>NC_064633.1:143721517-144024548 GCF_023864275.1 Schistocerca cancellata
CAAAAATGAAATCAAATCTGAATGTTGTCTCAGAAATATGTCAACTACTTTACAGAAATACAGTAGAATATTGCTGGTATCGACAGGTTCAGGTGAGGTGCCGTAATGGTTGCGTAATTAAAGTAACATTACACGCTGTTGGTGAAAGACGCTTCGTCGCTAAATAGAACGTGTGCAAAAAATCTTATCGTCCCGTAATTTCTCTTGTGCCCAGTGGCAGAACTGTACACGACGTTCAAATTCGTCGCCATGCAATTCCTGGTGCATAGCAATATGGTACGTCTGCAATCGATGTTGATGTAGCATTCTCAACACCGACGTTTTTGAGATTCCCGATTCTCGCGCAATTTGTCTGCTACTGATGTGCGGATTAGCCGCGACAGCAGGCAAAACACCTGCTTGGGCATCATCATTTGCTGCAGGTCGTAGTTTACGTTTCACATGTGGATGAACACTTCCTGTTTCCTTAAATAACGTAACTATCCGGCGAACGGTTCGGACGCTTGGATGATGTCGCCAGGATACCGAGCAGCATACATAGCACATGCCCGTTGGGCATTTTGATCACAATAGCCATACATCAAAACGATATCGGCCTTTTCCGCAATTGGTAAACGGTGCATTTTGACACGGTTAATGTATCATGAAGCAAATACCGTCCGCACTGGCGTAATGTTACGTGATACCTCGTACTT
This sequence comes from Schistocerca cancellata, assembly GCF_023864275.1. Classification (NCBI taxonomy): domain Eukaryota; kingdom Metazoa; phylum Arthropoda; class Insecta; order Orthoptera; family Acrididae; genus Schistocerca; species Schistocerca cancellata. The sequence goes on from NC_064633.1 coordinate 143,722,213, forward strand.
ACACGTTTGTGTCTATTACAGCGCCATCTATCACAAAGCGAAAAAAGTGGTCCAACTAAAACATTCATATTTCTTTACGTACTACACTAATATGTAATAAAAATGGGGGTTCCCATTTTAAAAAAACGCAGTTAATATCCGTTTGACCTAGCGGGCCAACCATAGCGCCATCTAGTTTCCCCCTTTAAGCTAGTCGAGTTTCGTTTTGTGTAGTTTTTTCGTTTGATGCTTATTTCGTGAGATATTTGGCCCGCTCACTATCAATGGATCACACTGTATATATCGCTCTGATTCTTGTTGGCATTCGTCTTTGGATTTTTGCCCGACTGTGGTTTAGTGGATTCCCTGATACTTCCTCCGCGCTAATGGCTAGTTTTGACAAGGATTCACCCTCCATTTCTAGTGGCGGACTGGACTCGAGCCCGCGGATGCAGGTTGCATGTAATCGCCGCTCCAAAGAGTGAGGGCCTTTACCTGGCCACTAACACCTGAAACGGTCGTTCACTGCAGCAGAGAATCGTGGATCGGTTTATATTAACATCGGTTTATACTAACTTTGTTGTTGAAACTAATGTCATGCTCATGCATTTCTCAGGCATCCCTGAGCAAATGGGCGTGTATCCCCTGAACCATTATGATACACACTTTTTTCGTAGACACCAAGATGGAAAGGTTATCAAGACTGGAAATTAACCGAAGCTGTATCAGTAAGGATTCTCACCGCCCATTTTACGTGAATGGATGGGGATAGATATTGCTATAATACATAGTCCGTCGAAAAAGTTTCGAGAATGGTTTTATTCCTGGTATACAAGCGACGTCAGCGCAGTAACTACAGCTTGAACTAACAACTGTAGACAAAAGAAGTGCATTCCACCAGTCAGTCCTAAGCAGGCAAGTGTTAAGCAGCGGCCGTGCGGCCGTAATGAATCTTGTGGCATAAATCGTAATGGAGCAACGTACTCAACATCTCTAAATCATGTATTCAAGAAGTTCTCAAGAATGTTCTGAAGAAGAGAAAAGTGTGTGTAAAGTTAATCCCGCACACCTTGACTACAGAACGAAATCAACGGCTCGTGGACACCTGCTGCGATTTGACCCGTTACACACCGTGCGATGACTAGCGCAATGCAAATGGTAATAAGTAATTCTGCGGTAAGCTGTAGGTTGACGAACGATCATTCGGGTAGCTGGTGTAACAGTTTGAAGACTCATCCATATTCTGTGTATTTTGTGACAGCTGATGAAGATGCAAAGCAACTAGAGCATCATAGGAGAAGACGTGAAGGCGATATCGGTGAAAGGTTAACCTGATGCTGCAAAGGCCGTAGAGTGTGGACGGGAATAATCAGCTCCAAGAATTGGCGACGGGGCACTCATTCCGCCAACGAGCATTTCGCCGTTTACGTGGTCATAACGCTGGCGTCTGACATCTGTCCCTCTGGAAATGCCGGGGCAAGGCCTGTGTATCCCCGCCTCACGAGTTCCTTAATAGCCGGAGCCAACGACTGCTCGACATTTACTGACAAAGTTTACGTTCTCCGTAACCACCAGTTACGTCGCAATTGATCACGAATGTCGAGAGCAGCCTCCTTTTTTTCGCAATTACAGTAAAGAAAAGACATAGTCGTACAACCAACCATCACACCTAACACTTAAAACTTTTTATAAAAGATGCCTTACACTACTGGCGATTAAAATTGCTACACCAAGGAGAAATGCAGATGACAAACGAGTATTCATTGGACAAATATATTATACTAGAACTGACATGTGATTACATTTTCACGCAATTTGGCGCATAGATCCTGAGAAATCAGTACCCAGAACGACCACCTCTGGCCGTAATAACGGCCTTGATACGCCTGGGCATTGAGTCAAACAGAGCTTGGATGGCGTGTACAGGTACAACTGCCCATGCAGCTTCAACACGATACCACAGTTCATCAAGAGTAGTGACTGGCGTATTGTGACGAGCCAGTTGCTCGGCCACCATTGAACAGACGTTTTCAATTGGTGAGAGATCTGGAGAATGTGCTGGCCAGGGCAGCAGTCAAACATTTCTGTATCTAGAAACGCCCGTACAGGACCTGCAACAAGCGGTCGTGCATTATCCTGCTGAAATGTAGGGTTTCGCAGTGATCGGATGAAGGGTAGAGCCACGGGTCGTAACACATCTGAAGTGTAACGTCCACTGTTCAGAGTGCCTTCAATGCGAACAAGGGGTGACCGAGACGTGTAACCAATGGCACCCCAGACCATCACGCCGGGTGATACGTCAGTATGGCTATGACGAATACACGCTTCCAATGTGCGTTCACCTCGATGTCGCCAAATGCGGATGCGACCATCATGATGCTGTAAACAGAACCTGAATTTATCCGAAAAAATGACGTTTTGCCATTCGTGCACCCGGTTCGTCGTTGAGTACACTATCGCAGGCGCTCCTGTCTCTGATGCAGCGTCAAGGGTAACCGCAGCAATGGTCTCCGAGCTGATAGTCCATGCTGCTGCAAACGTCGTCGAACTCTTCGTGCAGATGGTTGTTGTCTTGCAAACGTCCCCATCTGTTGACTCAGGGATCGAGACGTGGCTCCACGATCCGTTACAGCTATGCGGATAAGATGCGTGCCATCTCTTCTGTTAGTGATACGAGGCCGTTGGGGTCCAGCACGGCGTTCCGTATTATCCTCCTAAACCTGGCGATTCCATTTTCTGCTAACAGTCATTGGATCTCGACCATCGTGATCAGCAATGTCGCGATACGACAAACCGCAATCGCGACAGGCTACAATCCGACCTTTATCGAAGTCGGAAACGTGATGGTATGCATTTCTCCTCCTTACACGAGGCATCACAAGAACATTTCACCAGGCAACGCCGGTCGACTGCTGTTTATGTATGAGAAATCGGTTGGAAACTTTCCTCATGTCAGCACGTTGTAGGTGTCGCCTCTGGCGCCAACCTTGTGTGAATGCTCTGAAAAGCTAATCATTTGCATATCACGGCATCTTCTTCCTGTGGGTAAAATTTCGCGTTTGCATCACGTCATCTTCGTGGTGTAGCAATTTTAATGGCCCGTAGTGTATTTTTCGTGCCAAGAAGACGGTTTAAAACTGAAACCGTTTGCAAGTAAATACTACAGTCGGCGCAGTGTCATGCAGTTCTTGATGCTCTATATACAGATAGAATACTATGGTTGTTAAGCTACAATCATCCATTCCTTATTCTGTAATACTGCCTCCCATTCGAGAGCTTCAAGTCAAAGAATTGCCGTCCTACCTAACCTCGGCATTTCAGATACTTCCAGAATTTCTTATACTCTTTATAAATTACTGATCCTCCATCTTTGAACAGACTCAGTGTTCTTCAGCTGTGCTATTGTAGTCGATTGCGGAAGTGTGCATGTGTGTTTCACGGAAAAATCGCATGAGGAGCGTCGAGCTGGTAATGAGGTGGATAATGGCAGCCAGCTGATTTCTGGCCATCGATTATCACACGCGTACAGGGCGGAAGCAGATACGCCGCGATGTGCTGTAGCCTGTCGGGGCTGGGGTTATTGTGGGCGGGCGTGCAGGCGTAGTGGGCGATATCGGAAGAGAGATGGGGTTGGGTGGGGGAGGGCGAGAGGGAAAGGGAAGGAGTGATCCCATCTGCCCAGCGGGCCGTGCCTGCGTCGGACGGCGATTGCCTCCAAGGGCTGGCTGGGGAAGAGGCGGGAAGGGAGAAATCCCTGCGGCTACCCGGCCCAACGGAAACCGCGCCCACGCTGCCTGCAGATGCGCCAAATCCCATTTCTGATCCTCCCTTCCCGAAGCGTTGCACGCTCAATTTCTCATCGCTAACGCTGATTTTTCATCAGACTCGACGAGACAGATCCGTGGTTACGAAGCTTTCGATTTGCAGCGCTGTACGAATGTAGCAGCGTGGACTCCTGGTGCAACTTCTGTGTTCGCCATTTATTTATTACAAGCAATACTTGTACAAAATCGTATTCGAAAGACATTTTTAAACTCAATATTTATACAGCGTCCGCATAGCCGTTATACTTGTCGCAGGAGAATTCAGCAACTTTATTGCTGTTTAATATATATATATATATATATATATATATATATACCAAAACTTCTCAAACTTCTGAAGTATCGCACACACACATCATCAAGAATTTTTTCTCTCTAGCAGACTAGAGAAATTGCAGGAACAGGAACATCGAAATGTAATATGGATATGTACATACTAACTGTAGTCGAATTAAATCGGGCGATGCTGAGGGTATTAGATTAGGAAATGAGACGCTTAAAGTAGTAAATGAGTTTTGCTATTTGCGGAGCAAAATAATTGAGGATGATCGGAGTAGAGAAGAAAAATGGCTCTGAGCACGATGGGACTTAACATCTGAGGTCATCAGACCCGTATAACTACTTAAACCTAAATAACCTAAGGACATCACACACATCCATGGCCGAGGCAGGATTCGAACCTGCTACCGTAGAGGTCGCGCGGTTCCAGACTGAAGCGCCTAGAACCGTTTGGCCACACCGGCCGGCGAGTAGAGAAGATATAAAATGTAGACTGGCAATGGCAAGGAAAGCGTTTCTGAAGAAGAGAAATTTGTTAACATCGAGTATAGATTTAAGTGTCAGGAAGTCACTTCCGAAAGTATTTGTATGGGGTGTAGCCATGTATGGAAGTGAAACGTGGACGATAAATAGTTTGGACAAGAAGAGAATAGAAGCTTTCGAAATGTGGTGCTACAGAAGGATGCTGAAGATCAGATGGGTAGATCACATAACTAATGGGGAGGTATAGAATAGAATTGGGGGAGAAGAGAAATTTGTGGCACAACTTGACTAGAAGAAGATATCGGTTGGTAGGACATGTTCTGAGGCATGGAGGAATCACCAATTTAGTATTGGAGGGCAGCGCGGAGGGTAAAAATCGTAGAGGGAGACCAAGAGATGAATACACAAAATAGATTCAGAAGGATGTAGGTTGCAGTAGGTACTGGAAGATGAAGAAGCTTGCTCAGGATAGAGTAGCATGGAGAGCTGCATAAACTCCTAATAGACATATAGGTGCTTGAAACATACAATATGAATTGATATATACAAGATCTGAATAATCAATTAAGCGCTCTACTGTACATCGTTTCTATTGTTCAAAGGACAGCTGCACCGGCAATTGGAAGTGCTAAGACGTATTGGAAAACCGAAGTCAGATCAACGAAACCAATGGAAGAGCTCAAAGTATACCTTGTTACATCATCCCCTGAAACTTAACTTTCCTAGCTCCGCTACTAAAACTGACAAATTTTATTTGAATTGAATTTTACACAGTTGTTTTAAGTATATTAGTTATGTGATAGAAACAAGTAATATTCAATTTCAAAAATTAATTATCTGCTTTAACTCTCTGGATAGTAACTAAGCAGAACCAGTAACGTTTCTTTCATCTAAATGAATATCATTTTCACTTACTGGTTGTAAGTTATGGAAAAAACATCTTACTTGAAACACCTGATATTAGTATACCAAGTGATTCAGCTGCCCAAAGCAATGGGTTTTACGCAACCTGCAAAACGATCAAACACGATGTGCGAGATTTTCATATTCTCTCACTCGCCAAGTGCAAACATTTTAGTCCTACAGAAAAAATTAACCGTACCTTCTTCTAGCAAATTTAATGTAGTTATATTTTTTATTGGGATACGTTTCAGTAGAGACTTTCGAGTTACTGAAAGAAGAACATACGAAAGTGACTTTCAAATTCACTTCCAACCCGTTTCTGTTGAATAACTCGGAAACCGTTGTAAGTAGGCTGTTTATGTTTTCTTATTGGCAACGTTACGTAGCGCTCTGTATGAAAATCACTGGCTGTGCTGTGTGCAGTCTGTGGCTAGTCTGCATTGTTGTCTGCCATTGTAGTGTTGGGCAGCTGGATGTCAACAGCGCGTAGCGTTGCGCAGTTGGAGGTGACCCGCCAGCAGTGGTGGATGTAGGGAGAGAAATGGCGGAGTTTTGAAATTTGTAAGACTGGATGTCATGAACTGCTATGTACATTATGACTTTTCGACACTATTAAGGTAAATACATTGTTTGTTCTCTATTAAAATCTTTCATTTGCTAACTATGCCTATCAGTAGTTAGTGCCTTCAGTAGTTTGAATCTTTTATTTAGCTGGCAGTAGTGGCGCTCGCTGTATTGCAGTAGTTCGAGTAACGAAGATTTTTGGTGAGGTAAGTGATTTGTGAAAGGTATAGGTTAATGTTAGTCAGGGCCATTCGTTTGTAGGGATTTTTGAAAGTCAGATTGCGTTGCGCTAAAATATTGTGTGTCAGTTCAAGGACAGTCATGTATAATTTTTCCAAGGGGACGTTTCACCGTGACCTCCAACCTCCGACGAAAAACTGCATTAAATTGCCTACAAAAATTTCATTTTCATTTTTTCTGTAGGACTAACAGCTTGCACGTAACGAGCGAGACAATATTTTCTCGGGAGTTAAATTAGAAATTATAATTTCTGAAATTGAACTTTAGTTGTTTATATCATATTGTTGATGTATTTAAAGCTACTACATACAAATCAATATAAATAAAATTATTATCAATTTAAGTGAGGGAGCTAGAAACGTTCAAACTTTCGGAGGATGATGCAACAAGCTTTACACTGAAACGTCTCCATGACTGTTGTTCCACTGGTTCTGTTGAGCTGACTTTGGTTTTCCGATATGTCTTAGCCCCTCTAATTGCAGGGAAAGATGGACAATAGAACGCTTAATTCGACAACCAGAGCGACATTTCACTGTTCATACCTCGTAATTTTTCACTTTACGTTTTATGTTTCATGCACCTATAGGAATATTAAGTGTTTATGTACTCCTATAATGAGATTTGTATGTATCCATGTTATATTTCTGCTTTCCTTTTCTTACCCCTTCTCTCGTCTGCTGTGTAATGCTTCAAAAAGCTTTGGTTCACGGGTTGTTTGGATAGCAGTGGCAGTTTAGCCATCTTTATTGTAGAGTTTAAGCAGTTTTATACTGGGTGAAAGAGGCGTTAGTGGCGAAGGTTCAGCAGGTATTGTGTAGGTTGGTAAGGTAGCTGGTGATGGTAATGTTGGGGAGATGGGTGGAGCGGGGTGTATTGTACTCTGGGACGTCGATATGTGAAGATGTCATTTCAGATCACATCTAGTAGTGTAAGTTAGGAAGTTCGAATGTGTGAGGTTGTTAGTCTAGTCTGAGGTTCCAATAGTTTCTTTCACGTGAGGTTATAGCATATCTTACCTTGTAATTCAGTGCAGTTAGCGAGTGATAGCACGTTTATTAACATTTCGTTTGTTTAGCTTGATCCTTGCCCTACTATAAGTTATCGATGGGAATGTGTTCTAGCCATCATATGTCTAAATTCAGTGTGTGTCTCTTATGTGAGGTTGCACTGTGTGTTTTCTGTATGTTCCTGCTTTTTGTGTCATTCGACTTCATTTGATTTCGTGAGTTTCGTGTTTCTTGTACGTGCAAGATAGAGTTGTCGCACCCACGTGTTTCTCATGTGGTGTACTGAACCTTCAGCTCTGGTAATTCATCTTCTTTTGATGCGGCTGTCTTTTATTTTATACTGATGTCTTTCGGAAGTTGTGTTCTGCTTGGTTTTTCTCGCCTGAGTTTGACCAAGTGCGTTTTCGACACGTGGTGAGCTCTGAAGTCAATATAATCATTTCTTGCTTGCTCTGAATATTAAATTCCGTTTCTTGGTACATGTTTCTTTCTGGCGGTAAACAGTGAGAGATGAGTGGCTTTTACGCGTTTTCTAAAAAGGGATTTTGTTCATTGCTGAATAGTATGGTTGCTGAAGTATTCAAGCTCGTCATTTAATCTAAATTCTATATCGTGTCTCAGATTATTTTGGTATCTGTACTTATCGTATTTCTGAAGTAAGGAATTTCTAAGTTAGCCACTGATCTCGCAGTTTTCCCTGCTTTTATGAGTTTCATGTTATATCGTTTATCTATTGGATAAATTTTACCAGAAAATAAATGTTCAGTTATTTCTCAACTGCGATGCTGAAGTTATTTAATGAAATCCAACGCGTATTGCAAGCCTGGGCCGCTTCAAAGCCATCAGTTACTCAGCCCTCTCAATAGGAAGTATTTAATATTTCACCTCATTTGTTTAATACAAAAACCTCTATTATGATTTTTATTAAATTTTACTCATAGAGGTAATTTTGCAACGGTTCATTTAATTTTCATTGAATAAAATAATTAACAACATCTAAACTATTTGACAGAGACTTTGTCAGAGTAAAGGAGCACCAAGTTCTCTTTCATCTTGACCACTGACTAGGATGTGATAGGTGAAAACTGAGTAGAAATCATTCAACGTAACTAGCTGTGTTCGTATGGATGTTTTCGTGACGGAATGTTCATTTACTATAAGTGAGGTGTTAAAACGATTGCCCACTTTCCTGAGTGCACAACACAGATCTGCGGACGAGAAGTAAAGCAGCTGTTGCCACGGAGAGACAAGCTTCGTCGATGCGTTGTTTGATGATTTGTTCGGTGAGACTGTACACTGTATCCTTACACTGCCGTATACAAGGTGGTCTGAATGCACAAACGACGCTCGGTCTGCCACTGATGCTGACATTGAATAAACATAGGATACACGTCCAAAGAGCATGTTGACGCGGTTAGGATGCAGGCCCGATTTAACACCAGCAGTTTGCGGGGGTATCTAAAGAAATGTGTTTATGGCGCTGCACCCACTATCCCAGATGACTTCAAACGGCACATCGAGGAAGCTTGTCGCTCCGTGACACCAACAATTTTACATCTACTCCGCGGATCGTTTGAAAGGCGCACTGAGCTATGCATGGAAAACTGAAGACCACACATAAATGAATATTGGGCCACAAGGCCATCCATCAGGTCACAGCCAATTATGTGCAGCACATTGCATCCCTCACTAAAAGTTTGATCGTTTTTAGATCTTTAAATTATTTGAAGTTAAACTAATTTGTATCCAGTTTACGTACATCAGCTACCTTCTAAAAATGTTCTGCTAAAAAAAACAGTTGTCACTAGTTGCTGCAACTCGCTGTAAAATCTATTTATATAAAATAAAGTCGTGTTAGTTACACTATTTATAACTCAAGAACGGCTGGACCGATTTGGCTGAAAATTGGTGGAGAGGTAGCTTAGAACCAGGAGACGGACATAGGATACTTTTTACCCCGTTCGACCGCTATAAAACGTGGTATAACAAAAACGCGTCTGGCATGGAATAACAAAAAGCAAATGACAACTATGGTTAAATATCCGTATATATCATTAATTAAAAATTTAAAGAAAATTTTTATTTTCTTTGAATCATCATTAACAATGCCGCGAGCAAGACGATCGAATATTTATCGACAAAGCCGTAATGCAAGAAGGATACAAAACATTGCGAATGGAAGGATTGAAGAAGAACAACAAATTGCCCGTGACGAGCGCCGCGTTAGTATGGCTCGACTTCGTGGTTACAAAGTGAGGCAGCCCGTGAAACGGCTCGGTTGGCAATGCGAAATCGTCGAGCGAACAACAGAGATCAACATGTAGGAAGAGATTTATCACGTGATGAATTGAGCAGCGTTTAGATACGATTAGCACTGATTACTGCTTGCATCCTTGCGTTTGCAATTGGGCCGATGGATGTTGTTTGCGAGTATTGTGGCACATTGAAGTTTTCCGGAGAAATGCGCGGATTGTGCTGCCCTAGTGGGAAAGTGAAATTGCCATTATTGACTCCGCCACCTGAGCCATTGAATTCATTGCTTTGTGGCGAACACCTGAATCACGTCATTTTCTTGCAAACACGCAAAAATACAATAGTTATTTCCAAATGACCTCATGTGGGGCAGACACTATCGAAGAACGAGGATTTAATCCGACATTCTAGGTATTTATTTATTTATTTTTGTACTCAAAGGAAAATTCGAAGGTGAAGAAGCTCTCATTCCGCAGATGCCGATGATCCCAACCGATATGTCGTCTGAGTTTAAAAGACTTCAGTTTCCGATCCGTCTTGCATTCGCCATGACCATTAACAAATCACAACGCCAATCCTTGAAAGTTTGTGGTTTAAATCTGGAATATCCATGTTTTTCACATGGTCAGTTATATGTGGCATTTTCATGGGTCGGAAGACCATCTGCGTTGTTTGTTCTTGCGCCTCATAATAAAACAAAAAATGTCGTGTATCACAAGGTACTTAATTGAAGAGTGGAAGCTATGCACCAAAAAACAAAGAATAAAGAATCATTAAAATACTTAATTTTTTATTTGTATTTCCTAATAAAAAATTGAACTTAACATCTAAAATCTGTTTATTTATTGATTTTAAGGCGGAACAGAGTTCGCCGGGTCAGCTAGTAAGTAAATAAACTACATCCGTAACTCTGCAGAAAAAAGTAACTTCCCTTACGTTTGTCCGCAGCTCGTGGTCGTGCAGTAGCGTTCTCGCTTCCCACGCCCGGGTTCCCGGGTTCGATTCCCGGCGGGGTCAGGGATTTTCTCTGCCTCGTGATGACTGGGTGTTGTGTGATGTCCTTAGGTTAGTTAGGTTTAAGTAGTTCTAAGTTCTAGGGGACTGATGACCATAGCTGTTAAGTCCCATAGTGCTCAGAGCCTTTTGAACCATTTGAACCCTTACGTTTGCCTTTCTAAATAAATATTCGTTTCACTTATTATTTTGTAAATTATAGATGAAAACACCTTATCTGAGACACTTTACATGTACTCAACAAGTCATGGTGGTGGGTACTTCGTACCAGTATTATCTATTTCTGTTTCACTCCGGCATCATCATATTGTGTTTCTTCCCCATTTCCAACATTCAGTCTGCAGTACCGGTCTCCGCTGCAGGAAAGTAAAATCACAGTAGTTGTTCCACATCACATGCATACATTCCACATGACATCGCTTGTGCGTAACGCATTACCACAGTCACATGACAGTAAAAGTGCAGTCGGTTCTACAGACTGTTCCGAAAAACTGGTCTCATTGACTTCTGCTTCTTGCAATTAGCAAATGGAAATGGTTGATGGCATATTCAGCTGGGAGACACCATGTGCGTTTGTTCTGCCGCCTGTTGCAAGTGTTTCTGTTTCAGGCACTCTCCGGCTAGCGCCTCGTTCTGATCAAGGTGACATGAAATGATTACAACATCCAGTCCCAGAGCGAAGAAAATCTCCTTACCTATCCGGCAATCAAAACAGACTCCGCGATGGTAGCTACCTAACCGCCAGACCACGAGCTGTGGTCAACTTTGTTCTCACTGTGTTCTTATGAATAATAAAATAACTTAAATATTCCCAACAAACGCCCACTTCAAAGTTTAATCTACTGCCTTACCTTAATGTAATACTGTAGGTGGTGATCAAAAGCATCAGGACACCTAGCTGAAAATGACTTACAAGTTCGTGGCGCCCTCCATCGGTAATGCTGGAATTCAATATGATGTTGACCCGTCCTTAGCCTTCATGACAGGCTCCACTCTCGCAGGCATACGTTCAATCAGGTGCTGGAAGGTTTCTTGGGGCATGGGAGCCCGTTCTTCACGGAGTGCTGCACTGAGGAGAGGTATCGATGTCGGTCGGTGAGGCCTGGCACGAAGTCGGCGTTCCAGAACATCGTAAAGGTGTTCTGTGGGACTCAGGTCAGGACTCTGCGCAGGCCAGTCCATTACAGGGATGTTATTGTCATGTAACCGCCCCGCCACAGGCCGTGTTTTATGAACAGGTGCTCGATCGTGTTGAAAAATGCAATCGCCATCCCCGAATTTCTCTTCAAACGTGGGAAGCAAGAAGGTGCTTAAACATCAATGTAGGCCTGTGCTGTGATAGTGCCAATTGAAACAACAAGAGGTGCAAGACCCCTCCATAAAAACACGACCATACCATAACACCACCGCCTCCGAATATTCCTGTTAGCACTACACACTCTGGCAGATGACGTTCACCGGGAATTCGCCATACCCACATCCCGTCATGGGATCGCCACATAGTGTACCGTGATTCGTCACTGCAGAAAAACTTTTTCCACTGTTCAATCGTCCAATGTTTACGCTCCTTACACCAAGCGAGGCGTCGTTTGGCACTTATCGGCGTGATGTGTGGCTCATGAGCAGCCGGTCGACCATGGAATCGAAGTTTTCTCACCTCCCGCCTAACTGTCTTAGTACTTGCAGTGGACCCTGATGCAGTTTAGAATTCCTGTGTGATGGTCTGGATAGGTGTCTGCCTATTATACATTACGACCACCTCAACTGTCGGCTGTCTCAGTCAAAAGACGAGGCCGGCCTGTACGCTTTTGTGCTGTATGTGTCCCTTCAAGTTTCCACTTCACTATCACATTGGAAACAGTGGACCTAGGAATGTTTAGGTGTGTGGAAATCCCGCGTACAGACGTATGGCTGTCCGGTGTGGCCGTGCGGTTCTAGGCGCTTCAGTTTGGAACCGCGTGACCGCTACGGTCGCAGGTTCGAATCCTGCCTCGGGCATGGATGTGTGTGATGTCCTTAGGTTAGTTAGGTTTAAGTAGTTATAACTTCTGAGGGACTGATGACCACAGATGTTAAGTCCCATAGTGCTCAGAGCCATTTGAACCATTTTTGAACAGACGTATGACACAAGTGACACCCTATCACCTGACCACGTTCGAAGCCCATGAGTTCAGAGGAGCGCCCCATACTACTCTCTCACGATGTCTAATGACTACTGAGGTCGCTGATATGGAGTACCTGGCAGCAGGTGGCAGCGCAGTGGACCTAATATGATAAACTGTTTTCTTTTGTAGTGTCCGGATACTTACGATCACATTGTGTGTCTGGGTAAATTTTTTATAGTTGATTGGGACAGTCTGAAGAAATGTTATAAAAAGCTATTACTAGCTCCTATTGGAAGAAAACATATCAATTGTGGTTTACCTTTTACCGGACCAGCTGCTCCTAAGTAGCGTCAAGTAAACACTCATACTGCTCTAACTCGAGCTTCATAAAAGATCTATGTTTTCTGAGATCTTCAGCGTCCATCTGCAGAAGTGCAGTTCCTCCCCTAGTAACTCTTCTCATTAGGCACGGTCTTGACCATAACCGCTTTTTTTTTTTTTTTTTTTTTTTTTAGGTAATCTCCATCTTCGATTTGCCGTTTCATAACAGTTATGATCAAGCAGGAATACAGGTTAAAAATTCTTAAATTTTGTGATCTTGCCTCGTCGCGAAGCCATATTTCGAATGCGAACAGATCACATCATTAACGAAAAACGGACTGACTCTTCCGCTTGCCCTTTCGTATGTAATAACCTACTGTCCTCTGAAGTTGCTTGGCCGAGAACTTGAGCGAACGTATCGACTCAGCACTCGACAGGCGTACTAATTATGGCCTTACATGAGACTTTAGGGATTCAGGTGGCATTTAATCCAGAACACTGGCGCAAACTTTGTTGGCCAGGAGACTTGACATCATCTCCATTCCTCCTCCTGCTGAACAAATAATACGGCTGAGACGGCGTAAATTGATCGCTGACAGTTGCAATGGGCTGGGAGCGGCAGCTTCGCGGGTCAACCCCTGCCAATAACGTACGCGATTTTGTAAACGTCTCCGTGGCAACTTTCAGTGTTGTCACAGCGCTGTAGACGACTACTGTTTTAGTTGAAAACTTGCAACACCGCTGCAAGCTGTCAGGGATCTTCTTACACCGTCTCGTCTATAGTGACAAAACTGACTTCCACCTCTAAGAATCGAACCGATTACCTACGACCCGCACGCCACCGTAGGCGCATGGGTTAGCGACCTCGGCTACGGATGAAGGAAGATTAGGGCTCAAAGTCTCTTCGAAGTATTCATAGTCGCAAATAAATATTATATAAGTAGCCTATGAAATGACTTAATAATTGTCATTACGACTCAATTCGTGCTAATAGCCTTCCAAAACATGGATTAACTCAACGTACGGTAAACCGGGGCTTTGACACTTTTATCTGTCTTTTTATATGTGCCAAGGAAACAAAGGATAGTGGCAAAGATAAATTTTGAAACACGTTTTCCAAGAATTATCAAAAACTAATCCCATCAACTTATAAAGATATTAAAGAAAATACATCATATCTGTTGCTGTGGTACTTTGACACAGTCATTTCTTCAAGGAAAATGGTAATATGATATTGGGACAAAGTAAACACAATGATGAATATCTCTAGGGTATACATTCAGAAGCACAAGGAACAAATAAAATATTGAATTTGGAACTCGAGGACAACAAATATTTAACATTATTCAGAAAGTGACACTGTAGTATAGTGTATTTCAACAATTGACTAATTAATTTTCAAGTGTCATGTTACAGTATGGCAAATATATCTAAAGATAGCATGTGATATGTTAAGAATACTGTAAAGTTGGATATGATCCTTATTACACAATTACTAAAGTTCTAGTTCTTGAAAATTGCCACGTTTTGTTAGTTGTGTTGGACTGAATTCTTGCCAAATCCTCCCAAGGATAAAATAGTCTATCTTTTTGTTGTGGCCATTTGCAGTAGGACTTCGGCTTTTCCCTTCTGTTCACAGTAGCAACCTCATCACACACGTGAGTCCCATTTCCAGAATATTCTGCTTTGTCTTATAGAAATGTAGCATACTGCTAATTTGTCTTTCAAAATTTTGTGGTGCTGGACATCGCCATGGACATCAGAGAAAATTTCAGAAGCATCATCAGATTCTAACACCACTTCCACTTCATCTTCATCCTGTGGTTACTTTAGCCCGGAGTAAAGTGAGCTCATGTTTTGCAAAACTATCCACCATCTTATAGAAGTGTTACGTATACTATCTAAATTGAATTGCACACAAATGAGAGTTTCTCATCTTGTTACCTAATACTCACAGAATGCAAAATTACACTCACTGTATTTGTAGCTTGACTGACAGGCGGACGTTATGGGTATGTAATAACTGTCAATATATTTATGATCAACGATGAGTCCAACGCAGCCGACATATTACTTCATGGAACTCACAACCCTCTAGATGGTTATTCACGCATTGTACATGAATACTGCCTAATTTACTCCATGGTTATGATGTAATTTTATCGAGAAAAAAATTAAAACTTTTTCCTACCAAGGTTAAAATTTACCCGCAAAGGGCCAAAATGAACCCAGCTTGCGGTTATAATAATGAAGACTGTCTTGTGAAACACTTTGAGGCAATAGATAGCATTGATGAAAAGCGTTCGGGTTTCCAGCCGGGTGGCAGTATCATAAAACCGCGACATTTCGACTAGTGACCAGTGACATACTGTCACCAGGCTGGAAACTCAAGATCTTTTCATCAACTGTATACGCCGAGAAAATGTACATTCAGATAATAGAAACATGTTTTCCTTTACGGTTTGTTGAACACTCAATTTGTGTCATGGTACCATTGCTTCATGGTCGTTCCCAAAAAGTCCATACTGAAATGGTATCTCGTCTTCACCGGAATGAGCCGGTCTCTTTCGAGCCGGCTCTTGGGCCGCGCAGTGGCGCCTCTGACGGCAGACAGCGGCAGCCGCACCGCACGCTCGCTCGTGGTGCTGACGTCACGCGACGCGTGCGTGCCACGTGCCAGACGCACTTCCTGGCGGCCGCTCTCACGCACCAGTTCAACCCCGTGCGTTCCCGCTCCCCTACCCACAGCGCGACCCCAATCGCATTTTAATTGGGGCGGAACGACTCAAGCACACCGTATAAGGGATTAAAAACGAATAATTAAGTTGGAAAATCAAACAGCAGCTGTAGCGAACTGGATCGGAATCACTTCTGTCACGCACTAAAAGCGAGGAAACTGTCAGAATTAAGTTTTAAAGCGAGTAGATACTTCTTTTGAAGCAAAATGTCTGATGGTTCAAACTTTGTACCTTACGGACAGTTGCAGTGCCACCGATTTAATCAAATATTTTTCTTAACATACGAGGCATTATAGGGGATTGTTGATGTACAATGAGTCAGTGCAGGGCCATAGTCGTTGGAAGTGGAAATATTAACATCAGAGCAACGACATAAATTGCCTTTCGCCATGCGGAAGCAACAATTTCAATGCAAAGAAATTGTGAGTGTGTCTCGGAGTTTATCTCGCTGTAGTAACTGTTACCTCAGGGCACAATAAGTTTCCAACTACTGGTAGTATTATGAAACAGGATAACATGCACCGGAAGAAATGTTAGCAGACACTGCTCAATTATGTATCACAAACCCTCACACTATGTTTTATGTTGTTGTTGTTGACGACTTCGGTCCGAAGACTGGTTTGATGAATCTTTCCATGCTAGTGTATCCTGTGCAAGCCTCTTCATATCTGTACACCAGCAACAAATCTAGAATTTTGTTTTTCAAACATTTTGATCAACTGAAGTCTCAAGAAAGTACTAACTGCCGACCTGTAATAATTACCGTAGGCACTAGCTATTCCTGACCAGGGAACGCCATGTCTATCGCCCACTAGGCACACATACCTGCAACAGCAGCAGAGACGGATGGAAACAGTTTTCCATGCCTTTGAGAATTAACGACCTCTCTGACCGAAATAAACCGTGGGGTTCTTTAACTTGTTATCTTTAAAATGGAAACATTTACCATTTTTGTTTTATGAAATGTACTGGCAAATTGCGAATACGGTTGTACACCGGCTATACGATTTACTGGTAACATCTGAAAATTTGCGCCGGACCTTACGCGAGCGGTCGCCTTAGCCGCTTGATTACCCGAGCACAACTCGCGGCTAGAACACAGTGCTCGCGTGCAAATCGTATGATTCCCGCACAGGCATATACATTGGTTTTGCTCATGGATCATCTCCGAATGAACGTTGCAGCGAACTGTGCAGACACTGTAAAATACAGACACTGTCCTACTGTGCGATATTTATATTACGAAGACCATATCAAGTTAACACCAGAGACGTCCGCCCCCGGTAACTGAGAAGTCAGCGCGAAAGAATGTCAATCCTAAGGGTCCGGGTTCGATTCCCGGCTGGGTCGGAGATTTTCTCCGCTCAGGGTCTGGGTGTTGTGTTGTCCTAATCATCATCATTTCATCCGCATCGACCCGCAAGTCGCCGAAGTGGCGTCAAATCTAAAGACTTGCACCCGCCGAACGGCCTACCCGACGGGAAGCCCTAGTCACACGACATTTACATTAACACCAGAGACACGAAGTGAAGCATTCCAGCACCCTGAAAGCAATATATGCACGGAACGTTGTTATGTGGAATGACTACATAAAACTTATCGTAGGAAACGCAGATACTAGACTCAAATTCATCGGAAGAATCCTCAGGAAGTGCAGTTCATCCACGAAGGTGGCAGTTTCCACAAGCATCGATCGACCGTTACGTGAGAATTGCTCTTCACACTGAGATGGGACTGATAGAGCAAACAGAGAAGATACAAAGAAGAGCAGCTAATTTCGTGACAGGTCTCTTTAGTAAGAGCAGAAGCGTCACCAAGATGCTGATTTAACTCCAGCGGCAGATGCTAAAACAGAGGCATTTTGCATCACTCCTGGTCTTCTGGCGTACGGGGGGCGACACTGACACTCAGGTTGGTATCCCCCCCCCCCCCACTGTCCAGGGCGTCTCTAGGCGCGTCTTTGTTGGTCATTGCGACTCAGTTCGAAGTGGAAATCATCACTGAAGGGAATTCTACTCCAGTCAATGAGATTCAAGCTTTGTATCTTCAGACGCCCAGACGGCAGTGGGATACCAACCTGACTGTCGCTCGCCATACTGCTCGACAACCAGGAGTGATGGTTTGGAGGGCCATTACTATTCATAGCAGGACTCATTTAATGGTCATCTGCAGCACCCTTACAGCACAGTGGTACGTCTGGGATATTATACGCACCGTTTTGTTGTCCTTCACGGCAAACCATCCTGGACTTACATTTCAGCAAGATAATGCCCGTCCGCAAACGGCGAGTTTCTACTGCTTGTATTCGTGCCTGCCAAACCCTGACTTGGCCAGAAATTTCTCCGCAATTGAGAACGTGTGGAATTTTATGGGCACGGCCGTCCAACCATCTCCGGATTTTGAGATCTAACGCGCCAGTTGGACCTAATTTGGCACAATATCGAAAAACTCTATCAATCAATGCCATGCCGAATAACTGCTGGCATAAGGGCCAGAGGTGGACCAACGCGTTGTTGACTTGCTCAATTAGTGAATCTCTTTCTCTTGAATAAGTCATCCAATTTTCTGAAGTTGATCATTTGTTTGTCTGTACTCGAACATAACATCTACCTACTTCCGTTCCATTCAGACAATTTCTTCGTTGTGTATCGTTCTATTTTGTCTTAGAATGTACATGGCGTAAATATGTATCATACCATATGTGAATATCCAGAAATATAAATTTGGTCTATGTTATTCTTCTTGCAATTACTGAAGACTTTGTCAGGTTCACACCAATCAATTGCGGATTTTCAGTTAATACAGGGTTAGCGTCAAGTCTTTCCCGACTTCAAGGATTTATTTCACAGGTATGTTGTTTTTTGTTGCAAATGGTAGCTTAGCTCATAATGCTTTTATGGATACATTTCTACATACGCGCCGTTTATTGTCCCAGAATGCCTAGGCGATGCTCAATTTCTGTCCATGTCTTTGACAACATCTGTTCCGTCACCAGCTCTGCAGCATTTCGTAGTCCTGCCGTAAGTGTTGGCAAAACAAACTGGTGAACTGAACACTTTACATTTAACGTACCCCAACGACAAAAGTCATGCGGTTTTACGACTGGTGAACGTAGTGGCCATGGTATTGGACCATCTCCAACGATTCATCAGTACGGAAATGTTGCATCCAAGAACTGGCGAACAAATAAATCCCCAGTGTGGTAGTGTAGCACCTTGTTGAAAGACCACCCATCGGTGAAGCTCTTGTAACCGAGGTGCACAGAACTGTCAAAGAAGAAGTGGAAGTTTATCCATAAAACTTCTAACTGAGCTACCATTTGCAAGAAAAAGAGTAGCTGTATCTAGCTTAGTTCAGCAGGCAGTGTTGGCTCAAATGGCTCTGAGCACTATGGAACTCAACTTCTGAGGTCATTAGTCCCCTAGAACTTAGAACTAGTTAAACCTAACTAACCCAAGGACATCACACACATCCATGCCCTAGGCAGGATTCGAACCTGCGACCGTAGCGGTCTCGCGGTTCCAGACTGCAGCGCCCAGAACCGCACGGCCACTTCGGCCGGCTGCTTAGTTCCTGGGAAATAAATATTGTAATCAGAGACAGACTTCGTGCTGACCTTTTGTTACATTCTCAGTCAATCCATACTCTGAGTTCCAGTCTTGTTTCCACTGCGAAAATGATTTCTGATGCATTTTCTTTGACTGAACACCTGCTTTATAGGTACCATAACCGAAGAAATGTTCTAAATTTCTTCTCTGGGATCTTGTTTACATCTAACATGTTTTTGGTGAGCCATGTTAATTTTAATTTTGCAAGTTTCCAATATTCACAGTATCTGTGCCACTGTATAAAAACATTTAAGTGCTATTACAGTATATTGATAAATTTTACTTATGGACCGTCTGACAGCAACTGAATAAAACACAATTTTAGTGTCATACGCGTTTCGCCTTTATTTTCTGCAAGGCATCGTCAGTGGCAGGTTGCGTGGACAATTTCTTACATATTGCGCTCCTGTTGCATTTTTGGTGTTGTTCTTCTTCTTATGAACGCCAATTTGCGGTTTTTTTCCACATTCTACAGTATTATGCACTGAACGCTTGTTTTAATGCGTTGACTGTGATGAAAATGAGAACCGATACACAACGAAATTTGCTAACATAAAAACATGAGTGAACTGGAAATGGCAATTTATGAAGTTATATGAATATATATGCTGTTTCTGAAGCTGTTGTTAATTTTTCATTAATATCTTGAAACTGTTCAGTACTATAACACATTATTTCAATCCTAACCTTAAACGTACACAAAAAATGAAGCGTGTTTGTTATTGTAATGAGAGGCTGAAAGGCCACAGCAGCTTCTAAAAGCACGCCTTGGAGCCGTTGTTTTCTTCTGAAAAGAAATGCAAAGTGGGCGGAATGAGATTTCGTCGGACGGATGGAAGTTGGGACGCTGTTTGCCGCCGGCGCTGAAGTTGTCGCCTATTCAGCAACACCTGCCCACGGCCGTCCCTGAAGTTTAATTACTTGCACGGCGCCGACTTCTAGCCCGCTAACTTCTCCCCTAACCGCCTCACCTGTGAGAGACGCCCAAAGTCAAGTCTCGCTGGCGGGCCCTCGCTTTGTTCCTAGAGTTCACTGCAGCCGGCTCAAACTCCTGGACCACAACACGAGAAAAAGCTAAGGAGGACGCAATGCAGCTCACAGGATTAGAGTGTCGTCGGTTCTATCCATTCAAATTACGTTGCGTAGATATTGAAGACTACAAGCAGAAAGGATAGAGCTTCCACCTTACGGATGTCACTATTTTATAGTTACGTTAATAGACGAATACGTTTCAGAACTTTATGTCCTATCTACACTGAGTTTTTCTTTTTGTTTTTTTTTTCTGAAAAATTATCACATGTCAATCTCTTGTGTAGTTTATGTTAATTTTTAACTAAAAGATATTTACATGTACGAAGGAACGATAATAATCTGTTACATATTTTATTTTGGTTTATATATACTATACGGTTAAAGACACATGTCACCGAGTTGATCTTTTGTTTACTTACGCTATGAGAGAGGTCTAAGATAATAAATTTAAGTATAATATGGTTATATATTTTTTCACTTTCCTTGCATGGTTCTATTAATTCTGTACGCTGGTAGCTTTATATCTACCACACACTAAGCAACTTGTCATCTGCAAACAACATAACGTTTCCAAATTTTCTGTTTCCCATCCATTTCAGGCTGACTAAGAATCGCTCCATATCGTGTTATTTAGTGTGTTACTTGTGTTTTATATGTTGTTACCTTGCTTCCACTGTTTGTGATGTATTATAACATTTGTTTTTCTTACTGTTATCCACAACAAAAGTTATAAAGTGAGGCACGTGAACAAACGACATATATACTTACTATTCTAGGACGATTTCTTTCAGCCTAGCGCAAGTGTACAACAGATAATACCTCAACTCAGTGACATGTGTGTTTAACAGTATTCAGTGTGTAAACTAATGTAAAATATCTCACACTTCATTAACGCTTCATGGTACATGTGTAAATAACTTTAAGCCAAATTGTAGTGTAACCTACACAAGAGGCTAACACGCAACAATAGTTTTCCAGAAAAAAATAAACATAAAACAGTTACTATGGTGAAACACGTTTTGTATAATTGGTCTCCAGTTTTTCTGAGCAAGCACGGAAAATAAGAAGAGATACAACATCCAAAAGATGATGGCTAACAGAATTACTCAGAACAGTATCATGTGATGACAAGAACCACGAATGGGGAAAGATCACTAGATTCCCCTGATTTCACCCTTTATAAAATTATCTCAGAACTATGTAATTAATAGCACTTAAATAAACTGCCCAGGGAAATAATTCAACCACACTCTTGACTTTTATTGTTCGTGTCTTGATTATCGGAAGTCTCTTTCTCAATACTCTTTCAACCACAGGAAATAGCAATGTATAGTCACCTATGTGATGGAGGCAACAGTAAACCTGCAATCTCCGTGGAGTTCAGCAGTGTGTGATATGTTGAAATGCGTCAGTCAGCTGTGGACTGATACAATTAATATACTATTGCTATTACACCATTTAATCAAAAGTCTGAACGACGGGTGCACCATTTGATAGATATCGGTGCTGATATCGTGGAGAATGTCAGTGATTGCAAAGATCGAGCTGCCAACACGCATCTCAATTCCTTTTTTTGAATTATGCATATCAGCATATGTACCAGTGTTGCCAAAGTGTGTGTTCAAATGTGTGTAAAATGTTATGGGACTTAACTGCTAAGGTCATCAGTCCCTAAGCTTACACACTACTTAACCTAAATTATCCTAAGGACAAACACACACACCCATGCCCGAGGGAGGACTCGAACCTCCGCCGGGACCAGCCGCACAGTCCATGACTCCAGGACCTTAGACCGCTCGGCTAATCCCGCCCGGCTTTTAAATAGCTGATACCGAATGTGAACAGTCTTCATCGTGACAGCATTATCGCTGTACATCAGTTTCATCATTTCATGAGTTTCTTCGGTACTTTTTTGCAATTTATAACGGAACTTAACGTTCACGTGTTGTTCGAAATCAACGTTCACGTGTTGTTCGAAATCAATGATGCGCGACATGCTCGGTAAACACACCCATACTCTATCGCCTCTCGAGGCTGACTGACAAATCAGATTGTGTTCCAAATTGACGCATTTTTAATCACATCTTGTATAAAGCACAGTTGATTACAGCTGATGCTATACCACAAAACACGGACACGAAAAGAACGTTCCGATTTTACATGTAGTTTTTGTACCTACGTTTTCGAGGTGAATTTGTCTGTCACACGAGATTTTACTCAGACAGAAAGGAAATACCAGAAGTTGGCTTATTCATGTAAATATAAGTAAATAAACGTTCGAATTGCTCGGATAGCGTCAGTACATTTCACAAAAACTAAGAAAGGTGTGGAGCACAACAAAGCTAGTCTTCTACTTGGGGCGGTTAACAGTGCTTATTGCCCTTATCGACATTAAATACAGAAAAATGTTTGCTGCCCCTGGAGGTCGTTAGACAGGCAACTAGCAACTAGAATTTGGTAACCTTTGTAACCGGTTGAGTAACATAGATCGCGCATCACGAAGTTCCATTCTGATGAAGTGGTAAGCCAGCGATGGAGAAATAGGTCGGAGACTTCCAAGCGAATTCCTTTGTACAGGAATAAAGACACGTCGTTAATGTTCGCGAATGTACACTGACGATAAGGTAGACTACGTGAAAACTGTATACAACTTTGTGCTGCGTGTGCACAGGAAATTATGCCCATGTATACGGTTTTCATCTGACTTTCTCTAATAGTAGTAGTGACATTAATATCACCAGTTAATGAGAATTATCATTGTTCCTCCTAACTACAACGTAACTAACAAACAACAATTTAGATACTGAATGAACAGCGCTGATGTACTGGTGCTTTCAAACCAGTGCTTCCTAGGTCGTAGCTTCTGATTTCGCTCCCAGGTGTCTGTGATGTCGCAGCGAACCATTGTGTTGTGTTGCACAAGTTGGAGGTTGAAGTGGAAGTAGCTCGTTGTGGCATGACTAATGAGGCCCTGGGAACGGACACGAAACATTCTCCAGAGCAACTCCGAGCGTTCGTAACGTTAAGAGGGTCGCCGTCTCCCGTTGTGCACTGGCAGCGTCGGAAGTAGGCGTAATGTTTGGCTCGCTTGTACAACAATCGACAGTAAGCTGTTTTATATAAATGTGAAGTACGAATGTAATTCTGATACGTGATCTGCGACTTAAAAACAAGTAACCATGCTCTCTTCTCCCAGATTCCTTAAAGAATCTAACTCCCATGCATAAAACTAGATGAGTAAAGTCTGGGTAATTTGTCGTCCTTTGAAAGAAAATCTAGTTTTTACACACCTCAGTGTCTACGACATATCTCCAGAAATATGCGTCGCAAAGTGATATAACCTTCAAGTATTCTACATTCAGCGGTAAATGCGGGTACTGTCTGCAAAATGTGTTGCAATAGAGTTCGTAGTGAAGTTGCTAGAGTCTGAAACTTTACCGCGTGGACAAGGAATCATTTAGCAACTGACATAATTGTTCCTTTTATTGTTTCGCGAACGTGCGTTCGTGTGTGTGTGTGTGTGTGTGTGTGTGTGTGTGAGCGTGTGTGGGCCAGCCGCGGTGGCCGTGCGGTTCTAGGCGCTGCAGTCCGGAACCGCGGGACTGCTACGGTCGCAGGTTCGAATCCTGCCTCGGGCATGGATGTGTGTGATGTCCTTAGGTTAGTTAGGTTTAAGTAGTTCTAAGTTCTAGGGGACTGATGACCTACGATATTAAGTTCCATAGTGTTCAGAGCCATTTGAATCATTGTGTGTGTGTGTGTGTGTGTGTGTGTGTGTGTGTGTGTGTTTGTGTGGTGAGGGGGCGGGTGTCAGTGAGAAAGAGCTTCGAAAAAGTTTGAAATAATGTGTAAAGTTTATTGGAAGTCGCTAACTGCTTTCATGCTAAAATTCTGGATGAGTACAATCCGGGTAATTTTCGCACCGCGAGTTACGGTGCCTTAAGACTTATAAATAGTTTCTAATTTCAACACGCGACTTCTTGTGTTAAACATTTAACGGAAGACTGCACCTCCTAACTAGTAATTATGACAGTATTTCAGATTTTTAAATTCGGCCAGTTATTGTATGTAATATTGAAAATAAAATGTTTGCAGCCACTGGAACATATTTGAATATGTTTTATGATATCGAACAACGTCGGAAGCTGTCTACATTTATGAGTGGGAACGTTCGAAGTCGATCTTTTGGTCAGAGGCTTGTTGTACAAGCTCAGTAGAGAGAAATGCTTTGTGTATCACGTGTCTACTTTGAGAAGGTTTCGTGATGACTGACTTCTCTCCATTATGAAATTGTTTGAAATATTTGCTGCAGCACTGAGTACAGACAAACACACTGTCATGAAGGCTGCCAAAGAAGTCCTCGAGAATGATATAACGTGGAAAATGATTGGAGCTGAAGACTATGGTAAAAAAACACTGTATGGATAAACGAATTTCCGGAACAGATACATCTACTGAGGATGGGATACGTAGTCACGTTTATGATATCATCATAGAATACACAATCCGATAGTGAGCAAATTATTGCCCACTCTTAAGGAAACAGCTCTCTTTCAACGCAGTCGCGCTTCATTATTCGCAGTTCTGCACAGCCTCCGTTATCACCATGGACATTTCTGTGTCCATGAGAGGGTAGCTGTAGATAAATGGCTGATCAGAAAATGCAATAACAGGTTAATTATGAAACTAGTGATTTCTTTCCCGTAATAAACCACATAAGCGAGTGCTTAGCTCTTGGCATGTGAGCGAAGCATTATGCGTCACGTGTAACTCAACTTACCTCATGTTAGAGACCTCCGCCAGAGTTCTCGTTTGAAGGAGATGGACCTGTGATTTGTACTTAAGATTGCATTTGCATACTATTTGCACGTAACTCCAAGAACAAAGATACTTCCCGCTTGTCGAAAATTCATTAACGTCACCAGAAAATGTATTTTCGTAAACTTTCCGGAAAATCATCTTATAAAGTGTTGTCATAGTTACAACAAAAATGAGCACATATAGCAGATTTTCCAGAACAGTGATGCAAGTGCCATCTTTGAACCTGGAATCGTTCGCCAGACCGAGTAAGTTGTATGAAATTGAAGGCTAAGCGTGTGTTCCCAGCGAGACGTGCGTCCCTGCACCAAATCTGTTACGATCTCTCCCTCTGCCCTCTGAAATTTAGCTTACCGTCACATCCACTTCCAACGTGCCATAAAAGCCCACAGTTTTAATAGTAACATTAGTAGTAGTAGTAGTAGAAGTAGTAATAATTCGTTCACGTCAGCGTTCAGTACATCAGTTTAGCTTTACTTCCAGTAAACCGCAATCCAGAGCAATAAACATTCCAAAAGCATTCGCTGAAAAATTTGAGACTTACGTGTGTTACGCAGATGATTTAAGAAAAGTGATAGTAACGAAGTATTACAACCTTAACATGAAAAAAAAAATCGAACTCTGCATTCACCATTACGAATATTCTACTTTGCTCTGCGATTGTGACTACAGACACGGCTATGCGAGCGTGTGAATGAGAAAACACTGATTCATTCAGTCGTTTCCGCCTACGTTCGGGGAAGTCGGAATTCTTGTAATTTTTTTCTTAGTGGACGGTCTTTCCCTTTCTGTCTAGCTTTTTTTCAACCACCCGTACTTTTGCCGGTCTAACCTGTGGGCCCCCGAACCGTGTCGGATTTGGTGTTGACGGCAGCTACGGTCACAGCCCGTGAACGTGCGCTTTTAGCTAGCTGCAATGTTCCCATCTACTCGGCTAAGAAACCGGAAAGTATTCCGTGCTGAACAAATAGAACATATTTTTAGAATTCGTGGCAGTTTTAGAAATGGTTCTGAGCACTAAGGGACTTAACAGCTGAGGTCATCAGTCCCCTAGAACTTAGAACTACTGAAACCTAACTAACCTAAGGAGATCACACACATCCATGCCCGAAGCAGGATTCGAACCTGCGACCATAGCGGTCGCGCTGTTCCAGACTGAAGCGCCTAGAACCGCTTGGCCACAAAGGCCGGCGCAGTTTTAGAGATCTGAAGTTTCCATACTACTTTATTCTCCAAAGTTAAGATGAGAAATTTGGAAATGGATGATTGTAAGGATATAATTTTGTATGGTTGAAAACGAAGTAGGAGTTTTTGCTACTGATTTTTGTTTACTCCTAACCATTTTTCGGCATATTGTCCTATAGTTAGGGAACAACTGACTAGCGTCTAGAAGAGAGACTAATATGCAGGAAACCAAACATCAGAAACAATGATACAACTGTCACATATAGAATCTTGGTCATGATGCTAGGTGCGCAGTGTTGAATCGAGTGGTCATCATACGCAAGAAATATGTTAAATTACAGTTGGACAGTATCAAACATAGCAGATATCGAAAACCCAAAGAATAAAATACAGATGTTGTATGAAAGCAGAACTCAAGATTGTAAGTAAAAATGCAAGGTTTAATAACGATACTGCGGTTTGATGAGATGAATGTAATAACTGTGATGAGGTGATAAAGTTGAATGGATAATGTGAGACTTAAGAGTGGTGACGTGTTCGGCAGTAACTAAAATGCTGTTAAGGCTTATTTACCGCAAATGTTTCTTATAGGCTAAGTTTTTTAACTCGTTGACTATACACCGTCCTTCAAAAGAGTTCCAAGACTTATTTTGTTTATGGCATACAAGCGACGTCAGCGAAGTAACTGCGGACGCAGCTTGAACTAACAACTGTTAACAACACTTGTGTATCCGACTACTCAGTTGTGACAAGACAGGGTTAAGAGCGGCGGTAATGTGTAAACGTTCTTGTTCCACAAATCGCAATGGAGCAACGTTTCTAAATAAAGTATTCTAGAGATTCTCCTGAATGTTTTAAAGAAGAGAAAACTGTGTTCAGAGTTTGACCGGTACACCTTGACTACCGGACAAACATAACGACGCATGGACATCTGCCATGACTTGACTGAAACGCTAAAGGCGGGCAGCTCTCTTCTGGAAAAAATCAATACAAACATACGACCGAAAAATGAAGTGCTGAAATTGATACGAAGGGTCAACGCTTTGACTACATAACCGGTATTCATGCCAACGTAGCGCGTGAATTCAGAAACATGCTAAAGAAGGACTTTTCTCACAGTTTCATATGATTGTATGAATGTTCTTTGCATTGTACTGAAGTCGGTGGGAGACTATGTAGAACACTTGAAGTATTAAAACTACCGACTTAACTTTTCTGCCTCTCTCTTTTTTTTTAATACACACTCAAAAATATTTCGACTTATGGGATTTGTAAGCACTTCTATAACTTCGTGTCTGTGATGTTCCTCCATCACATGTCTAACAAAAGCAATGCCTAAACAGCTACATTCAAGCACAGTTTGTTTTTCAACCTTAGCCCTCGCAATACCAAGGCGGTGCGAAAAGTCACATCTACTGCTAAGAGTTAAATTTTTGGTTAAATTATACTGGAAAATTTAAAACAGTTACGGAATCTGATACAAGAAAGCATTAAAAAAATAAACAGACTATAGTCTGGCATTTTACACTGTTAAATTATGAAAAAAAATTTATTGTTTTTAATGATTTCTTATATCAGATTCCGTAAGTGTTTTAAAAACTGTTTGAAATTATCCAGTATAATTTAACCAAAAATGTAACTCTTAGCAGTAGATGTGACTTTTCGCAACAAATGTCCTATTCATATTTTCAGGCTCAACTCACTTCTTACATATCTATATTGGTTTAAAGGGTAAACTGTGAATAAAAATGATCGACAATTATCGAAATTTGTATTTTTTAAATTTGTTGTGGAGGCGTTAAACTACCGTTCCGCTCGGTGTGAAAACGTGTTGCTTGCTTCAAATGGCTCTGAGCACTATCGGACTTAAAGTCTGAGGTCATCAGTCCGCTAGAACTTAGAACTACTTAAACCTAACTAATCCTAAGCATATCACACACATCCATGCCCGATGCAGGATTCGAACCTGCGATCGTAGCGGTCGCGCGGTTCCAGACTGAAGCGCCTCGAACCGCTCGGTCACAGCGGCCGGCAATGTGTTGCTATTGCTAAAGTTGTGCTACTGGACATTATCAGATCCTGTATCCTACTTATATATCTGCACCTATTTAAAAACTACGTTGTTAATAAAAGTTAAAGACGTTTAACGAATTTATTTTTTAGGAGTTTTTGTGATAGGTGAAAATTCCTCCTTCCCCCCCCCCCCCCCCCCCCATCACCCCTCTTTGGTATTACGCGTTATGGAAAATGCGTCTGTTTTGGTAGGGTTAAATATCAAATTGATCTGCCAGGAAGTGACGGAAGAATCCATATATATGATAAATGCTTTTAGTAAAACGTCTTATTTCGAGAACGCTGCAAGGTGACGACCGTCATTACCCCACCACCGCTTCATGTCACCCCCTCCCTCAGCTTCTGCTGCCAAAGTGTGAACCCCAGAGTAATTCTGAACTGAGTGTAAGCTGTCCCCACACCCCTGCTTTCCCTCCAGGTCGCTGCTGGACAGCTGTGTCCGACTGCTCCCGACAGGTCCCGCCTGCAACAGCCACCACTTGGCTCCCGCTAATTGGCAGCGCGCAGTAATTGCGGCCGCCGCCAGGTTCAGGTTCAGGTTCAGGTTGGCGCAGCTAATCCCGGCAACAAAGCCCGCCCTCCGAGATAATTCCGCCCAATTCCACCTTCCGGCCCGCGAAACGATCCATTTAGTACGCACCTCCCGGGTGAAAGGGGCCACTGCCCTCGGGGCGATGGACAATTCCTCATCGACCTCTTCATTTCCTTAATGCACTGCGGCAACTTCTGCGAAATACGACGCGCGGGATCCTGTCGAAGTCATTTTACAACTGTTACGAGGCCTCATTACTGTTCACCAGAAACGTAACCACTTTTATATCTATACTTACAGAATGTACCATAATTAGTAGTAACAACTGACACAGGTGAAAGTAAAAAACAAAAATAAATTAAAGCGTTCCTGTACATATGGCTCTGCGAACGAACTATTTGCGAGAGAACTGCGCGTGTATGAGGGCGTTCACTAAGCAATACAACACTTACCTTTCTCAGCCAGTTTCGGTTAAAAATGCACAATTTGTTGTGGTACACTGTGGAATATTTCAGCCCTTATAGTTTCATGAAGATTCGATGGGTGGGAGCGCTATACGTAGTCTTCAAACTGGCGTCTGTAACGAGGTGTGTTCCAAACAAAAAATGTTCAAATGTGTGTGAAATCTTATGGGACTTAACTGCTAAGGTCATCAGCCCCTAAGCTTACACACTACTTAATCTAAACTATCCTAAGGACAAACACACATACCCATGCCCGAGGGAGGACTCGAACCTCCGCCGGGACCAGCCGTACAGTCCACGACTGCAGAGCCTTAGACCGCTCGGCTAATCCCGCGCGGCTGTGTTCCAAGCATTCCAAGCCGAGAGCTGTTAATCAGATTATTTTGGCGGCAAACCAGATCATCGCAGATATTAATAGGCGCTTAAGAAAGTCTACTGATACCTGGCAATGAGAAAAAGCACGGTGAGTCGTTGGGCAAGGAGTCTGTGATCATGTCGCTCAATCGTGTCCAGCCTCATGCGTGCCGACCGATCGCACACAGATCTGGCACAGATCGCACACAGATCTGAGACTCCACATCTTAGGTCATAACTCCCCTAGAACTTAGAACTACTTAAACCTAACTAACCGAAGGACATCACACACATTCACGCCCGAGGCAGGATTTGAACCTGCGACCGTAGCAGTCGCGCTGTTCCAGACTGTAGCGCCTAGAACCGCTCGGCCACAGCAGCCGGCCCAAGAACATGTCCAATAACATTAAGAAAAGAGGGAGCTAACGGCTAAATCTTGAAAAGCAGACACCGCATTACACCTGATTAATGTTAAAGAAAAGAAAAATACGAAGATGACGAAGAAGAAGAAGAAGAAGAAGAAGAAGAAGACTGTAAACAAATAATTGGAGGCGGCTCCACGGACCAAATGGTCAGCTTGACCCTGTTGCAATAGGCATCGTCACCAGTCCCGTGCACGACATTAACTCTTATATTCATACAGCTGGAAATGTTCAAACAACATCGGTCTGATTAGTACGAAGATCATGTCGTCCCTCTCTGCCGCCGCTTACCGACTTTTATAGTTTCCAACCATTACTGTCTGCGCACTGCCGCACCACCCGCCTTTTTAAGCGCTCTCATCCGTAAGTCACGCCTCACCACGCGCAGATGTCGGCCTCCCCATCTGCAGTGGAGACGTGGCTCTTGCACTAACAGGAACAGGACGGTGCACTTGCGGGCAGACCCGCATCTCGGGGGAATGTTGGTGTCACTGCAGCTCACGTATTTCCTGCCGATGAATATTTTAAGTACGAAACACCGGAGCACTCTGCCCCGCCGCGTGGAATTCTGCGCAGCCCGTCGCCTGCGGATATTGCTGCCGCTCCCTGGAGCAGCGCTGGCTCCCTGGAGAGGACGAGTTCAGTTGTCTCTGCGGTCGCACCTGCACTCTGCGGCCCAGGAGGCTTCAGTTCTCGGAACACTCCCCTTGCTGGGCACGGTGTTAGCAGAAAAAAGTGTACCTATTATCCATAAAAGCAATAGACGCGTTGCCTAGTCAGAAGGATCACTTTGTGTGATACACCATCTCGATGGCTGTGTCGCCATACTGGCGAACGACTACTCGATACGCGCACCCCGCCACATGTGCACGCCGATCAGCGCAGTATTACACTACTGGCCATTAAAAATGCTACACTAAGAAGGAATGCAGATGATAAAGAGGTATTCATTGGACAAATATATTATACTAGAACTGACATGTGATTACATTTTCAAGCAATTTGGGTGCATAGATCCGGTGAACAACCACCTCTGGCCGTAATAACGGCCTTGATACGCCTGGGCAATGATTCAAACAGAGCTTGGATGGCCTGTACAGGTACAGCGGCCCATGCAGCTTTAACACGATACCACAGTTCATCAAGAGCAGTGACTGGCGTGTTGTGACGAGCCAGTTGCTCGGCCACCATTGACCATACGTTTTCAGTTGGTGAGAGATCTGGAGAATGTGCTGGCCAGGGCAGCAGTCGAATATTTTCCGTATCCAGAAAGGCCGGTACAGGACCTGCAACATGCGGTCGTGCATTATCCTGCTGAAATGTACGGTTTCGCAGGGATCCAATGAAGGGTAGAGCCACGGGTCGTAACGCATCTGAAATGTAACATCCACTGTTGAAAGTGCCGTCAATGCGAACAAGAGGTGACCGAGACCTGTAACCAATGGCACCCCATACCATCAGGCCGGGTGATACGCCAGTATGGCGATGACGAATACACGTTTCCAATGTGCGTTTACCGCGATGTCGCCAAATACGGATGCAACCATCATGATGCTGTAAACAGAACCTGGATTCATCTGAAAAAATGACGTTTTGCCATTGGTGCACCCAGATTCGACGTTCAGTACACCATCGCAGACGCTCCTGTCTGTGATGCAGCGTTAAGGGTAACTGCAGCCATGGTCTTCGAGCTGATAGTCCATGCTGCTGCAAACGTCGTCGAACTGATCGTGCAGATGGTTGTTGTCTTGCAAACGTCCCCATCTGTTGACTCAGGGATCGAGACGTGGCTACACGATCCGTTACAGCCATGCGGACGAGATGCCTATCATCTCTACTGCTAGTGATACGAGGCAGTTGGGATCCAGTACGGCATTCCGTATTACCCTCCTGAACCCACCGATTCCATATTCTGCTAACAGTCATTGTATCTCGACCAACGCGAGCAGCAATCGCGACAGGCTACAATCCGACCTTTATCAAAGTAGGAAACTGATGGTACGCATTTCTCCTCCTTACACGAGGCATCACAACAACGTTTCGCCAGGGAACGCCGATCAACTGCTGTTTGTGTATGAGAAATCGGTTGGAAACATTCCTCATGTCAACACGTTGTAGGTGTCGCCACTAGCGCCAACCTTGTGTGAATGCTCTGAAAATCTAATCATTTGCATATCACAGCATCTTCTTCCTGTCGGTTAAATTTCGCGTCTGTAGCACGTCATCTTCGCGGTGTAGCAATTTTAATGGTGAGTAGTGTATATTAGGGACACTCATTCGGACTTAGTGGGATCTGTGACAGTAATCGAAGGCACCATAAAAGTTGTGGGCTACGTTATTGCGGACGATCTGCGTCTCTTCACGCTTGATGTCTTTCCCGACAGCAATGGTATCTTCCAGGAGGATAACTATCCGTGAACAGTCAGAAACGCACTGCAGTCGTCTGGAGAAAGTGACAATGAACTCACTTTGATTTCTCGCCGCACCAAATTCGTCTGATATGAGCTCGATGGAACACATCCGGGACACTGTCGCGTGGCAGATCTGCACTACAAACGACCATCCCACAATTTCTGTGTATTGCTTGACTTGGCCGTAGTCGTGTAATGCCACATACATCCGGAAACCTACGAAGCTTGTCGATATTAAGCAGGTGCTCATAATTTTTTGGGTCAATGGTGTATTACGCAAGCAACGGGTAAGGCGATCTCTAGATTGCGGTTTATTGGCAGAATCCTGAAGCGATGCAGTTCTTCAACAAAGGAAATAGCTTACAATACGTTAGATCGTCCAGTCTTGGAGTATTGTTCGTCTGTATTGGACCCATACCAGTTGGGTCTCATTCAAGAGATTAAGAAGGTCCAAAAGAAGAGCGGCAATAATCGTGACTGGTACATTTAGAAATCGCGAGAGCATTACAAATCTAGAATGTTTGAAGTGGGACACACTTGCAGATAGACGGCGCGCTAAACAGAAGGGGCTGCTCACTAAATTCCGAAATCCGATCTTCACCGAGGATGTAGAATATATTACCACCGACTTTGAAATCGTGCAATGATCACGATTCAATGATAAGGGAAATAAGAGCTCGTACTGAGGCGTTCAGACAGTTGTTTTTCCTTGCGCGATCCGCGAGTGGAACAGACGGGGGGAAATATGGCTTTGGCGCGAACTGTGAACGCCGCCACATACCGCTTGGTGGATAGCGGAGTATATATATAGATGTATTTAGTTCTCCGAATTTATCTTTCCGGATATTTCAGTTTTTAACGCATCTGATAGTAGTTCTGTTGCTTCACTAACAATGTGTAAATCGGCCGGCCGCTGTGACCGAGTGGTTATAGGCGCTTCAGTCCGGAATCGTGCGCCTGCTACGGTCGCAGGTTCAAATCCGGCCTCGGACATGGATGTATGTGATGTCCTTAGGATGGTTAGGTTTAAGTAGTTCCAAGTCTAGTGGACTGATGACCTCAGATGTTAAGTCCCATAGTGCTTAGAGCCATTTGAACCATTTGTGTGTACATGTGCTCGATTTTCCTGTTTCGCGATGCAATGGTGGACGAGTGGTGGGGCGAAGGAGAGAGGGGCGGAGAGCACAGAAATTAACCTGCATTGCGGTGGTCCTGCTGTGACGGAATTTCGGTCGCGATAACAGACACGCGGAGTCACCGTGACGGTAACGGTGCCATGGCACGGCCAACGCCTTGCTGCAGTCGTGGGGCTCTTCGTGTCTACAGCGAATGTAAGTCTGCGTTCTCACGCCAAATCCGTCTCGTGAGAACTTAATTCATGGTAATCACGCAGAAGAGTCAGCTAACGTTACAAATTAGGGTCTGCTTTTGTTGTCCACTTGTGTTTAAACAAAAGAAGTCAGTCCCGGGAGTCTTCATACTGACAGTGACCTTGACAATGACCTCAATTCCGTGAGTAATCGAGTCCACAAGTTCCTGTATGTATACCATATGAGGCGTGTTGAGAAAGTACAGGGAATTTTGTAATTTCGAGGGCTGTATTAGACCCATTCGCGCGATTTTTCGTTGTTGTGTTGGTAAACATGTCTCAAAAGTATATTAGCACCGGTGTCTATATTGAGTGTTTAGTCTGTCGTCAGTTCTCAAGAAGTTTACATGTGTTTGCTTACGAGTGACGGTTATTGATTTATTTTTAAAATTTGCACTTAATTGTGGTATAAAATGGAATAAATGATCAAATGGCTCTGAGCACTATGGGACTCAACATCTGAGGTCATCAGTCCCCCAGAACTTAGAACTACTTAAACCTAACTAACCTAAGGACATCACACATATCCATGCCCGAGGCAGGATTCGAACCTGCGACCGTAGCGGTCGCGCGGTTCCAGAATGTAGCGCCTAGAACCGCTCGGCTACACCGGCCGCCTGGAATAAATCGTGCCAAAGATTTAGAAATGTTGGATATTGCTTTTAATGAGTCTGCCATGAGTAAAACAAGGGTTTGCAAGTGGTATAAGCGTTTACAAAACGGCCGCGAAGAAGCTAAAGATGACTAACGTTCTGGACGTCCCAACTCGTCAACAACCGATGAAAACGTGGAACAAAGTGGAAGAAATGATGAGCGATCAATGAATCACAATCAGGGAAGCTGCTAATGATGTTCGCATATCAACTGGCTCATGATGTGAAATCTTTTCGGATGGTATGGGTATGAAACGTTTGACAGTAAATTTTGTGCCAAAGGTGTTGAATTTTGAGCCAAAACAGCGGTGATTGGAAGCTGCTCAGAAGTCGCTAAATGAAGTCCACAACGATGTGGAACTACTGAAGCGTGTGATAATAGACGACGAAACATGGGTGTACGGGTATGACATCGAAACGTATGCTCTAGCGCCTTAATGGAGGCATTCTTAGTCGCCAAGACCGAAAAAAGCTCGGCAAGTGCGATCAAATGCAAAGGTTCTGCTCATTGTATTCTTAGATTTTAACGGCATAAAGCATCATGAGTTCTTTCCAAAAGGTCGTACGATCAATAAGGAGTACTAACTACAAATGTAACTCCGTCTGCGGAAAGAAACCCAATAAAAGCAAAAACGCCCGGATTTGTGGCAAAACAGTTGATGGTTTTGCACTACGATAATGCACCTGTTGACACTTCAGTGCTTGTTGGTGAATTTTTGGCGAACGAGAACACTTTAATGATACCCAAGCTTCCATATTCGCCAGATATAGCCCCGTGTGACTCTTTCCAGTTTTCAAAAATAAAGAGAACTTAACCGGCCGTCGTTATACAAGCTTAGATGAGATTAAAAACATATCGCTAAAGGAGTTAAGTGCTATCCCAAAAATCGAGTTCCAGCAGTGTTCCGGGGGCAGCCATAATCGCTGGCATGAGCGTATAATATCTAATGGGGACTACATTGTAGGGATAACATTAATATATACGAATAAATAAAATTATTTTGAGAAAATGAAAATGCAGATACTTCTTGAACACCCCTCGGACAGTGAATACCTCCATTGATGAAGAGATTCCGTAGAGCACTAAATTACAGGTTTGCTGATTGCTGCGATTCGTCTACCACTCTAAACAGTGCAAGACATTGTTTATGGGACCAAGATCTGGTGATTTAGTGGGCCAGTCGAGGTCAGATCGGGTGCCTGTGTGTTCATCAAACCAGGATCGTATGCGTGCAGCTCTGTGAACATGACTGTTGTCGCCCTGCAAGACGGGAGTGTCATCAGCATGAAGGTGGAGAAGAGGTCAACGAGAATCCCAAAGTAAGTATCGTGGTTCATAGTCAAGGTACGGGTAACTTGTATGAGTGGGCGTTACCAAGGTGTGAAACACCCCCTGTTCCCCCAAAACAAAAAAAGAAAAAAATCCGTCACAGTAACAAAATGGTTCAAATGGCTCTGAGCACTATGGGACTTAAGTTCTTTGGTCATCAGTCCCCTAGAACTTAGAACTACTTAAACCTAACTAGCCTAAGGACATCACACACATCCATGCCCGAGGCAGGATTCGAACCTGCGACCGTAGCGGTCGCGCGATTCCAGACTGTAGCGCCTAGAGTCGCATGGCCACTGCGGCCGGCGTCACAGTAACACATGCGGCCTGAAGTACTGTAGACCCTATACAAGCTGCGGGCCGTCGGTGCACTCGCCTCCTTGCATCATTCCAACACAAGCAAAATTGTGAGTCTCCGAACCACACTGCACGCCCCCTGTCACCTACTGGACAGCTTCTTTGTTGTGTGGTCTGTTGAAATCGTGCAGTTTCATGTGTAGTTGTGTGGAGTGGCTTTTTACCAGGTACCCTACTCACCGTGTGGATAGCGTACAGTTCGCTACTTAATTTTCGCTTGCAACTCGCTGACACACACCTGTATTCGCTGATGGTGGGAATTCTTATTGGATTTGAAATCAATTTTCATCGACAAGACGTAACCGCCACCGGCTGCTGTCTTCTACGATCTTTTTAGGACCCCTATCCTGATGCCATTTTACATGGTTGCAAGAGGTACAACATCCCTCGTAGACACGTTGGATGGTCTGCACTGACAGACCAACAAATCGGGGAATTACACTGATTAGCCAAAACATTATGATCACTGCTCACCGAGACGTTGGATGCCGCCTGGTGGCTGTGGAGGCACGTGACGCGTAGCAAAAGTATGTAGGCGGAGCGGACACGGACGTGGAATCAGCCTGTCGAAGATGAGGGCTGCAACTGGGGAAATCAATTTAAGAAAATGGCTCTGAGCACTATCGGATTTAACTTCTGACGTCATCAGTCCCCTAGAAATTAGAACTACTTAAGCCTAACTAACCTAAGGACATCACACACATCCATGCCCGAGGCAGGATTCGAACCTGTGACCGTAGCGGT
This sequence comes from Schistocerca cancellata, assembly GCF_023864275.1. Lineage (NCBI taxonomy): Eukaryota > Metazoa > Arthropoda > Insecta > Orthoptera > Acrididae > Schistocerca > Schistocerca cancellata. The sequence continues at coordinate 143,759,275 of NC_064633.1, forward strand.
CTCTCGGTTCCAGATTGTAGCGCCGGCCACCCCGGCCGCCAACGACATTGTCAGTTACGATTGCAGTGTGCACGGGATCATCGATATTCGATTGTCGTTCAATGGAAACGTGTAGGCTCTTCGGAATAATCACATCTTTGCTAAGCTAGGTCGATGGTCGTCTCCACTAACGCCGCCATCGACTTGGACAACGGCTCGAAACATTCAGCGCGGTTGGAGCAGTATTATTCTATGGCAGACATTGTGTTACGCTTGCATGGGATTCGTGGTAGTAATAGGAGACATGCTGGCAGCTGCGAACCAGCTGTATCCCTTCATACCTGATGTCTTCTCTGACGGCCATGTCATCTTTCAGCAAGATAACTGTCCGTGTCTCGGAGCCAGAACCGTGCGACAGTGGTTTGAGGAGCATTATAGTGAACTCAAGTTGATTTCTCGGCGACCAATTACGCCTGATATAAATCCTAAGGAACCCATCTGGGTCGCTATCGCCCCAATCACCGCGTACGCAGGTCAGTGCCCGTTATTTACGCGAATTGCATGAGCTGTGCATAGAGATCTAATGCCACATACTTGCAGAAACCTACCAACAAACTGTCGGATCTCTGACGCGCAGCCGGCCGTAGTGGCCGAGCGGTTCTAGGCGCTGCAGTCTGGATCCGCGCGACCGCTACCATCGCAGGTTCGAATACTGCCTCGGACATGGATGTGTATGATGTCTTTAGATCAGTTAGGTTCAGTAGTTCTGAGTTCTAGGGGACTGATGACCTCAAAAGTTAAGTCCCATAGTGCTCAGAACCATTTGAACCTGATGCGCAGAATTAGTGATATATTTCGTTCCAAAGATGGACAAACGAGCTACTAAGCAGATGGTCATAAAGTTTTGGCTCATCATTGTACATTCACAGTAAGGTCATGGGCATATCCGAACAGTACAGCTGTATTCTGCCTTTCTGTCACGTCCCTAAGGCATCGTTTACGTCAGAGGTTACGAGTCAAATCATCGCTTGATACCAGTTTTACACTATCTACTGCTTTCCAAAATGACCAGTGTCCTCTTTTAAGGCGTCTAGTACTTTGAGCGGTGAGCTTCGTAAGGAGATTACTTCCGTTTTCCGTTTCATTTTTCGCAAATCCTGAAATATCTTTATTCCTGTTTTCGTGTTGTAGATCTGACACCAGGACCTATAAACAAAACCGGTTACATGTTTAAATCGAAACGTGCTAGAGACAGTGAGATTTCTTAGTCGTGGACGGGTGTTGACAGCCCTTATTTTCGCCGCTGTTTATCTGCCGCCGGCCTGGCTGACAGGACTCGAGGCAGTTTAGCTGGTAATCCCGGCTGCGCGGGCGTGGCCGCCGCTCGGCGCCGGATTGGGGCTGTCAGCGACCGCAGGCGCAGGGCGCTATCTCGCGTTGCAGGCCGGCGCCTGTCAGACGGGGATACAGCCGCCCCAGGAAGCCGTTTTACGTCAGACAACCCCTGGCCATTCCGATACCAACTGCTCGTTGCTTGTCTAATTTTCCTACTAATTCTCACATGGTTTTAATAACTTCACTTTCATTGTGTGCGTGTGTGTGTGTGTGCGTGTGTGTGTGTGTGTGTGTGTGTGTGTGTGTGTGTGTGTGTGTGTGTGTGTGTGGTTCAAATGTCTCTGAGCACTATGGGACTTAACATCTGAGGTCATCAGTCCCCTAGAACTTAGAACTACTTAAACCTAACTAAACTAAGGACATCACACACATCCATGCCCGAGGCAGGATTCGAACGTGCTACCGCGTCGGTCGCGCGGTTCCAGACTGTAGCGCCTAGAACCGCTCTGCCACCCCGGCCGGCTGTGTGTGTGTGTGTGTGTGTGTGTGTGTGTGTGTGTGTGTAAGCGCGCGCGCGCGCCCCTGTGTATAACGGCACCCTGAATTAAGTGAAGAGCAGTGCAAGCAGGCAATTCAGTGCTTTAACATAAACGCGGGATGAAATGATAATTAAACTGACAGCCTAACTGCAACCAGGCGTTGATATACTTCATTGGGGACATGTTGAAAATGTGTGCCCGACCGGGACTCGAACCCGGGATCTCCTGCTTACATGGCAGACACACTATCCATCTGAGCCACCGAGCGCACAGAGGATAGTGCGCCTGCAGGGACTTATCCCTTGCACGCTCCCCGTGAGACCCACATTCCCAACATGTCCACACCACTATGTGAGTCTCACGTGCAAGGGCTAAGTCCCTGCAGGCGCACTAAGGCTTATGTCTTCAATAAGTGATGCTATGATGTTGCAAATATTGGAAATATTGGAAATATATCAGAAACACACTATATATGATATATGAAAAGTGAAAGCACTGGGTAGAGGTGACTGGGAAGTGATACAAGGCACACACATACTTAGGAAATGAAACACGCTACTGTTCTGCTACGCCTGTAGGCCACCGTCAATGAAGCCGAAAGCGACCTAGTCGCCAGAGATGATATCAATACCGGTATCGTCCAGCTCATGTCTGACATCTTCAAACATACACAACATACACAACATTCAACGCTGCATAGCTTTTAAGAGGAGGTTTACAGTTGCGAGAAACCCCAACCAACATATGCAATCATTTTAGATAATGTTCTGCCACGTGCTTCCATCTTTACCTCCTAGAACTGGCTGTGACGTACCTCTCCTGACAGCTAAGGCGAGGAGAATTTATTTTGACTCGCTGTCAGACAGAATACTGTCGTCTGAGACCACTTCCTCGTGCAGCAAGGGGAACTCCGGTGTGCAGGACAAACAAACACACCCATGCCCGAGGGAGGACTCGAACCTCGGCCGGGACCAGCCACACACTCCATGACTGCAGCGCCCTAGACCGCTCGGCTAATCCCGCGCGGCTTGTGCAGTACATACTTCTTATTTCACGTTTTAACAGAACATATTTTATATCGTTACAAGGGAGTAACAACTGCTTTCCTGGCCGTTTTGCGTTCTGTTTTAGGTAAATCTGAATTTAACTTGCTGAATTTTAACTTGTCAGAATGACTGGCATACAATTATTTAGGTAGACGAATTATAACGTGAACGAGCGCGCTGCAATTATTTCACCGTCCGTAGGGTACATCTTGTACCACTTTCATTTCCTCCTCCTCCCTCTCTTCCTTTTGTACTTGTAAACCACAAATTTGGCAGGACCCAGCGCAACTGGTGCTATTGGCGAGGGAAGTAATCATCCAGTGTTTTATTTCACTTATGGAAAACAAATCAGTAACAAAAAAATCGGTATTTTCTTCTTGGCTAACTATTCACCCGCTCGTGTGTGGATACTATCTGCACAAGGATTTGCGAATACAGTTAGTAGTAAAGAAGTAATAAATTAACACATCATGCCTGAGCTGAAGTTTTATTGAATAAAGAACTTAAATGTAGTATGCGATAAACTTTTCTACTTTCATTGTTTTGTGGGGGATCTCAGCGAGACAATTTTTGGGACGGGTCTGACATTACGCTCAGTGTTTGTTGTGAAGCCATTAGGTGCTTTCATTCTCAAATACAAGATGAACTTTATAGTTTGGCGCCATGAGTTATGCTGCTTCGAGCATTTACGGATACATTTTGACATAATCACCGTAAGGATTGAGGCATTTGTTCGACGTGTAGACAAATTTTCTAATACTGCTTCATGAAATGTTATCGCCAATAACTACATCTACATCTATATGCAAATCACATTCAAGTGCCTGGCAGAGGGTTCATTGAACCACCTTCACAATTCTCTATTATTCCAATCTCGTATAGCGCGCGGAAAGAATGGACACCTATACCTTTCCGTACGAGCTCTTATTTCCCTTATTTTATCGTGGTGATCGTTCCTTCTTACCTACGTCGGTGTCAACAAAATATTTTCGCATTCGGAGGAAAAAGTTGGTGATTGGAATTTCGTGAGAAGATTCCGTCGCAACGAAAGACGCCTCTCTTTTAATGATTTGCAGCCCAAATCGTGTATCATTTCTGTGACACTCTCTGCCATATTTCGCGATGATACAAAACGTGCTGCAGTTCTTTGAACTTTTTCGATGTACTCTGTCAGTCCTATCTGGTAAAGATCCCACACCGCGCAGCAGTATTCTAAAAGAGGACGGACAAGCGTAGTGTAGGCAGTCTCCTTAGTAGGCCTGTTACATTATCTAAATGCCCTGTCAATAGAACGCAGCCTTTTGTTAGCCTTCCCCACAACGCTAGAAATGTCTTTTGGCGTTGAAACTCACCTTTAGTTTGGAACCGCTTCCCTCGTCGCCCTCCCCCCCCCCCCCTCCCTGTTCCCCCAAACCAAAAAACTTCCTAGCCACTTATTCAGTTAATGGTGAACCTACGCTTTTTTCTAACCACTTCGGGGCAACTCGTTGAATAATGTCCTCTTGCGTCCTGGATCCTTTTCATCATGAATATCGGTTCCGCCTTCTTCAAATTTTCGAAACCATTCACGCACAACGCCATAAATCATGAACTTTTCTCCATACATTGTGTTCATTCTTCGATAAATATCTGTTGCACCATTCCTCTCCACTTTCAAGAAACTAATAATGGTTCGCAGTTTACACTTGGCGGCGAATCAGTCGAGGCGACCTTGTTTATGTAACTGGAGCTCAGCACAATCTGACGTTTTGAACTCACAAGGGAACCTCCCCATCGCACCACCCTCAGATTTAGTTATAATTTGGCAAGTGGATAGGCCTTGAAAAACTGAACACAGATCAATCGAGAAAACACGAAGATGTTGTGTGGATCTATGAAAAAATAAGCTAAATATACAGACTGAGTAGTTCATGGGCAACATAAGCAACAACAAGGGTTCCGTGAGCACAGGAGCGCCGTGATCTCGTGGATAGCGTGAGGAGCTGCCGAACGAGAGGTCCTTGGTTCAAGTCTTACTTCGAACCAAATTTTTACTTACTTTATTTTTGCAAAGTTATGATCTGTCCGTTCGTTCATTGACGTCTCTGTTCACTGTAATAAGTTTAGTGTCTGTGTTTTGCGACCGCACCGCAAAACCGTGCGATTAGTAGACGAAAGGACGTGCCTCTCCAATGGGAACCGAAAACATTTGATCCTGGAAAACACATCTGATATATTGTATACGACACTGGTGACGGCATGTGCGTCACATGACAGGAATACGTTGTCGACCCACCTAACTTGCACACTTGGCGAATAGGTAAAAAGATTCTTCTACCTTGCCCGATTTAGGTTTTCTTGTGGATGTGATAATCAGTCCCAAAAAAGTGATGAAAACATAAGAGTGTGTCACATAAACTGCAACAAATGAATGCAACAGTTTCATAGTCGCACAGTTTTCTCTGTGCTCTGTATAAACAAGTTTTTACCGTTTTCAATTTTTTCCGTGTGGTGACCGTCAAATCCTGCATATGTCCAAGCAAATCTGAACATGTCCTGGAATTTTGGAGAGCGAAGTTGATTATGTGTGAGTGCCTGAACTCTGATAATTGTCTGAAAATAAAAATTTAAACTTTTCACTCGAGGGAAGACTTGAACCAAGGACCTCTCGTTCCGCAGTTGCTCACGCTAACCACGGGACGACGGCACTCCAGTGCTCACATTCTCCTTGATGTTGCTTATGTTGCCCATGAACTACTCAGTTTGTATATTTTGCTAATTTTTTCATAGTTCCACACAAATTCTTCCCGTTTTCTCGATTGATCTGTGTTCAGTTTTTCAAGGCCTATCCACTGTGCCAACTTATAACTAAATCTGAGGGGGGTGCGATGGGGAGGTTCCCTTGTCAGCAGTGGCAGAGCGTGTGATGGGGCAGATTCAGAGTTGCTCTCTGCGCACACCGTCCAGCTGCCGCTTGTTCCACACTGCGCCACTCTCGTATTTTAATCAGAGATTATGTTAATGCTCGGTCCTATACAGAGGGGTATTGATAGTTTTTCTTCCCGCTAGACTCCGCAAATTTACTAGGAAGAGGAAAGTAGTATGCTATGCACCCTATGTACGTTTCCGAAGGTGAAATAATTGCAGCGCGCTCGTAGCACACACAGTTTCTAAAATGAAGCAGTGCAAGAGCATCAGCGGCCGCATTTTATAATTAGTCGTCCTAAATAATTGTGTGCCAATCAGACTGCGCAAATTGCGCTGTAGCGTTCGGCAGTAACCACCCGCCGACCGCTGCAGCTGATGGTATGCAAAGCGGGGGAGATTAATTTGCATGGAGCGATAATTGCCCGGCCAAATCCCGTCAGCTGCGGCTCCGTCCCGTGTCTCTCGCCCTCTGATAGGTCGGCCAATGTAAACCTGTCGCCGATACACAAGCTTTTCACTGCTGTTGACAGCGTTGGGCTGTATACCTATACAGCCTGTTGCAAAACACAATTCGTTCGAGTACGCGAAGTAGACACCACCGACGTAAACACAAGGCCGCTGTTGTCAACATTTAATGCAATCCGTTCTTGACATAAATTTTAGAGAATGTTTTCGCGTTAAGCGGATCAAAGATATCTACATTTATGTGTATCTACTCTGCAAGTGTCCGTGCGTTTTGTGAAAAAAAGGGGGGGTTCATATCGTACTAGTTTCATTACTCCCCTTTCCTATTCCGTTCGAGAATGTTACGTGAGAAAAAAAAGACTGTCGGAACTCTTCGTATGGTCCCAATATTGTCCGATGTTAGCGTCGTGATCATTACGCAAGGAATATTTTGGACGAAGTAGTATGTTCCTGGACTCATTTCGGAACTACGATAACGCTGGGAGCTGAAGACATGAATTAAAATTATCGTAGATAAAGACGAGACTTTAATGTCTCGGGGAAAATTTAATTATATGATCTATACGATCGTTTGGGAACGTTAGCTCATATTTTGTAAGGAATGCTGTCCGTTGATGCTGTTGAGACGGCAACCAGCCACAAATTTAAGTTCCTTAATTCAAAAGGTACCGTTGCCGATTTCGAATCGTTACAATTCATCGTCAGACGGCTTTCATGCTTTCATTATAACATGTGATGCATTTTTTACTGATTATTTGTCGTGAAATACCGGTTTGGAGTACTTGTTTTCATAGTTTTCATCGCCGGCCGGTGTGGCCGTGCGGTTGTAAGTCAGTTTGGAACCGCGTGACCGCTACGGTCGCAGGTTCGAATCCTGCCTCGCGCGTGGATAACCTTAGGTTAGTTAGGTTTAAGTAGTTCTAAGTTCTAGGGGACTGATGACCTCAGTAGTTAAGTCCCATAGCGCTCAGAGCCATTTGAACCATTTGAACCATAGTTTTCATCCAGCAGACGGCGTTCGTAGTTTTCGCCACATTCCCGTCATTGCACACACAAATTTGTATAATTGAGCGCTTCAGTTTTGTCGCTGAATACATTTCCACCATACTCCTATCGCTGCACACGTAAATTTGTATCACGTAGCATTTCATGTTAGTCACAGAACAGACTTCTAACATATGCAGTACATGTTAGAAGTCTGTTCTGTGACAAATATGAAATGCTCAGTGATACAAATTTACTAAAGCAACGGTAGGAATATGGTGGAAATGTATTCAGCGACAAATCTGAAGCGCTCAATTATACAAGTTTGTGTGTGCAATGACGAGAACGTGGCGAAAACTACGAACGCCGTCTGCTGGATGAAAACTATGGAAACAAGTACTCCAAACCGGCACTTCACGACAGCTAATCAGTAAAAAACGCATCACATGTTCTAATGAAAGCATGAAAGCCATATAAGGAAATGCAATCCGAAAACAAAGGAAGTAGGTTACAGTACACTTGTTCGCCCACTGCTTGAATACTGCTCAGCAGTGTGGGATCCGTACCAGATAGGGTTGATAGAGGAGATAGAGAAGATCCAACGGAGAGCAGCACGCTTCGTTACAGGATCATTTAGTAATCGCGAAAGTGTTACGGAGATGATAGATAAACTCCAGTGGAAGACTCTGCAGGAGAGACGTTCAGTAGCTCGGTACGGGCTTTTGTTAAAGTTTCAGAAACATACCTTCACCGAAGAGTCAAGCAGTATATTGCTCCCTCCCACGTATATCTCGCGAAGAGACCATGAGGATAAAATCAGAGGGATTAGAGCCCACACAGAAGCATACCGACAATCCTTCTTTCCACGAACAATACGAGACTGGAATAGAAGGGAGAACCGATAGAGGTACTCAGGGTACCCTCCGCCACACACCGTCAGGTGGCTTGCGGAGTATGGATGTAGATGTAGATGACGATTAACTGAAATGATTAGAAAACGGTAACGGTACCTTTTGAATAAAATAACTTAAAATAAATGTGTGTCTGGTTGCTGTCTCAACGTCATCAACATTTGTCTTCAAATAACAGTCATCGTCTCCAACCATGTCATCATATGACAAAATTGCAACAAGGCTGTTCGTGATGCCCTGCATTTTTCTGTTAAGGTATAGGTTTCTTGAGCATTTCAGTTACACTTATGATTACCTCATCCCACTGTCTTCCACAGAACTTGTAATACCAGGCAGCGAAAATGAAAGCTTTCCCCTGTTAGTGGGTGCAGTAAATGTTGACATGCAATTTCCTCCTTTTAGGACTCTATGATTTGTTGTATATTGGGAAAGGTAGAAGGACATCTCAACACTCATAAGGAATAACAAAAATAATGATCTATTCTGAAATTAGAATTAAGCAAAATAATGATTTAGTGGAGGGCAGCCGGCCGGTGTGGCCGAGCGGTTCTAGGCGCTTCAGTCTGGAACCGCGCGACCGCCACGATCGCAGGATCGAATCCTGCCTCTGGCATGGATGTGTGTGATGTCCTTAGATTAGTTAGGTTTAAGTAGTTCTAAGTTCTAGGGGACTGATGACCTCAGCTGTTAAGTCCCTTAGTGCACAGAACCATTTAGCGGAGGGCAGCCTTCAATGACTTCGTGCAATGATAAACGACGTGTACTGAAACCATAGCTAGGTACACAGAACTACGATCAAGCTAGAGAGGGAGTGCTGAATCCGAGCTCGTCGTAGTTCAGGGTGGCAAAGGGGGAGATTAAGGCAAATCTTAGCACAACCCCACCGCTCTTGGATTTCGGTCACATTTCGAGATATTTTCGCTCAAAGAGCGGACGAAACGGCGTGCGTGCGTAAACACCATTGCTGTGTTCTGTTCAAGGTGATCAACAGCTAAGCTGCCACTAACGCGAGGACGGTAAATGCCTGTTGCAAGACGCGTCTGCGACGGGAACGAAGCTGCCACCGCTGGTCCGCCTTGAAACTCAAAATGACGTGGTAGACGGCCACACCTTTTATAGCTTAGCTGGCGCCACATTCCTGTATGCTTCCGGCTTCAAAAAACAGAGCCAAAACCTGCCTGCTGATTCGCAGGAACTGACATCTTTTTGCCGACAAAGGTTTCCTGTTCTGGCTCAGTTCCAAACGTTGGAGAGGTGGTTCTCACTGTATCTCTACGCTTCCAGAAGGCAGAGAAACGACCGTTTTACACTTGAATAGTTTTTAACGGTTGCTTCCGTAGGAAGTACATTACCATTCCTTTCAGAATGACGGCTGCTGAAATCTTTTTCCAAGATATTGGCTCCTCAGCAGCTTAGGAATAACTACCATCGCGTTTCTTTTCTCTTGCAAATTTCGTTAATGGCTTAAATCACGACTGAATTTTGAGGAAACACTAAATACGAGGGCGAGTCAAATGAAAAACTTAAATACTTTTTTAAATATTATTTATTGTGCAGAAGTGGTACAAAGCTGTATCACTTTTCATCATAATCTCCCTCACGCTCAATGCAAGTCCACCAGCGCTTACAAAGTGCATAAGTTCCTTTAGAAAAAAATTCTTTTGGCAATCCGCGCAACCACTCATGCACCCCGTGACGTACCTCTTCATCAGAACGGAACTTCTTTCCTCCCATTGCGTTTTCGAGTGGTCCAAACATATGGAAATCATTTGGGGCAAGGTCTGGTGAGTATGGTAGATGAGGAAGACACTGAAAATGCAGGTCTGTGATTGTTGCAACATTTGTACCGACAGTGTGGGGTCTTGCATAGTCATGTTGCAAAAGGACACCTGCTGACAGCAATCCACGCCGCTTTGATTTGATTGCACGCCGCAGATGATTGTTTTAGGAGATCTGTGTATAATACACTGGTGACAGTGGTCCCCCTAAGCATGTAATGCTCCAAAATGACGCCTTTTTCGTCCCTGCTGATGGTTCTGTTCGAAACTTCGATGATGAGGAATGGCGCCATTCCTTGCTCGCTCTCTTCGTTTCCGGTTGGTGGAAGTGAAAACAGGTTTCGTCCCCAGTAACTATTCTTGCAAGGAACCCATCACCTCGTCGTTCAAAGTGCCAAAGAAGTTCTTCACAAGCATCAACACGTCGTTCTCTCATTTCAGGAGTCAGCTGATGTGGCACCCACCTTGCATACACTTTGTGAAACTGGAGCACATCATGCACAATGTGGTGTGCTGACCCATGACTAATCTGTAAACATGCTGCAATGTCATTCAGTGTCACTACTGCAATGTTCTACGGAGTCACAACTCGTTGTGCCTGACCTGGACGAGGAGCATCTTCCACCGAAGTCACACCATTTGCGAACTTCCTCCTCCATTCGTAGACTTGCTGCTGTGAAAAACATGCATCACCGTACTGAACCTTCATTCGTCGATGAATTTCAATAGGTTTCACACCTTCACTACGCAAAAACCGAATAACAGAACGCTGTTCTTCCCTGGTGCAAGTCGCAAGGAGGGCGGTCATCTTTATACTGATACTGCGACGGTATGTGTGCATCTGCACTATGCTGCCACCTACAGGCCATTCTGCACGTTGTTTGTAGCTCGCTTACCAACTTACAGGATTACGGCACGAAATTTCGATTTGTTATTACAAATTTAAGGTTTTCATTTGACTCATCCTCGTATTTTTTTAATGATATTACGGCTATACTGATGGGTTGCTTGTTAACAAATAGCCCTGAATCAGTTATCTGATTAACTGATCATTAATTCTTTCTCGACTATTTGTTTGTGGTCTCGTGCAGCCGGCTACGCGCCCGTCTCGTCATTGGAAGTATTGGCGATATTCGTTGTGTAACACACACACACACACACACACACACACACACACACATACATACTTACTGAACAAACACGTAAAAAATGATACAGCTTCAGTCCAACTTGTTAGAAACCCCAGAGTATCGAAAAACACTGTAGGATATTTTGTTTTCGGAAATTTGTGGAAAGTTGCTATGGGAGCCCTAGGCTTACATACTACTTAATATAACTTAGACTAACTTACGCTGAGGACAACACACACACACACACACACACACACACATGCCCGAGGGAGTACTCGAACCTCCAACGGGGGGAGCCGCGCGAACCGTGACAAGGCGCCCGAGACAGCGCGGCTATCCTGTGCGGCACTGTAGGGTACATGCATGTCCAAAGGAACTTTGTATCGTAGTCGGAATAACACAGGCACTGGAACATCGTATTTATCCGCAGACGCCGGGCAAGCGACTTTCAAGTAAAATGCCTCACCTGCACGGAAATATACATAATAGATGTACCACTATAGATTGTCGACACATGGCTGACGACATATGGAAGTTTGGGGTGTGGCCGCGAGTCGTGCACGGATAGCCAAATGATAAGGCCACCGCTCGCGATAAGCGGGAAGTCTGGGCTCGACTCCCGGTCCGGAAGAAATTTTCACTGTCGTCATTCCATTATATTGCTGATGATTGTCCACATTCGCAATTGCAACTACATTTAATGTTAATACTTTAGGAAGCGATCGAGTGAGAGTCATGTAAAGGACTCCTTTAGTGCCTGAATTAAACTTCCTCACGATTCTGCAAATAAGTCTCACATCTGCCTTCCACATGGCAACATTTATGTGGACATTCCACATTAAATTGTTCCGGACAGAAATTCATAGATAACTTCACAGTTGTCATTGTCCTTACCAATGTAATCAAGGAAAAATGTGTTCCACAAATCTACAGTTGCAACACAGACGTAAAAATGGTTCCGTAACTTCAGTTGCTGTAAAAGCTGCGACATGGTCGCGAATAAGACTGGCAAACAAATTCTTTATTTCCCGGATCAAAGTCCAGTCGATAAAAAAATATGGTCAGAGTTGTTCTTGCTCACTCGAATTCACACTATCCTACACGTTCAAGTTAAGGGAGTTAAGAATATTATCTTTATTTACCATGAACTGTTAGAATCGTATAGGAATAGGAAAAAATACAATAGAATAATTAGTCTTATAGCGCGGCTGGCTGATAACTGACCACATAAATGAATGAACCAATCGCCATAGGAAGGTATTAAAATTATTAGATAATTTCGATAGGAGGGCTGACCATTTAGAGAAAATTAAAACTTCTACCGCAATTGTTACAATCTTACCTACAATACAGGGGAAACTAGCCGCTAATCTCTCTCAACAATACATATAATATACATTTGTTACAAAATGTTGCACAGTAATATCTAAGCATCAAGCACTGTACACTGGAGTTCTTCTCTCTAAAGGAGGAATTAATGCATCAAAGGAAAATTTTCTCTCTGGAGGTGAGTCAAACAAATTCCCCCATTTCGTTGTCTAGGAGGAGAAACACCTCACCAGATTGTTCCTTTGCTGTCGCAGCTTCTTGGGGGAGCCCAAGCAACCCGTCCTCCCATTGACAGACGATTCTCCAAGTCCGGGACTACACACAATGTAGGCCTACTTAGAGGCGAAGGCTTCAGCTGCAACCTTATTTCTTCTGGATTTCTGCACGCTTTGGCATCAAACAGTGAGTCGCCTCCTTCCCCTACCTTACGAGAGTATGTTAGCAAAGATCATCGCACATAGTTGGGCGATTTACAGGAGTTGCTAGAATCTGGAAATCGAGTCGTATACCTTCCAACTCCATGAAGGCCTACTTTGCGTCAAGGCATCCAGTCTGTTATTTTGTGAGTGTACATTGGTAGTGTTATAGTTCATTTCTGGAAAACAATGAGGATCTCAGCGCTGGGAGATATCTACGTTTTCACATTGACTCCTCACACGTCACCGTACGAAGCAGGCTAGAGCAGAAGCGACGTAGGCCGTCATGTGAAGGCGACTTCCAAACTGTATGCGTCATATAGATGGGCGTTCTCTTTCTTTTTGAATACGAGCTCCAGAATGTCTTGGGGGAAGGATACCACTGAACAAACCGAACAAAATTTCTTATAGAAACAGGAAAAACTATTTCATATTTTCACGAAAATCTCGTTTTTGGTAAGACGTCTATGTGGGCTTATTTAAGCTGCTGTTTAGTTTATTTCTATCACAGTGTTAGTTTCTCTATACAGTGCAACAAACAATGTACTCGACGTTCATTTTATGCACAGTCGATTATAGCACTCCATGGTCTCATCGTCTGGTTGCAAACATGCCGCAGATATCGCGAGTCATGAGTTCACATACGTTTGTCGAGAAGAACGTGTTGCCATAAAGGCATCAACGAGAGTATAATTTACCGTGTCACACGCCCCGCACAACAGCATCTGTGCACATCTGTAATAACTCGCTCACAGCACATATGATGGCATCTGATGTTTGGACTATAAAGTCACAAAATCGGTTGGACTTGAGCTGACCATGAAAATAAATTTTGTGATTGAGTTCCCTAAAGAAATTAATATTGTTACTGGAGTCAAATTTTCCATTAAGAAACGAGTTAGGCAGGTTTGCAGTTCACCACATCATCTTGTAATTACTCTGCGCGTCGAGGTCGGGAATGAAGGAAGTGAAAGACTACTGCAAAGATCAAATGAAAGTGCAAAGCGAACAGATACTATCGTTAACATTTACAGAGAAAATAGCTCTTCTAGTTGCTAAAATTAAAGAAATTGCTGAATAAAAAGAATAACCAACAGCACAGAACTTGTGCAAAAGCTGTGAAAAGCAAAGTTGAAAGTGGTGGAAGAATAGAAGAAAGAAAAGTAACGACGTGCAAAACGACAAATTTTGCAATTAGGGTGAAAGACAAGGAATGTAGAAAAGACAGGAAAACTGGCAGAAAGACCAAAGTATCAAATCAGGTTCAAGGGCAAAATGTTTGGTATAGTAACCAATTAAACTAGCAACATTTTCAAATGTGGTAGTATTGGGAAAGCAGACGGCACTAACAACCGCTTTAGTTTGTTATAACGCCTACATTCCGAGTAAACGTGTGTCTGAAATACGTTTGTGCATTGCTCTTGATGAAGTTGCGATCGAATACCGTTAGCTTGCACTAAAAGATCTGAAGATGGCCGTACAGAATGACACCACTCATCTTGCAGCGTATGTTCAATGTTGTGACCACAAATGAACTGTGATTAATAGACAAAGGGTTGCTGAATATCCCAGGGAAATACGAGGGTTCCCAGAAAATAGTGCACCGCATTTTTCTTTCAACAATTCTTTATTGAACATACAGAGAATTACACACACGAAAGACTGGTGTATTGTCTACACACCCTATTTTTCCACGTAATCTCCATCCAGTTCTACGGACTTCCTCCAGCGCGAAACGAGGGCGTGTATGAACTGACGGCACCAATTCTTGTCCTGGTGGCGGAGCCAGTGCTTCACTGTGGGAATCTCCTCCTCATCGTCCTCAAAATGTCTTCAATGAATGGCATCCTTTAATGGCCCAAACAAGAGGAAGTACGGGGGGCTAGGTCAGGGCTTTCAGGTGTGATACCCGTGGATGGTCTCCCCGACCGCTGAAAATCGTGGAGGTCCGCCGAACCGTCTTCTGATGACCTCACCCTCCGTGCCCAGCGACTAACTGTACTTCTGTCGACAGCAGATGCTCCATAGACTGTGCACAAGCGTTTGTGAATATTCCCCACAGTTTCTTTCTCTGCAGTGAGAAACTCAATGAAGGCACGTTGCTTGTAATCTAGAGACGCCATTTTGAAACTGTGCTGCAGCTACGCTATCACTCGGAAATGACGGAAACTTGGCGCGCTCACTCAGGAGACAGAGACAGTATATACGTAACGTCTCGCATTCGTTGCATTGTTTTCGGCTGAGAAAAAAATGCGGAGCATTACTTTCTGGCCAACCCTCGTATGTGCTCGCTAATTAAATGTCCGTTGGTCGAGTTTCTTCCAGAAAGTAGCGCCCCATCACAACACGCCTGTCGTAACATTCGTGCGTTGGTGGTAGCGGTGATGGTGAGGACGGACAGAGGGCGTTGTTGTTGTTGTTGTTGTTGTTGTGGTCTATGATCCTGAGACTGGTTTGATGCAGCTCTCCATGCTACTCTATCCTGTACAAGCTTCTTCATCTCCTAGTACCTATTGCAACCTACATCGTTTTGAATCTGCTTAGTGTATTCATCTCTTGGTCTCCCTCTATGATTTTTACCCTCCACGCTGCTTTCCAATACTAAACTGGTGATCCCTTGATGCCTCAGAATATGTCCCACCAACCGATCCCTTCTTTTAGTCAAGTTGTGCCACAAACTCCTCTCCTTCCCAATCCTATTCAATACTTCCAATAGTTATGTGATCTACCCATCTAATCTTCAGCATTCTTCTGTAGCACCACATTTCGAAAGCTTCTTGTCCAAACTATTTATCGTCCACGTTTCACTTCCATACATGGCTACACTCCCTACAAATACTTTCAGAAATGACTTCCTGACTCTTAAATCTATACTCGATGTTAACAAATTTCTCTTCTTCAGAAACGATTTCCTTGCCATTGCCAGTCTACATTTTCTATCCTCTCTACTTCGACCATCATCAGTTATTTTGCTCCCCAAGTAGCAAAACTCCTTAACTACTTTAAGTGTCTCATTTCCTAATCTAATTCCCTCAGCATCACCCGAGTTAACTCTACTACATTCCATTATCCTCGTTTTGCTTTTTTTGATGTTCGTCTTATATCCTCCTTTCAAGACACTATCCATTCCGTTCAACTGCATTTCCAAGTGCTTTGCTGTCTCTGACAGTTATTTCTACTCCGTGGATTTTAATACCTATTCCGAATTTTTCTTTTGTTTCCTTCACTGCTTGCTCAATATACAGATTGAATAACATCGGGGAGAGGCTACAACCGAGTCCCTTCCCAACCACTGCTTCCCTTTCATGCCCCTCGACTCTTATAACTGCCATCTGGTTTCTGTACAAATTGTAAATAGCCTTTCGCTCCCTGTATTTTACCCCTGCCACCTTCAGAATTTGAAAGAGAGTATTCCAGTCAACGTTGTCAAAAGCTTTCTGTAGGTCTACAAGTGCTAGAAACGTAGGTTTGCCTTTCCTTAATCTAGCTTCTAAGATAAGTCGTAAGGTCAGTATTGCCTCACGTGTCCCAATATTGCTACGGAATCCAAACCGATCTTCCCCGAGGTCAGCGTCTACTAGTTTTTCAATTCGTCTGTAAAGAATTCGCGTTAGTATTTTGCAGCTGTGGCTTATTAAACTGATAGTTCGTTAATTTTCACATCTGTCAACACCTGCGTATTAGTCAACAAAAGCTCGTTGCCTAAACAGGCTTAGTCAGCACGAGTTGCGGCCTCGCTAGCCGCTTTCCTGCCGGCGAAAACAAAAGCTGGAAGCTGTCAGGGGCACGAGCGCTTGCAGAAGCCTGGCCAGCGCGGCTCCTTTTTGCCTTCCTGCCGTGCGGTCACCCAGCGCTGCCATTGCGGCAGTGTTATCTCGTGGCTTACCGCAGCTTTCCCAACACGATGCGGTCACTGCCGGCGCCCGCAGTTTGGGTCTAGCGATCCTTTTAACCCTCGGGCGAGCGCGCCTGTTTTCGTAACACCAGCGAACGCGGGCGTACTTTGCACACATGTAAAGAATGGTTGTCTTTATATCATGAAGGTAAACATGTGTGAGCAACATCACAGTTTAATCTTAATTTAACAACGATAAAATGAACTTGTATTATACGAGCTAAATCACTGTGTTATACAAGAATAATAAAATAAACTATCGTTGTGTCGCTCAGTTGCTGCGTACATGTGTTACCCCAAACTAATAACACCCTCGAAGCATTCAACAGCGTAGTTGCATCAGATCCCTGCTATACGCTTATTCGATTACTAATTACCTTGTAGGCAGCTGCCTCATTCTGGGATTTTGCGGCTAGCTCGGAATCTGGGTCATTTTCTTGGACAGATCGTAACTTTTTTCCTCACCTAGCTCGCTGCTTATTTCATATTACTGCTGCTCAGTTGAACGTATGACTTATCATTGTGTCCGCTGAAGCAATACTGAAGGAGTAGATAAGGGCTCGCAATTGTGAAACAACATGGGACCGGTACAAGACAATGTTTTTTGTGGTTGGTGCATAGTATGCCTAGTCTCTCTCGAGTGTTTTTACGAAAGTTAAAGACTGAGGCGAATGTGTTGTTGTTGTTGTTGTATGTATGTGTGTGTGTGTGTGTGTGTGTGTGGGTGGGCGAGTGGGTGGGCGAGTGGGTGGGCGAGTGGGTGGGCGAGTGGGTGGGCGAGTGGGTGGGCGAGTGGGTGGGCGAGTGGGTGGGCGAGTGGGTGGGCGAGTGGGTGGGCGAGTGGGTGGGCGAGTGGGTGGGCGAGTGGGTGGGCGAGTGGGTGGGCGAGTGGGTGGGCGAGTGGGTGGGCGAGTGGGTGGGCGAGTGGGTGGGCGAGTGGGTGGGCGAGTGGGTGGGCGAGTGGGTGGGCGAGTGGGTGGGCGAGTGGGTGGGCGAGTGGGTGGGCGAGTGGGTGGGCGGGTGGGTGGGTGGGTGGGTGGGTGGGTGGGTGGGTGGGTGGGTGAGTGGGTGGGTGAGTGGGTGGGTGAGTGGGTGGGTGAGTGGGTGGGGGGGGTGGGAGTGGGGGAGACCATGACATTGCAGTGGCGACCGCGTCCCCAAATGCAGAAAGTTCATCAAGAGCGCTAGGAGAGAACTGAGTTTCCGAGAATTGGTAAACATTCCTGCTTCAACTGCGTTTTAATATCTATATTTAGTTTTCACAACCTGTGAAGTTAGAATTCTGCCATGATTAATTACCCATCTATTTATTATACATTATTGTTTAGGATTGTGTACTTCGCAGATTGGTTTTTGGCAAGCCAGCGAAGTTGCGTCGTAAAGTTCGTTGCTTCTCTCCAGAAATTTACTGTAAGAAAATCGTTCACTCTTTATTAAAACTCCCTAAGGTACCGACTGGCCGCCGTGTCATCCTCAGCCCACAGGCGTAACTGGATATGGATATGGAGGGCAGGTGGTCAGCACACCGCTCTCCCGGCCGTATGTCAGTTTCCGAGACCGAAGCCGCTACTTCTCAAGCAAGTAGTTCCTCAGTTTGCCTCACAAGGGCTGAGTGCACCTGCTTGCCAACAGCGCTCGGCAGACCGGATGGTCACCCATCCAAGTGCATTCCCAGCCCGACAGCCCTTAACTTCGGTTATTTGACGGGAACCGGTGTTACCACTGTGGCAAGGCCGTTCGGCACTCTGTATTAAGATGTGGTATATTTTCTTGTTATTTTTGTAAGAAAAATATTTGCTGTGTGTTAAATATTTATAGTGTTAGTTGCGTTAAAACTATGTAAACAGTACCAACCAGTCCAATATAAACAATGTTCTTTTTAAGTATAAGCGTTGTTTCTGATTAAGCTTAGGGATTTATGTACTAGAAATTAAGAAAGGTGTGTTCTCACCTGACACAACATAACTTTATTTCTCTTAATACAATGCATATAGAAGCAGAATATGTTGGATTATACAAATACGTAGTAGTTACATGGTAAATGTCTGGGCAGAACCCACGAAACCGCGGCACCTACCGTCACTTTCACACCAAAGAACAACGAATAAATCGCACATATGGCAACAGTAATTAGAAAAACAATAAGCTGATGGGCACCCAATGATTGCAATATACAGCCGAAAAATGTCGTGCCGAACTAAACAGTGCTGTTGAAAGTTAGCTGAACATGAAGTATTGTATGTTTTTATGAAATTCCCAAGATTGTCGCAGACCTCAGCAACTTCTATGCAACATGAGTACATTTTGGTCATTTATACGCGTCTTCTTGGACGAATTATCATGACGTCATACAGCAGCCGCATGTACAATTCAGAAACTGACTGGGGGCATTTCGAACTGAGTCGGTCGATCAAGAAGTGCCCAGAACAGCAGGGCTAGCCGAAGGCCAGAGAAGTAGCTGCAACTCCGTCAGACAAGTCGAAACACTAATTCCATTTTGGCTGCTAGGAAGGTCTGTTTCCGGTCCACCATGGGCAGGTCGGACTTAACCTTCTGCAGTTAACTTACCTCTCCAATAAACTTTTTAAATATTCTTTTTATAACCTATCCCTGAAGGCAGAGAGGGTGTTCGACTAATGACCTACTGAAGAGCGAGGGACGTCGCAGCCAAATACCAGCGGAGCCGGTACTGTGGGAAAGAGAGTCCGAATTAAGAATATTTGGGAGGAGATTTCCAGAGCAAACATTTGCCTTGTATCTACATACACATTCCGCAAACTATCGTATGGTCTTCCCTGTTCCACTCACAAACTGAGCGAAGGAAAATCGATTGTCCATATGTTTCCGTATGAACAATAATTTCTCGCATCTCATCTTCGTGGTCCTTACGCGAAATGTGTGTTGGCGGCACTAGAATCGCTCTACAGTCACCTTCAAATGTCGATTCTCCAAATTTTCTCAATCGCGGTACTGGAAAAGAACGTCTCCTTCCCTTCAGTGATTCCCATTTGAGTTCCCGAAGCACGTCGTAGTACTTGCGTTTTGCTCGAATCTACCGGTAACAAATGTAGCAGCCCACCTCTGAACTGCTTCGGTGTCTTCCTTTAATCCGACCTGGTGCAGATCCCAAACACTCGAACAGTACTCATCAAAGGGCCGCACTAGTGTCATACATGTGGTCTCCTTTACAGATGAACCACGCCCACCATGCTACAGTCTTTCCATGATCATTCTATTTCCTGTTGCTTTGTAGCGTTACGCCAACATATTAAACGATGTGACTGTGTCAAGCAGCATGCTACTAATACTGTATTCGACATTATAAGTTTGTTTTTCCTTCTCACCTGCATTAACTTACATTTTTCTGCAATTAGTGTAGCTGCCACTCGCCACACTAACTGGAAATTTGATCTAAGTCATCTTGTATCATCTTACAGTCGCTCATCTTCAACACCTTCCCGTACACCACAGAATCAACAGCAAACAGCCACAGAGCGCTGCTTATCGTGTCTATCATTATGTGCACAGAAAATAACAGCGGTCCTAATGCACATCCTTGGGGCCACTCCTGACGATGCCCTTGTCTCTGATGAACACTCGCCGTCGAGGACAACAATACTGGGTTCTACTACTTAAGAAGTCATCGAGCCTCTCACATACGTGGGAACCAAGAGAAACCTTAGAAACTTTGATCTGAACCCATCAGGAGATTTTTTATTTAATTCTGGGACAATATGACCCATGTCAGTCGAATGTTTTAGATCTTGGTTGTCGAGGCCACGTATAAAGTGCCCTGTAAACGTGTCCACCATGGTTAGCAGGCTGCCCTCCCCACTCTCTCTCTCTCTCTCTCTCTCTCTCTCTTTCTGTGTGTGTGTGTGTGTGTGTGTGTGTGTGTGTGTGTCTGTCTCTCTGTCTCTGTCTGCTGGATTTCTGTCTCTGTCTGCTGGATTTCTGGCAGTACAGAGCGGCTATAAACTTACGCATAAAACGAAAAGGTCCCCAAGCTGCAACGGAGCGCTCCTGGAAGTGAGAGAACCACTGCCGCACTGCGTCCTGAAACTTCATCATCGCGCTATCTTTGGAGCTTTCTTCCGGAAAAAAGTTGCGCTGGGATCTTACGGACCATTTCCCGTGGCGCCAGTTGAGGTGGCGCCGAGTTCTGAGGTCACGTTTGACGCCCACGTCCCGCGGGGAGCGGGGGTGGACGGGTGGAGGCAGGCTGTGAGCACCACTCGACTCAATTTCCTGCCTGTAGCTTGTATCGCACTTTTCCTACACTCGCGCCGGAAATTACACCCGATAAAAAAAAGGCAGCTGCTAAAAAGAGCCCGAAATTACGAGTTCTCAACTTTCTCACGACTTCTGTTAATGTATCCAAAGGTCATTTATGCCACAGCACAGGGAAATTGTTACGCAGCTATCTTATGATACACCTTGCAGTTTAGAGGGGCTCAACGAGGAGATTACAAGCTCATGATACTCCTACTCAGCATATATCCAACAGGTTCCGCTCTACTGTACTTAGTTCTAATAGACTAGCAGTCAAAGTTAAAGTCTTAGTCTCAGAGACATTTCCAGTTGGGTTCTTCACTGCTTTGTTACCACGCATTCCGGTCACGTTTCTTTTATTCGCTTGCAAAGTCGTACGGCTCCTAGTTATATGCGTAACGCAGCTGTAATATCGACAATGAAGTATGACAATTATATGACTATAGAATTAATGGATTGTTAACATCGGCTAGAAATGGTTCAAATGGCTCTGAGCAGTATGGGACTTAACTTCTGAGATCATCAGTCCCCTAGAACGTAGAACTACGTAAACCTAACTTACCTAAGGACATCACACACATCCATGCCCGAAGCAGGATTGGAACCTGCGACCGTAGCAGCAGCGCGGTCCCGGACTGAAGCACCTAGAACAGCTGGGCCACAGCGGCCGGCGCACTACAGGTGGTAGCAGTAATGTTCTCCAGTCATTTACCAAACACAAACCTGTCTATCGGACTGCCGCAGAGTATAGGGTTACCCGTTTCGAGTTATCGACTGTCCAGTGGAGCCGCCCCCCTTTACAGCACCTCAAGCGTCACCTAGCCCTGACTACGGAAATGTGTGACCCATGAGGAGCTAGCTGCTCGATCATTGTATTCCGTTTTTCTTAACTCCCGCCACACGTCATTGTGCTATGTGGACTGCTGACAGCAGCTTGGAACTCACGAGCGATTCATAGCTACACTGGCAGGCTCCCTTTCGTGACAGCGAGTGGTCAATTTCGAGTTAACACAGAGGTGTCCGTATACTTCTGGTGAGGTAGTGTGCATTGTGCGTTGGCACGTGGCTTGCTGTGCGCATCAGCTGTAGCAATGAGTACGCGTTAGCTGGGCGGTGCACCTGACGCCACTAGGAAAGGAGGAGAGGAAGGCTGAAGTTTCACGCTGTGACCTACGCCCGGGGTCATGGCGCCTGACCTTTGGAATAAGGGGAGACGGACGGGGGGGGGCAATGCGAAGAGGGAGGGGGTCTGGTGACGCCAGTCGGCGGCATGGGCGGTGAAGGGGGAGGAAGCGCAGGGCCGTTACCATAGCAACGGCACGCCACGCCCACTGCCGGCCCCTCTGGTCTGTTTGTGCCAGTCGACGCGTCAGATTTGAATTACAATACCAGCTGCATGCGTACCTGGAATTATTATCAACAGCATAAGCAACAACAACAACAAGCGGACGTTCTATAGTCTCGGATACAGTTCTCTCCTAATTACCAGGATTTCTAACTTCGTGCAGATGCCCTCTCCGCATTTCGCGTCAGATTCTCGAACGTTGAATGTTGCGTAATCTTTGGCCAGTCGGAGTTGCAGAGGAGAAAGCTTCGGGTTCCCACTTAAATTGCCGCGAACGCTTCTATCTTTCGTCACTATGGCAGCACTTAAAGCATAAAATTTTAATAATTGTAACTTGTGAACGTACGCCCCTTTCTGCCATAATCATGCATCCCCACCCAAGAGCTAAATAAAGTTTTTCCATTTTGAGAACAAAACATCGTTGCTCGAGAAATTATTTTCGTCAGGAACGGCCTATGTGGTTGAGCAGTTAGCCAGTCAAGAATTCAGAGGATTCGGGTTCGACACCCACCGTCGTCTGTTCTTCGGTAAGTGGACTGTAATGTGATCCAATCAGAACCTCGAATGACTACAGCGACTACTGTAAATTGCGTTATGACGCCTAAAACTATTACGTAAACCTTAGCATGCTTCTCAGCTGAAAGAAGGTAGTGTGCGCTCTTAGATGTTCTGCATATGTGAACATGCCCTGTGGGCGTGAACAGTATACCAATACGTAGACTAATGGAAAATGTGTCCATCAGTAGCTTCCTAGTGTTCTTATACCATTGCACCACTGAACCCGCTTGTATGCAGTCACCAAGATTACAAGATGTATTAAATGTATCCACAGTTGCGAATGCCAACAACCGACAGCTGTATAAGGGAATGACGACAGTGAAAATTTGTGTCAAGCGGGGACTCGATCCCAGATTTCCCGATTTATGCGAGGGGTCGCCTTAACCGCTTAGTCTGTCCGTGCGAAGTTTACAAGAGGTTTAACAATAGCTACTGTACTGTGAATGTTAGGGAGTTACCCTGGCACTGCTCTAGTCGGTATTAAGCTGCCTGCATTAGTACTAAGACGAACAGCCCCATTCATGGCAGTATTCTTCGTATTTTGTATGCAATGCTCGTTAATGGCTTCTTGTCTCTGTCATAACCAGTTTGCTAAAAGCAGCAGCGGCGCGGGGTAGACGATTGGTCTGAGGCGCCTTGTCACGGTCCGCGCGGCTGTCTCACGCTCGTACATTATTCTACTGGGTTCGAGTCCTCCCTTGGGCATGAGTGTGTGTCTTGTCCTTAGGGTAAGTTAGTTTAAGTTAGTTTAAGTTAGATTAAGTAGGGCGTAAGCTTAGGGATCGATGGCCTCAGCAGTTTGATCCCATAAGACCTTACCATCAATTTCCAAATTTTTCCAAAAACGGAGCAGCGAAAGGAAAACAGTATTTCCACAAATATTCTGTATCTAATACTGACAATTGCCTTCCAATTGAAGACTAAGTTTCGGTATGAAAACGGAATAATGTAGCAGCAATAACAGCACGGACAATCCGACGGATGAGAACGCTCACAAGTGAAGTTTTATACAGTAAGCACGCAAAAGAAAAATTTTAGATAATAAAGAAAAGAATGTAAGAAAATAAACTGTTTGTACGGCGGTGTTCCTGCTATACCTACGACCTCGATATTTTGATAGAGATGCACTGAAGTAATTGAACTGAAGCATCTGCTAGTCCCGCCTTTCAAATTTTGAATTATTTCATACGATTATGTTCTCAGGCGGGCACTAGTACGCAGTACTATCACTTCGTAATTCACGTAGCAGAGCACTGACAGACATCTGTACCAGAACAGGTGCTGTCGACGCTTTTTACCTGTTTGTGCCCTGTACGTCAGCAACGCATCTTCCCACTCACCGTTACTGCCCCATCGTCTCCACTGACTGCTTACCTGTAACAAGAGAAAATGACGTCAAACACCTATCAAGCAGCGGTGGTGGTTGTTGGGATGTTTAAGGGGGACTAAACAGCGAAGGTCATCAGTCCCCCATTCCAAAATCAGGCGAGCCGAAAATCTACGGAGCAGGTAAAAACCAAAGGGGGAGGAGACGTCCCCCCAGGCGCTAAAAGAACACAAATGGAGCAACAAACATTACAGACAAGAACAGGACAGAGGAACACCAGACAGAAAGAAACAGAAGAAAGGAAGACGGCCGGAGACTGGTTGACTGACCACGAGAACAAAAAAGGGAAAGAGCCAACCATCTCACGGCACACCAGAACAGCAACAGACACAAGGACAAAAGACACAGAAAAGGAAAGGTGCAGGACCTCCCTAAATCGAACCATAAAACGGACTACCACGGATAAAATTTAAAACGGCATCAGCCATGGAGGCATCGTCAGATAAAACCAAAGCCAAAGTGCCCGGGAGATTAAAAGATTGCCGGAGTGTGCGCAGTCGAGGACACTCCAGCAAAATATGGCCGACCGTCAGCCGGGACCCACACCGACACAAGGGGGGATCCTCCTGACGCAACAGATGGCCGTGCGTCAGGTATGTATGGCCGATGCGCAGCCGACACAGGACTACCGAGTCCCTGCGAGAAGCCCGCAGGGAGGAACGCCACACATCGGTCGTCCCCTTGACAGCCCGCAGTTTATTCGGGGCTGTCATGCCACGCCACTCAGCAGCCCACATCCCAATCAGCTTACGGCGCAACACCATCTGCTGGTCGCGAGCCGTAAGGCCGACCTCCAAAGCCGGGGCGTCGATCGCCCCTTTGGCCAGCCTGTCTACACGTTCGTTCCCTGGGATGCCAACATGACCGGGCGTCCAAACCAGGACCACCGAACGACCAGAACGGGCAATGGCGGAAACAGTCTCCTGAATGGAGGACACCAGAGGAGAGGAGGGATAACAGCGGTCGATGGCCTGAAGGCTGCTCAGGGAGTCACTGCAGATGACGACGGACCTACCTGAGCAGAAACGCATATGCTCAAGAGCGCGCAATATGGCCACCAGCTCTGCAGTAAAAACACTGCAGCCAGCCGGCAAGGAGCGTTGCTCAACATGGGCAGCGTGAGCAAAAGAGTAGGCAGTGCGACCATCAACCAGGGAACCATCAGTGTAGACAGTCTCACAGTCCGAAAATGAGGCGAGGAGAGCAAGAAAACGGCGACGGAGGGCCACAGGCGGAACTGAGTCCTTGGGTCCCTGTGCCAAGTCCAGACGGACGGACGGCCGGGACAAACACCAGGGAGGCGTAGGTGCACGGACCCGGAAGGGAGGCAGAAGAGGGAATGACCCCAGTTCGGACAGCAGGGACTGGACACGGACAGCGACGGAAAGCCCAGACCTAGGTCGCCGTTCGGGCAGATGGAGGACCATGGCAGGGAAAAGCAGGCGACGATTGGGATGACCTGGCGAGCAATGAACGTGGACAGCATAGTCGACGAGCAGACGATGGCGGCGAATCCGCAGCGGGGGAACCCCGGCCTCCACCAGTAGACTATCCACGGGGCTGGTGCGAAAAGCGCCAGTGGCAAGCCTAACCCCACAGTGGTGTATGGGGTCTAACAACTTCAACACTGAGGGGGACGCAGACCCATAGGCCAGGCTCCCATAATCAAGCCGGGACTGCACAAGGGCTCGGTACAACCGCAGCAGCGTGCAGCGATCTGCACCCCAAGACGTGTGGCTAAGGCAGCGGAGGGCGTTGAGGTGCCGCCAGCATTTTTGCTTCAGCTGAGTAACATGAGGAACCCATGTGAGCCGGGCATCAAACACGAGTCCCAAGAAGCGGCAAGTGTCCACCACTTCAAGCAGGTGGCCGTCGAGGTAAAGTGCAGGATGAGGGTGGACCGTCCGACGCCTGCAGAAGTGCATTACTCGAGTCTTGGCAGCAGAGAACTGAAAGCCATGAGTCAGAGCCCATGACGCTGCCTTGCGAACGGCGACTTGCAGCCTGCGTTCGGCGACTCCCGTAGTCGTGGAGCTAAATGAGATGCAGAAGTCGTCGGCATACAAAGAAGGAGACACCGACAACCCCACTGCTGCTGCCAGACCATTAATGGCCACTAAAAATAAGGAGACGCTCAACACCGAGCCCTGCGGGACCCCATTTTCCTGTATATAAGAGGAACTAGAGGTGGCACCGACTTGCACCCGGAAAGAGCGGCGCAATAAAAAGTTTTGAAGAAAAGCCGGGAGCCGACCACGAAGACCCCACTCATGCAACGTGGCGAGGATGTGATGCCTCCATGTGGTGTCATACGCCTTCCGCAGATCGAAAAATACAGCAACGAGATGCTGACGTCGGGTAAAAGCCGTACGGACAGCAGATTCCAGCCGCACCAAATTGTCCACTGCAGACCGGCCCCGACGGAAGCCACCCTGGGATGGAGCGAGGAGACCGCGCGACTCAAGGACCCAACACAAACGCCGCCCCACCATACGTTCGAGCAATTTGCACAAAACGTTGGTGAGGGTAATGGGACGATAGCTGTCCACCGCCAGTGGGTCCGCACCAGGCTTCAAGATGGGGACAATAACACCCTCCCGCCATTGCGACGGGAACACGCCCTCGCTCCAAAGGCGGTTAAAGATGGTGAGGATGTGTCTCTGGCAGTCCCTGGAGAGATGCTTCAGCATCTGCGCGTGGATGCAGTCCGGTCCCGGTGCTGTATCAGGGCAATCGGCGAGGGCAGCGAGGAGTTCCCTCTCGCTGAAAGGAGCATTGTATGTTTCATAATGACGCGTGTGGAATGAGAACGGCGTCCGCTCCGCTCGCTCCTTTAGAGAGCGAAAGGCGGGTGGATAGGAAGCAGTCGCAGAGCTCTGAGCAAAGTGCGCGGCTAGCCGTTCAGCAATGGCGGCAGCGTCCGTGCAGACAGCGCCGTCCAAGGAGAGCCCAGGGACACCCATAGGGGTCTGGGAGCCATAAATCCGCCGGATCCGAGACCACACGTGCGAGGACGAGACACGGGAGCCCAGGGAGGAGACGTACCTCTCCCAGCACTCCTGCTTACGCCGTGCAATAAGACGACGGGCGAAGGCACGGAGCATCTTAAATGCGATGAGGGTCTCCAGAGACTGGTGCCGCCTATGACGCTGGAGAGCCCGCCTACGGTCGCGAATAGCCTCAGCAATCTCCGGCGACCACCAGGGGACAGCCTTCCTCCGAGGGAGGCCAGAAGAACGGGGGATGGAAGCCTCGGCCGCTGAAATGATGGACGTGGTTAAAACACGAACCACCTCGTCAATGTCACCTTGTGGGGGAGACTCAATGGTTGCAGCAGAAGTAAAAGCTGGCCAGTCAGCCCTGTGGAGAGCCCAGCGGGGCAGGCGCCCAGAAGAATGACACTGGGGCAGTGACAAATAGATGGGAAAATGGTCACTACCACACAGGTCAGGATGCACTCTCCAGTGGAGGGATGGGACAAGTCCAGGGCTGCAAATAGAGAGATCGATGGCCGAGAACGAGCCATGGGCCACACTGAAATGCGTGGGAGCACCGGTGTTCAAGAGGCTAAGGTCGAGCTGAGCCAACACATGCTCCACGGCCCGACCGCGGTCATCGGAAACAGTCCCACCCCATAGAGGATTGTGGGCATTGAAATCGCCCAGCAGCAAAAAAGGTGGCGGCAGTTGGGCTATCAGAGCAGCCAGGACATGCTGCGCGACAGTACCATCAGGTGGAAGGTAAATACTGCAGACGGTGATAGCCTGTGGCGTCCACACCCGAACAGCGACAGCCTCTAAAGCTGTTTGTAGAGGTACAAACTCGCTGTGAAGAGTGTTAAGGACATATATGCAGACGCCACCAGACACCCGTGCATAAGCTGCCCGGTTCTTAAAATAACCCCGATAGCCACGGAGGGCGGGGGTTCGCATTGCTGGAAACCAAGTTTCCTGCAGAGCAATGCAAAGGAAAGGATGACGGCTGATAAGTTGGCGGAGCTCAGCTAGATGGTGGAAAAAACCGCTGCAGTTCCACTGGAGGATGGTATTAGCCATGGATGGGAAAGGCGTGAAGGGATTGGGGAGGCAGTTTACGCCTCCGGGGCCCCTGCTGCTACGGAGTCACCACCTGGACAACAGCCATCTACTGCATCCGAGGGACCGGCGAGATCCATGTCCTCAGCGGACGCCAGAATCTCCACCTCATCCTCAGACACAGAGCTTGTAGGAAGCGGTGGAATGGGTGCCACCGCAATGTCGGTAGCCTTGGGGAGTTTCTTCTTCTTCTGCTTCTCGCGCTGCGCCTTGGGTGGTTCAGGTTGGGAGGGCGTCACCGGGTCAGTCTCAGGGACAGACGATGACCGTGTGTCCCGACGACCAGGGACTGGCGGTTGTTTGAGCCACTTGCGGCCGTCGGCTTTGGAACCGGTCGGAGCATGCGAAGGAAGGTCCCCAAGGGACCCCTTCCGTACGAGAGTAGCCGAAGAAGTCTTACGCTTCTCCGGCTGGGAAGGGGGGACTGATGTCCCCGACGGTTGGGGGGGTGTTGCTCCTGAAGTAGATGGAGCAGGAGCAACAGGAGGTTTAGTGCCCCCCACCATCAAGGGGGCAGGTGTGGGACTTCGACTCTGAGAGCTGACTGGAGCGGATGGAATTGTAGAAGGAGTGACAGTTGCGGCATAAGAAGCTGTCATGCGCACCGGATGAAGCCGATCATATTTCCGCTTCGCCTCAGTGTACGTCAGGCGGTCGAGAGTCTTTATTTCCATGATCTTCCGCTCCTTCTGCAGAATCGGACAGTCTGGCGAGCAAGGCGGATGGTGCGCACCACAGTTCACACAGATTGGAGGCGGCGCACAGGGATGATCAGGATGGGAAGGTCGACCGCAATCGCGACAGACGAGGTCGGACGCACAGCGTGAAGACATGTGGCCGAACTTCCAACACTTGA
This sequence comes from Schistocerca cancellata, assembly GCF_023864275.1. Classification (NCBI taxonomy): domain Eukaryota; kingdom Metazoa; phylum Arthropoda; class Insecta; order Orthoptera; family Acrididae; genus Schistocerca; species Schistocerca cancellata. The sequence continues at coordinate 143,788,501 of NC_064633.1, forward strand.
AGCACCGCATCGGGGGAGGGATATAAGGCTTGACATCACAACGGTACACCATCACCTTGACCTTCTCAGGTAACGTGTCACCCTCGAAGGCCAAGATGAAGGCACCGGTGGCAACTTGACGATCCCTCGGACCCCGGTGGACGCGCCGGACGAAATGTACACCTCGGCGCTCCAAGTTGGCGCGCAGCTCGTCGTCGGACTGTAAAAGGAGATCCCTATGAAAGATAATGCCCTGGACCATGTTCAGACTCTTATGGGGCGTGATAGTGACAGAGACATTCCCCAGCTTAGTACAAGCGAGCAAGGCCCGCGACTGGGCGGAGGATGCCGTTTTGATCAACACCGATCCGGACCGCATTTTGGACAAGCCCTCCACCTCCCCAAACTTGTCCTCTAAATGCTCTACAAAGAACTGAGGCTTCACGGACATAAAAGATTCCCCGTCAGCTCTGGTACAGACGAGATACCGGGGCGAGTATCTTTCGCTCTCAGTCATAGCCCTTCGTTCCTCCCATGGTGTGGCCAGGGAGGGGAACGATTTGGGGTCATACACATTAGCCTTGAAGTGAGCCTTGGAACGCTTAGAGACTGCTGACGGCTGGCCGCCAGCGAGAGAAGATGTACCACGCTTCATTGCGGGTCATCCGCCCTGATGCCACCTACTCCGACCAAGGGCCCTCCCCACGGGCGCCACCCAGCCACAGCAATGGCCACCTGGCAGGATGGCCATTGCCGGGAGTCCCGATGCCCCAGGGCGATGGGCATCCACTCCTTGGCATACGTGGGGAGTTAACGGCGCAGGCATCAGTAGAGCGATCCCTGTGTTGTCAGGGGGCTACAACCAACAGGGTACATGGCGGCCCCACCACAACGGACTGGCTACCGTGCTGGATCTTAGGTGCAAAAATGGCCAAGGTCGTCGTCGCAGTTAAAAGAAACACTGCAGAGTGCAGCGTGGTAATCGCCCAAGAGATCGAAAACGAGCGGGACATCATTGCAACGACGAGAAAGACGGCTAAAGGTCTAATTGCACGACGGATACTGTGCACCATGTAAGGCGCCCTTCCCCAATTGGCTCGCTCTTCGGAATAATTTAGAAAGATGGAGGTCAAACCCGAGAGGGGACCATCACATAAGGCCGAAACATGTGAGACTCCTTTTAGTCGCCTCTTACGACAGGCAGGAATACCGCGGGCCTATTCTAACCCCCGAACCCGCAGGGGGATATCAAGCAGCCCTAAACTATAACATAGAATATATATTTCACAGGAAACGCCTGATTCATCAATTATTCAAAAACAGTCATAATCGCATTTATTATTATTATACCGCAAACCGGTTTCAACCCGACGTAGGGGTCATCTTCTGGGCGTTTACACCATTGGTCGACTACTGGTGGTTCACTCCTGTCTACATAATGGCAGGAAACTATGATATGTAGACAGGAGTGACACCACCAGCAGTCGACCAATGGTGTAAACGCCCAGAAGATGACCCCTACGTCGGGTTGAAACCGGTTGGCGGTATAATAATAATAAATGCTATTAACACAGTTTTTGAATAATCGATTAATCATACTAATAGCTGCTTCATCTCCACAACCATGAAGTCCAAAAACGCCTGATTTACTGCGATCGGTGATCAGTTTGCGTTCAACGCTATCCAGTTGAAAGAAAACTTTAGCACCAAAATTTCTGACTTGCCGTCATCCTCCAGCACATGAAGATACTCTGATCTCCCATAAGATCAACGACTTTTCATTAATGGGAGCGGTATTCGAATACTCTTAAAGGGCCCTGGAGCGCCACTTGAATGGGACAGGGTGTAGTATCGTAGCTTATCGATACTACCGGAGCCGGAAACTCTAAGATTCCTGCGGGGCCGTGTGTGACGCTTTGAACATTGCCACCAAAAGGATGACTTGACCAGTGAAGAACCTCCAGGCCGCCGACCAATGAAGTCCGCCAGAATGGTGTTACAAGCGGCGGACACCTGGGCACCAGTTTTCTAGTCGAGATTACTTCGGTGTCGCTAGTTGGTGCCGAAAATTACACAGAGTTGTTGTCAGTTGGCTCAACTGGCAAACATTCAGTGTACGTACGGCGCACGCCCGTGTCGGGTCTCTGCCACGGTTGCCACAAAGTTGTCAACAGCGTAACAGTTCATCCCACAAGTCTACCAAATTACATTTATTTAAAGTGCACCCGAGTGAACTAATCTTTTGCTTGTCTGTTCTAGTTCCTACGACGACATATCTTTTGCCCACCTTCCACCCATTTATGACTAGCAGCCAGGATGTAACACTTGGTTTCTCGGAACATAACGGTTTTCGACTTGCATCATAACACAGTGCAACAGTGATTTTCAAAGCCGACATTAATGGCTGGGAAGTGGTGTGGTGGCACCTTAGACACTGGATGAAGCATCGTTCGGTGTGGAGACCTATGCTATCAAGGCATAACGGAGGCTGCCAGAATGGTATTTTACCGCACTAGCTGTTGCTTTACGAAGCAAAACATCCCTTTATATTGTTTCAATTATTATACAGTTTCAAATGTCAGCATTAGTGCGTCCCATCAGCATGGTCATACTTTGATCATAGTTCGAGAACTTATCAAATTATACTTGTAGCATTGTAATTGTAATAGACTACCCACACCATCACAGTCAAAAGTACAGCAACTAGAAGGATGTGGCATAATGGGTCGCTATATTGTTTTTTCGTCCTTACTGCCACAGTTGGTTTTATATCTACTTGAATCTCAATGAGCACATACTACACTCCTGGAAATTGAAATAAGAACACCGTGAATTCATTGTCCCAGGAAGGGGAAACTTTATTGACACATTCCTGGGGTCAGATACATCACATGATCACACTGACAGAACCACAGGCACATAGACACAGGCAACAGAGCATGCACAATGTCGGCACTAGTACAGTGTATATCCACCTTTCGCAGCAATGCAGGCTGCTATTCTCCCATGGAGACGATCGTAGAGATGCTGGATGTAGTCCTGTGGAACGGCTTGCCATGCCATTTCCACCTGGCGCCTCAGTTGGACCAGCGTTCGTGCTGGACGTGCAGACCGCGTGAGACGACGCTTCATCCAGTCCCAAACATGCTCAATGGGGGACAGATCCGGAGATCTTGCTGGCCAGGGTAGTTGACTTACATCTTCTAGAGCACGTTGGGTGGCACGGGATACATGCTGACGTGCATTGTCCTGTTGGAACAGCAAGTTCCCTTGCCGGTCTAGAAATGGTAGAACGATGGGTTCGATGACGGTTTGGATGTACCGTGCACTATTCAGTGTCCCCTCGACGATCACCAGTGGTGTACGGCCAGTGTAGGAGATCGCTCCCCACACCATGATGCCGGGTGTTGGCCCTGTGTGCCTCGGTCGTATGCAGTCCTGATTGTGGCGCTCACCTGCACGGCGCCAAACACGCATACGACCATCATTGGCACCAAGGCAGAAGCGACTCTCATCGCTGAAGACGACACGTCTCCATTCGTCCCTCCATTCACGCCTGTCGCGACACCACTGGAGGCGGGCTGCACGATGTTGGGGCGTGAGCGGAAGACGGCCTAACGGTGTGCGGGACCGTAGCCCAGCTTCATGGAGACGGTTGCGAATGGTCCTCGCCGATACCCCAGGAGCAACAGTGTCCCTAATTTGCTGGGAAGTGGCGGTGCGGTCCCCTACGGCACTGCGTAGGATCCTACGGTCTTGGCGTGCATCCGTGCGTCGCTGCGGTCCGGTCCCAGGTCGACGGGCACGTGCACCTTCCGCCGACCACTGGCGACAACATCGATGTACTGTGGAGACCTCACGCCCCACGTGTTGAGCAATTCGGCGGTACGTCCACCCGGCCTCCCGCATGCCCACTATACGCCCTCGCTCAAAGTCCGTCAACTGCACATACGGTTCACGTCCACGCTGTCGCGGCATGCTACCAGTGTTAAAGACTGCGATGCAGCTCCGTATGCCACGGCAAACTGGCTGACACTGACGGCGGCGGTGCACAAATGCTGCGCAGCTAGCGCCATTCGACGGCCAACACCGCGGTTCCTGGTGTGTCCGCTGTGCCGTGCGTGTGATCATTGCTTGTACAGCCCTCTCGCAGTGTCCGGAGCAAGTATGGTGGGTCTGACACACTGGTGTCAATGTGTTCTTTTTTCCATTTCCAGGAGTGTATTACGTACATGTCTTTCACTTATCAAACAATTTTTCAGATATTATGCGTGACGCTAAAATACAATTTTTTTTACGGAACCTTGCACAGTTTGTGAAAAAGAGTTATGCTGGTAAATGAGGCCCCAGAAAAATTAAACAAAAATGGTAAGAAAGATACTGTTATTAAATAAGATATAATTATAAGTTTGTACAATGTACAGATCTCCTTGAAGATCCTAATGTTTTATTTTAGAAATCAATATTTTTAGTTTTAGTATCACGAAAAACCACCTATTTGCAAAAATCACACATGTAAGTATCGGTCTTACAACTAGCACATCCACTGTGGAACCCACATTTCACACAGCTGGCCGCTACAGTTCTCTGCTCACATCTCCTCCAAAAGAAAGCAAGGAGTGTCCTCATTAACGCGCATGCTGACACCAAATGCAGTTTCAGGAACGGATTGATCGGAACCTATGTTTGAATGAGGTGACACATCATGAGAATCTTTGGAACAGATAAGTAATTTTCTCTTGTGGGACTCTAGGGAGCATCTGGCTTTTTTTAAAATTTTTTTTTAACTTCTTTCACCAAACTTACACTGACGTGACTAAAGCCATGGGGATACCTCCTAACATCGTGTCGGGCCTCCTTTTGCCCGGCGTAGTGCAGAAGCTCGACGTGGTATGGTCTCAGCAACTCGTTAGAAGTCTCTGCAGAAATACTGAGCCAAATGGACACTATAGCCGGTACAGGATTTTGGGCACAAACATACCTCTCGATCACGTCCCATAAACGTTCAACGGGATTCATGTTGGGTCATCTGGATGGCCAAATAATTCACTCGAATGGCCCAGAATACTCTTCAGACCAATCGCGAACAACTGTGGCCCGGTGTCATGGTGCATTGACTGTGCGCGAGACACACGAGAAAGAGAGGTAGCGCCGCGTATGTCACAGAACGTGACACTGCAGGTCTTACGAGAGCCAGCAGTCTTCTCTGGCTGAGAGGGAATAGCTATTTCACAGAAACTTAATAATTCTTAACGGCGCTTTTAAATGTGTGCGAGCTCTCGGTAGCACGCGACGAAGTTGAGACATTTAGTGCATATCTTTTCATTTATGTATTTATTTCCTGTGGTTCCTTAACGAAGCGGAGGGGACAAGACGGCTAGTGTGACGTCGCAAGTTCGTTGCAGGACCCGCATTTCTCGTGGGCCCCGTCTGCGAGGAAGCACGCGAATGCAGACTTTTACTTCAGTCAGTAGCGAGCCAGAGTATACCTACGAGCTGCGAAAAAGTTACAACTTCCTCTCCGCCCCTCATTCGCCCCCCCCCCCCTTGACCACTCACCCTTAACCTACCCATCGAAGATGTCTTACATACACGGGGGCAAACGTTGGATTTTAACAAGAAATTCATGCGACATGGCATAATAGTCCCCAATATTGTAATTAGTATGATTAGTTATTGGGGAGCAACACTTGTGACAGAACAGAAAAAAGGGGAGGAATGACAGCAGTGCACAAAAATATCAAGTACCCTCCACCACAGAAAGTAGTGGCTTGCAGAATACAGGTGTAGTATTCAACTTGACCTATCAAATGGTTCAAATAGTTCTGAGCACTATGGGACTTAACATCTGAGGTCATCAGTCCCCTAGAACTAAGAACTACTTTAATCTAACTAATCTAAGGACATCACACACATCCATGCCCTAGACAGGATTCGAACCTGCGACCGTAGCAGTCGCGCGGTTCCGAACTGAAGCGCCTTTGCCGCTCGGTCACAGTGGCCTGGCATACCATTTTTCGTGTTTGTGTTTTAGGATCTTTAGCCACAGCCACAGGGCTCAATAACCTTAAAATGGAGAAATTATTTAAGGCAGCCTTCATTGCGCACTGGAACTTGTGAAGCAAACATCCTTTTATTTTGTTCTTCGTTGCCTCTCATACCCTGCAAATCGCTAGGCCAGTATTCATACCCGCCTTGTAAATGGCGGCATAAATTCGGGAATATTGGCCTCACATCTCCGCTATGGCGTGGTCGGGGTTTGTTTATAGACGTAGGTGTTCCACATCCTGTGTATATTCGGTCAGTTCACTATGCGTATTCCTGCCGAGCATTTCGTCTACAATCTTTTTTTTGGCGGCTTTCATTCCGCATTGGGAGTGAAACGGGGACGGCCACACAGCACAGCACAGAACAGTGGAGGCAGGCAGTTATCAGCTGTTAGGCAGCTAACGACGCACATCCTCCGTGGGTCGGCGACGGTGAGGCCCTTCCACATTTACTGTGCTCACCACCAAACCGCGCTGCTGTCCAGTACTTAATTAAGCATTCCGGACCAAAACTTACGTACTCCCTACTGGTGAGGAAGAGCGCCCATAAGTTTCTTCAGGTATTCCGTACCCAGCTAAAGCCACACTTCGAAGATTGTATTCCGTGAAGATGACAAGTTGCGCATATGTCGTGCTCTACGTTCTCTCCGTGTTCGCATTCGGGAGGACGACGGTTCAATCCCGCGTCCGGCCATCCTGATTTAGGTTTTCCGTGATTTCCCTAAATCGCTCCAGGCAAATGCCGGGATGGTTCCTTTCAAAGGGCACGGCCGACTTCCTTCCCCGACCTTCCCTAATCCGATGAGACCGATGACCTCGCTGTCTGGTCTCCTTCCCCGAAACAACCAACCAAACATCTCTCCGTGTTCCCAACAGTACCAGACATTTTTATGTGATTATAACTGGGTGATTTAGAGGGCTGATAGAAGTACGATAATGTGTCTGTCCGTGAATCCAGTGAAGTAAGCGTGCAGCCCTGTGAACATGGCTACCGTCATATGGAAGACTGGAGTCTCACAACGTTACTCATCAGGAACTAGGAGGGTAACACATGGTCACCGAGAATATAGAAATAAACGTTCTGGTCCACAGTTATCTGAATGAGTGGGCCCAAGTGAGACTGGAAAACACCCATAATCGTCGCAGAACCACTTCTGGTCTGAAATGCATCCTCTTTACACTGACAGTTGAACGTTGCATTGGGTCGCCCGTGCGGTCGACCACTTTTGTGGCACAATCGCGATTCGTCGGACCATATCAGAAGCCTCGACACATACTTTCCAGTTTCTGTGTTATTTTATCCATCTGAAGACGCGAAGATTTCTGTGCTGCTCTGAGCGAAGACCTTTTGCGAGGTACCCTAAGCCTCATTGCATGAAGTTCGCTTTACAATGTTCCTTCAAAAACCAGTTGAGATAGACATTTATTGATTACCAGCAGTGATTGTTGTCGGGTTTGAAATAGTGTCAATGACAAGACGCGAGACGTGTCTCAAGACTCTGTCGTTTAGGATCTTTTGTACTATCACTGTTCTTACACCGCGTGACTTGACTGCATGTGGTACACCTTTCCTTGTAGGCACGTTGGACAGCCTCCACTAATACAAAAACAGACCCGACATTGTGCTCACTGGCAAGTCCAAGCACGGCAGTTCCTTTATGCCAATCTATCATCCCATCACGTTGACACTTTTATTGCGCTACTTAGACACTCCTTCACTGCTATGACTTAAGTCAGCCGGCACCCGTTTTATGCCGTCTACAACGCTCCAAAGCCACCATGTGTTCATTTACGTGGGTTGTCTAAAATTGTGTCCAGTGATATTGTAAAAGGTGACCGAGGAAAAGAGCACGTAAGCATTTATTGCTAAAAGAACCATCGAAATTTTCCTCACAAACCACGATTGTTTTATGAATACAACTTACTTCGAAGATAACAAAAAGCATCTTAGAAGCGGTTGAGTCCTGTAAGGTATTTAAACATTAACGATTGAACTGACTTGGCTGTTGTTGCTAATGATTTGTTTATCTTGTTTGAATCACGTTGCTAGTTGAACGTGCGTACGTGTAAATAGATACTCTATTTTCCACAGACATTTCTTGATGCGGTGTCTAGATCTACTTAGAGTGTCCCATTTGTGTTGACTACCACAAATAACTTTTTGTCCAAAAGTCAAATAAAAAAAATTGTATCACACAAATGTTTAGCTACCAGCGGATATTAACAACCATGGCTGCGTTTCTTACAACTTCCTTCGTTACGGCTTTTATAAATAGTACTCTATGATTTTTATTCGGTAATCCATTTCCTGTCTTCAAAATCTGTTGAAAAACATATTATTGCGTATTATTCACGTAACCGTGAAGTTATTACATACGTAACACAACAGTGTATGTGAATCTTCTGTACTTCCATACATTGCTGTTACCTTGGGGAATTTAACTCGTCCACTTGCTGGAGTGAAAGGAAGCGAATGAAAACACAAGGAAAATGCACACCGGAAATTCAGTCAACCGTCTTCAGGTTTTTGTGAGTAAAACGTTAGGCAATGAAAAGAACGTAGAAATGTCACTCATCTGTGGAGAATGTAAGTTGGCCGAATAGTTATTGCAAAAGGTGTTTCTTATTTACAAGCACTAATATCTCACCAATGTACTGCAGTACTTCTGAACTATATGTTTGACACAGTAGAGCCAGTACTCGATTACTCATACAACCCTTCAACTGAAGACAACTCAAAGAACTTTTTTTTCTACGTCCATCCTTTTAGCAGCCGGTCTTTGGGACGACGGCCGTTTACTATCGTGACAAGTAAATAAAAACACCTACAGCCGTCCTGATGATTTTATTTTATTTTATCGCTACCAGTTTCAACGCTTCAGTGCGTCATTTTCAGAATGATTTTGATGCGATACAGGTTGATATGATCCCCATGCACACCACGTCTGTTGGCAGCATTACTGGATACGCAGATAATGTGCCAGCACTCCAACCATGAACTGCCAATCGGCAGTAAGTGTTTTTAGTTGTTTTTATTTAGTTGTCACAACTGAAAGATTGGACGGTGTGCATTTTTCTTGTACCTCCATTTGTTTGCGAGTGGATGAGTTAAGTTACCCCGGGCAACTGCAATGTGTGCCAGTACAAAAGAGTAAAATTCAGTTTTATGTTACTGATGTTTACAGGAATTGTCCACCGTGATACGTTTTTGAAAAGGTGTTGAGGGGAGGAACTGGATTAACGAATAAAAAATACAGTGTGCTGTTTAGGAAAGACGTACCGCTATTCATACCTTCGTAACGAACTAAGATACTAGAAAGGCACTCGTGATCGTCAATGTCCGCCTGGTAACTAATCATTTGCTTGACAAACCTTTTATTTTACCTCTGGCCAACATCTGCATCTTCATCGTACCCCGCAAGCCACGTCATGATGTCTGGCGGAGGGTGCCTCTTACTGAAATCCACTACCCTGTTCCACTTCGCGTTGTAAGTGGGTGGAAGTAATATGTTGTCCGACTACTTCCCGAAAGTGCTCTCTCAAAATGTCAATAATAAACCTCTTCGCGACGCAAAACGAATCACTTGCTGCGTCTGCAAGTGAAGTTTGTGAGCATTCGGTAACGGTGTCTCGCAGACTAAGCGATCCCTTGACGAAACACTACTAGCTATTCTCTGTTCTATGCCATTTGGACTTTAAGGAAGGGAAAAGTTATTTACTGATTGAACTTCCGGAAGTTTTGGAGGGATATTTTCCGAGTATTCTGGTATGTGAAGCTTGTGGTCTCCAGTGGCTAGTTATTGAGTAATTGCATTTCGTTTGATTTCCTACACCCATTTATCTCTGTATCGGTATTGCACTGAAAAAATATATACTACAGTGAAAATGCCGACGGGTTGCGACCTATGTCTTGTTGGAAAGACAGCTGTCTCCATTCACTCACAGTATTTCCTCTTGACAGAACTAATGTACACTTTATTCTTTGCCCTCGACCTTTCATTCAGTACTGCTTACTTCAAGTTCGGGTTTGTTTTTCCGATAGTGAAATAAGTAAGTTAACGGTGATACACAGCTGTATGGATAGGTGCACTGATGAGGAATTGCCTGGTATGCCGTTAAGTTTGGGTTAACTGAATGCAATGGAAGAGCGAGACAACGACGCTATGCTGAGCAGTACCATCGCGATGGCAACCGTATCCAGGACCATCAACCGGCCTCATCACAGAAGCGGCAGTGTCCATCAAACACACGACCTCGCCTTCTGGGTTAGAATCAATGTGTGTTACAGGCTTATCCGCTGTTGTACAGACATTTTCATGGAAAATAAGGTAATCTGGGTATCATACCCACAAAAAACCGCATACATCTTAGTTGGATTAAGTCCTCGTTATGAGCTTCCAGAGGTTACGGAATTCTTATACCAAAATACTCAGAAAATATGACTGAATTTGGTCGATAGAGTTCGGGTTCATCTTATAGACGCCTTCGTACGCGCCCTTATCTCCTTTCTTTTACACCAGTCTTTGTGAACACAGACTGGAATTATACTGTCTATTTCTGTCTATAGCGACCGTCTTCAGATCTGTTTAAAACATATCGTAATATAATAATGCTTTATTGTATTTGTATTAGGACATCTTTAAAAGATAACTGAAGGCGCTCCTATGGATCTAAATCTATAGTCTGGTGACAGTTTTTGTGATCGCGGACTGGAAGTAAAGAAACAATTTCATTATGCCTTGATTTCTGTTTTTATTCACGACTATGTAGCACATTATAATCTCTCTTGCGTTACTCTCAGTATATCTGACACTATCTGACCAAAAATATCAGGACACCAATTATTAGAAAAAATGGTTCAAATGGCTCCAAGCACTATGGTACTTGACATCTGAGTCCATCAGTCCCCTAGACATAGAACTACTTAAACCTAACTAACCTAACTAACCATGCCCGAGGAAGGATTCGAACCTGCGACCGCAGCAGTAGCGCGGTTCCGGACTGAAGTGCCTAGAACCGCTCGGCCACAGAGTCCGGCAATTAGTAGACATTAATATGGGGTTTATCCACACTTTGCCTGTTTGACGACTTGAACTCTGCTGTGGACACCCTTAATGATGTCTCTGAATGTCTGCGGAGAAATGGCGTAGCCCATTATTCCTAAAGGACAGTATCCAAAAGGGTAGTGATGTAGGACGCTCGGGTCTAGAGCGAAGTCGACGTTCTAGCTCATACCAAAAGTGTTGCACTGGGTTCAGGTCGAGGTCTGAGTAATCCATTGTATCTCAGGGATGTTATTTCCAAAAAAATATTGCCTCACAGATGCTGCTTTATGACAGGATGCATTATGATGTTGTTATAAACAATCATCGTCTTCGAACTGTTGCTTTACTGTAGGCACTACACAATGCAGTAAAACATGTATGCTTCCACATTTAGCGTTTTCTTAAGCACAACAAGGTGACTACACCCTAACCACGAAAAGCAGCCTCCTACCATAACACCACCACTTTTGTATTTCACTGCTGCCACTGTTCATGATGGCAGATTACATTCTCTAGGTATTCGCCAAAGTCAAACCCTAGTATAGGATTTCCACAACATATAGCATCATTCATCACTCCACATCACTCCTTTCTAGTCATTCACTGTTCAGTATCATCGATCTTCACAACACCTCAAGCGTCCCTTGGCACTGAGTACAGAGATAGGGGCTTGGGAGGAGCTTTTCGACCATTACTTGTAACTCTCGACGCACAGCCATTGTGGTTAACTGGACTGCTGGTACCACTTTGGAACTCATGAGTGATTGTTTCCGCTTCCGGCAAGAGATTTTTTACAACCACCCTCCACAGTAGGCCTACTCGACAGTTCCAGTCCGTCAGTACATGAGGTCTGTCTGGTCTTAGTTTATCTGTGATTCTTTCTTCTCCTTTCCACTTTACAGTCACATCACTAACAGTTTACTTGGACAAATTTAGACGGATTGAAATGTTCATGATATATTTGTTGCCCAGATTACGTCCAGTGCTAATTCTCGTTCGATGTCACTGAAATCTCCCGACCAACCCATTTTGCTGTTACTGCTTCTGTACTGACAGAACAGTTCTCTCGGACTCCTTTTATACTGGCGGACGCGTTTCTCGTGACATCTACTTGTCAATTCCGCATTACACCGGAATGTCTGGATACTTTTGGTCAGATAGTGTATATGGTAACATCAAAATAATGATCCTTCTTCCTCTTAGAAAACACATTCTGTTTACTTATCCTAAAGGATTTCGCCAGAACTACGTCGTATATCTCCAACGATTCTCATTTACGTTCCCCTAGCATTTCTGATATGTAGATTCTGATCTGGTCTACACCAACCTTTTACGACCCTCACAACAGGTTTCTAAATTAATTCAATGTCTATTGTCGTACCTAGTTGGTAAAGACTCCGAACACTGGAACCATAGTCCAGAATCGGTCGTGCTAGCGATAGATATACTATTCGATATGATGATAAAGTGTAACGTTGAGCCCCGAGGAGTGAGGCCTCGTTTCGACGCGAGCGCTCTATTTCAGACATCCAATCTCCGTAGAGTAAGGCTTCGTGTTGCGCAGATGTGCCACGGAAGCCCTGTGCCGCCCGCGCCGTTTATCAGATTACACCGGAAGCCCGTCGAACCCAGGACCATCGACCGGCCGCGCTGCAGTGCCGTCGCCGTCCATCTATAACACGGCCCCGCCTTCCACCAAGTCCCCTGGCGGTCATCATTCCTCGTTTTTCTCCGCAGCCAACCGACGTTCTTCTGGGAAAAACCATTTTCCGTGCGGAAGGCGGTACGTGATTTTCAATCCCACACGGCCGTGGCCGATTCCCAGAGGACGTCCTGGCGGACAAATGTTTTCCGCGTCAAGCTGAGCACTTTTTCTTGAGGATGCCGAACAGAAAAGCTTTGTGCCCTGGCCGTATCTGAGTTGTGGGGCTCAGTGCAAAAAGAACCCTACACGCCAGAAATGCAATTTCACAGAAGAAATATTTATCAAATATTGTTACCAATCAGATGTCGTTGTTGTGGTTCTCAGCTCGAATACCGGCTGATGTAGTTCCCCACACTGGCGTATCCAGTGGAAGTCTACTCTGAACGCTTCTACCCCCCCCCCCCCCCACCCACCCACATACAAACACCCACAGACACACTCTTTCCAACCTTACTAAATCGACGATTCTTTCTTGATTCAGGATGCACGGTATCAATAGATCATTTTTCTTAGTTAACTGATGCTATAAATTTTCTTTAGCGTCCAGTTCGATTCAGCACCACATCATCAGTTGTTCAACCCACTTACCTAATTTCAGCATTTTACTGTAGCCCCTGGATTTCAGAAGTTTCAATTCTCTTCTCGCCTGAACTGCTTTCGTTTACATTTCACTTCCGTACAAAACTACACTCCAAGCAAACACCTTCACAAAAGACTTCCTAACAAACAAATTTATATTCAACATTTAAAAAAAATTCTCTTCTTAAAAAATACTTCGTTCCTATTGCCATTGTGCACTTTATTTACTCTCTGCTTTACCCAACGTCACTTATTTTGGTCCCCAAGCAACAGAAATGAAACACTTTTCTTTCCATTTGTTTTCGTTGCCCCACTGTCTCTCATGTGGCACAGAGTTGGAATACGCTTCTCAGGTTTGCTTCTCAGCGTTAATCTGAATGTTTATCGTCGCGATGCTCAACTTTACTGCCATTGTGATACATCTAAGAACAAAGGTTTTGAAATGTGATGCTACAGTACAATGCTTTAGACCAGATGAAAAGACGGCATAACCGATAAGGAGGAAATGAATTAAATTGGGGAGAAAACAGGCTTATGGTACAACTTGATACAAAGAAGAGGTCAGTTGATTAAACGCATTCTGAAGCATCAGTGAATATTCACTTAGGCACTGGAGAGAAGTGTGACTGCAGAGAGGGGGTGGGGGCTGGGACAAAACTGTACATTGCTTATGTAGAGGGGAAGAGGTCTACACGATAATTAGCGTGAAGACCTACACCATGTACTCTGCGTAAAAAAGTATCACTTTCTCGAAACCCCCTAATTGTGTCCCATTGCGACGCATAATTTTGAACTTTGGCTCAGGCGTGCCTACAACCTTGTTATGTAATGTTGCAAAAGCGTGGTGCGGTGCGACGGCACACACGGGCTCGACAGCATTTCATACAGCAAAGTGTCGACACACGCGAGAATAAGGCCGCAGCTCGGAAGTTCATGTGACGCGTAATGTAGATTAATGATGTCACACTGGCACCAAATTTCACCTCAGATCTGCCTAACGCCATGGAAGACGCGTCGCGCGGTGGGAAGATCGTCGCACCTACTCTTACTTACGTTTCACCCCTGCTTTTGACGCATCTGCGATGGAAGACAAAACCGCGACACCCAGCGTTAAAATATACGAAAATCCCTCAGGTGGTGGCGTAATGGGCATAAATGAAACCACCCCTTTCCTTGATTCCCAAACATTTCGTGGTCGAAAACGACAGTTTGAAATGCGTGCTATGAGCAACAGGACGACGTTCTTGACAACGATAGAAATTTCTGCCCCCTCCCCCCCCTTTCCCCGCCCCCCCCCCCCAGGCCCACGGCAGAATCTCACTACCCGAAGGATATCACGGGGCTGCAAACCATTAAATGCTACTTGACGCTTAGGAGTGTAATCTGACCGCAATTTTTGCTCTGGTATACAAGGTGGCAGCACTAACGACTGTTCAAAAGCTGATACGAAGCAGCTTAGAGGTTTATGCTTTTTCAACCCTACTGTTTCACGTCCTCCTCCTATGGCGTGTTCATGTTCATGGATGTGTGCAACATTGACATGTGCGCGAATAAAACGACGAAGGATCACTCTAAGATCTCTCTTTTCGACAACACCCTGGCACCTTTGTCGAGTAAGATGAAAATGTACATGTCAGGGACTTCGCCCCCATTCGTATAAGTGGTACCTCACAGCTGCTCAAGAGCCTGAGCTCAGGCACCCCCTTAGACACGCCTTATCTGTTTCAAAACCCAGTTCACATAATTTTTCAGGTTGAAACATAAAGCTTACTGTGAATGAAGGCATTAAGTATTCCGAAAGAAACTTAACAACACAGCTCAAATACATAGCGAACACATGAATTGGTTCAATGTAAGGTTCAGAGGCTGGAATGATCTCTGTGAATTAATATCCGACTATCCCCTTCATTTATACGAGGGTGAGTCAAATGAAAACCTTAAATATTTTTTTTAGATATTATTTATTGTGCAGAAGTGGTACAAAGCTGTATCGCGTTTCAACATAATCTGCCCCACGCTCAATGCAAGTCCTCCAGTGCTTACAAACTGCATAAATTCCTTTAGAAAAAAATTCTTTTGGTAGTCCGCGCAACCACTCATGCACCGCGTGGCGTACCTCTTCATCAGAACGGAACTTCTTTCCTGCCACTGCGTCTTCGAGTGGTCCAAACATATGGAAATCACTTGGTGATGAGGAATGGCGCCAGTCCTTGCTCGCTCTCTTCGTTTCCGGTTGGTGGATGTGAACCCAGGTTTCGTCCCCAGTAACGATTCTTGCAAGGAAGCCATCACCTTCTCGTTCAAAGCGCTGAAGAAGTTTTACACAAGCAGCAACACGTCGTTCTCTCATTTCAGGAGTCAGCTGCTGTGGCACCCATCTTGCAGACACTTTGTGAAACTGGAGCACATCATGCACAATGTGGTGTGCTGACCCACGACTAAGCTGTAAACATGCTGCAATGTCATTCAGTGTCACTCGGCGGTTTTCCTTCACTATGGCTTCAACTGCTGCAATGTTCTGTGGAGTCACAACTCGTTGTGCCTGACCTGGACGAGGAGCATCTTCCACTGAAGTCTCACCATTTGCCAACTTCCTACTCCATTCGTAGACCTGCTGCTATGACAAACATGCATCACCGTACTGAACCTTCATTCGTTGATGAATTTCAATAGGTTTCACACCTTCACCACGCAAAAACCGAATAACAGAACGCTGTTCTTCCCTGGTGCAAGTCGCAAGGAGGGCGGCCATCTTTATACTGATACTGCGACGGTATGTGTGCATCTGCGCTACGCTGCCACCTACAGGCCATATTGCACGCTGTTTGTAGCTTCTTACCAACTTACAGGATAACGGCGCGAAATGTCGATTTGTTACTACAAATTTAAGGTTTTCATTTGACTCACCCTCGTATATCTGATGAATGCTACGACACGCTTCTCCGAGACCATGCTTGGTCCGTTTCTTCGTCGTCCACCTATATCTGATGATTCGTTGTTGAGAATTGGCAAATGCAAAGACATCCATCACCGAGAAGAGGTCTGCCTGGTGAGCGCAAACTAATGTTCTCCTCGGGTCAAGAACGACGTCGGAAGCATAAGGATACAGATGAATTTAATGGATACTTCGCGTTATTTTGTGATGCCCGTCAAACGTAATTTCTCGCGGCTGTTGGGAAAGGTCAGATATCGACCAGTAGGTAAGTAACTTGGTGCGCAGAAACTGGCGGCAGTCGATTAAGTCAACAAGTCTTTGAAGGTGGGGCCCTGTTTAATGCTCCCGCCTGAGATGAAGCCACCTGGGCGCCCCTCCGTAAGAGCGCAGTGAAAGGCTAGCCTACCTCTTTTGGTTCGCAGACAAGTATCTTAACAGCGTGTTCTTTGTGCCACCACAGGAGGCTGGACTGTATAAGACTAAAAAAGAAATCTGACACCAAACTGATGAAGATTGACAGAAAAAATTATATCACGGAGCTAGTCATCAAAGTGATGGAAAATGTAACAGCGAGGAAGATGGTAGTTAGTAGAACGTCTGGAAAAAGGTAGGAACTACCAAGCCAAGAAATCGTTCTTCAAGGAAACGAGTCTGTGGCTGCCATATACTGCCCAACATATTAAGCTGTTTCTATAGCTATAATATAGGAGCAGAGTGCTACGTGAAAAGCATATCTCCTTTCGTATCTTGGTCTGACACAAAAATTAATTCATGACGACCTACAAGTCATCAGTGGGAGGTTAAACATGAATCTTCCTT
Organism: Schistocerca cancellata; assembly: GCF_023864275.1. Lineage (NCBI taxonomy): Eukaryota > Metazoa > Arthropoda > Insecta > Orthoptera > Acrididae > Schistocerca > Schistocerca cancellata. The sequence goes on from NC_064633.1 coordinate 143,805,610, forward strand.
CCTTCCTTCCTTCCTTCCTTCCCTACGAAAATTGGGACGTGAAGACGAACTGCTGCGTAACGGGCAACTGGAGACTAAGCGCTCCTTGCCCCGAACACTTCCCAAATATCCCTGAGCAACTCCTCAGACATTAGTGCTGTAAAAGGCAGTTTGTCCAACAAGGAGAGTGAAACGTTTCGAGTCCTCACCGTGTCAAGCTCCTCCGTCCGTATGTCACTGCAAACTGAGAACCAAAACGCTTAGTTGTGGTTGTGCAGTGGAATAAAGAATAGTATGCGTGTTGACTGAGAACACAGCATTACTGTTTATAGGCAGTCACTTGGTTTCTCGCCTGCATCGGGAAATGCCGGCTGCTAGCACATCTTTGTTGTTCATATTCGTCAGACACTGATATCTGTAGTCTAATTTTTAATTTCTCTGCAGAACTATGAATATCTAAGGTTTAAACAGCACACTTTTTCACACACCACTGATTTCCATTCACTTTTATACTTCTTAGTATTAATTGTGGTTTGTGTTTTGTAGTGTTGCCAACATAACATTGCCACTAGTTTGCCTTTGACCTATACCATTTTTTTTCTCTTTTACTTAATTGTATATGTGTAATTCTATTTAATTATTTGCTATGTATTTACATATTATGCAAGAGTAGCGAAGGAGTACTGTTTTTTGTGTGGGAGCAGAAACCATGATCAGTGGACATAAGTGTATAGTAGTGTGACGGAGTGTGGGTTGGAGGAAGAAGTGAAATGAAACTGGGAGGGGGAGGGTTGGGTGGGAGAGGGTGATGGATGGAAAAGGCTGTTTTCTTTTTAGTGAAAAGAAATGCAGATTTTTTAAATCCAATTTATTTTTCATACCTTTCATATTTTTATATTATGTTGATACATTGTTGAGAGATAAAATGTTATTCTTCCCTATAATCTCCATCCCTCTCAACTGCCTTAAGACACCGTCGAACTAAAGCCTGTATGCCTGAAAGTCAGGATCGGCAAGTTCGAGCCACTGATTAGCAGCCTTTACAAACTAATCTTTAGATCTCATTCTGCGAAGGCATTCCTTACTTTTTTTTAACCAAAGAGGTGGTAACCAAACAGTGCGAGATTAGGAATGTAGGGTGGGTATTTCGATATTGTCGACCCAGTCTTGGAAAGTGCTTGGCACAAATGCTTTTCAGCTTTAAATGTCTCAGTATTCCGTACACACACTATTCTCCTACTCCCATTCTGGTTGGTAGTTCGTTCACTGTTATGCGTTTATCAGCCAAAGTTGGATCGTAAACAAGCTGAATATTGTCAGGAGACTGTGCAGTACTCTGTCTACCGCCTCATCGGTATTGTCACGCCAACTTCCACCAGATAATCTGCTTGCTTCATACGAACATTAACATTCGCAATACCAACCGGATTGCAATCTAGTCAAGTAATTTACATTTTAAAATTTTGAAAAAAAGTTTGTCTTTCAAGATTGCTTATACCAGATTCATTAATTATTTTCGAACCTAAAAATTTAAGGTTTAGTAGTGACTGCTACCTCTCGCAATACTCATCATACTCATATTTTTAGATTCAGGACCCTCCTTATAAATCTATGTACCTGCAAGAAGTATGTTGCGAATAAAGGACTATGACAATTAACGAAATTTTTATTTTTTTTAAAATTTTTTGTGGCTGTTAGAACGCGCCCCTCCTATCTGTGTGCACATTCTGGAAAATGTATTGATGTTGCTAAGATTGTACTGAAATATATTTTCAGTTTTTGCACCCTACTTATACATTAGTAGCTATTTAAAAAGCATGTTTTTAACACAATTTAACAACAATTAACGGAATTTTGAAGATTTTTTTGTGGTGGGCATAGAGTACGACCTCCCCCCCCCCCCCCCCTTGGTATCAATGGTCATAAAAATGCATTTCTATTGTTAGGGTTGAGTGTAGCAGCCATTTTGACGGACTACTGCAACAGCACGAGTTGCGGAGGCTGAGTGAATTAAATTTGAATACAAGTGAGACTGTTGCTATGTCCTCCCTGAATAGCAAAGATGCGAGAAGAAAAGTTAGTGTCTGGAAAAAAAAGTTGTGCATTTTTTTAGCGATACTTGCATAAAACAGTGCAAAGTACAGAAGTGGTACTATATGGACCACCCGGGCCCAACATAGAAGTGTGCTGGTGCCTTGCCATGTAGTACTGAGGAAAGCTACGATTGCTGCTGCGGATTTGGGCCTCGTCAGAGGAGTACACGGGGGATGCGGTGTATTTGTGAGAGGGCTATTTGTGGCTGGGGGTGGGGGTGATTGTTCTCCAGAGGGTCGGGTAACTTGGGGCACCGACCTCCTGCTATGTGCAGCGGCGGAACAGAATTAGTCCGACCCCGCGACAACCCGGGACAGGGCGTGGCCTCCACGCCGTGGTTCGCTCCCATATAAATACCCTCGACATCTCTCTCCAGGGGATCTTCTCGAATATCTCACATGAAACTAAGCTGAGCTTCCAGTTTATCGGACTAAAACCATCGCTCTTGCGGCTGGTTTCATGCCCATTCAAATTCTTGTGACCTTGTAATTATCACAGTATAACCAACATCTTCTGCAATCTTCTTTGAATATTCTAATCGTAGTCTGCTCTTATTTTTATCCTTTGTGGCTGTTTCCAGCATCAGATTAACTATTCCTGTATTACGTATTACCGACATACTGTCTACCACAAGAGCGATCTACACAATACGAATTACACGAAAGAAATTTTTTTTTCTAGGGCCGTGCCTTTATTTTGGCAAACGGTTATCGGTTTCGGTAACAAGTACCATAACCAGGCCAGCCTACAATAAAAAATAGTGCCATGCGCAACTGAAATACTCTTTAGGAAACACACAAAACGATTTTTATGTACGCTAGCTAAAGAAGCCTTGAGATAAAGGGTAATGGGTTGCAGTATTCGTTGCTTTAAGCTTAAAGAAATATTAAAACTGTTAATTCTAGGAATACCTGTACCCAACCTCCTCAAACGCATATATGTTCTCTTAGATATGGAGCTGGTAATGCACTACTCTGAAAAATGAAACTGTGATTTATGTGAACTCACCGGAAATATATTACTTACTCCCTGAAAAGAGCCCACTGGTAGGCGTGGAGCGCTGTAGAATTGCGGCAGAGCGGTCATTTGACTCTTCGCCGCTGACAAGGTCACGGCAGTGAGGTAATATGTATTTTCCAGTCGACTGTACGAAATGACCGCATTAAGATGGTTCGACGTGACAGAATAGTGGAAAGGATCTATCGTCTCTGTCCACATCGAGAATTAAGCTGCCCGATTTATTGGTGTATGAATGCGAACTTACCAACGTATGTACAAAGAATGGTCTATCACTAGCAGCATAAGATCCGACAGGCACCACAACGCTTGTCAGGCCATGTCATTCAGGAATGCTTTCAAATCTAACAAGAATTATTTCAGTTAGTGAATGCATCAAACCAGCTTCCCAGCGAACATTGCGATGCAAGCTGCGTGCAATGGTCATTTGGAGTCGGGTAGTTCTCAAACGGTACATAAAGCTGCACTTGCTTAATGGTTCAAACAACATACACTACTGGCCATTAAAATTGCTATGGCAGACATTGTCTTACGCTTGCATGGGATTCGTGGTAGTAATAGGAGACATGCTGGCAGCTGCGAACCAGCTGCATCCCTTCATACCTTATGTCTTCTCTGACGGCCATGTCATCTTTCAGCAAGATAACTGTTCGTGTCTCGGAGCCAGAACCGTGCGACAGTGGTTTGAGGAGCATTATAGTGAACTCAAGTTAATGTCTCGGCGACCAAATACGCCTGATATAAATCCTAAGGAACCCATCTGGGTCGCAATCGGCCCAATCACCGCGTACGCAGGTCAGTGCCCGTTATTTACGCGATTGCATGAGCTGTGCATAGAGATCTAATGCCACATACTTGCACACACCTGCCAACAAACTGTCGGATCTCTGATGCGCAGCCGGCCGTAGTGGCCCAGCGGTTCTAGGCGCTGAGTCTGGATCCGCGCGACCGCTACCGTCGCAGGTTCGAATCCTGCCTCGGACATGGATGTGTATGATGTCCTTAGGTCAGTTAGGTTCAGTAGTTCTGAGTTCTAGGGGACTGATGACCTCAAAAGTTAAGTCCCATAGTGCTCAGATCCATTTGAACCTGATGCGCAGAATTAGTGATATATTTCGTTCCAAAGATGGACAAACGAGCTACTAAGCAGATGGTCATAAAGTTTTGGCTCATCATTGTACATTCACAGTAAGGTCATGGGCATATCCGAACAGTACAGCTGTATTCTGCCTTTCTGTCACGTCCCTAAGGCATCGTTTACGTCAGAGGTTACGAGTCAAATCACCGCTTGATACCAGTTTTACACTATCTACTGCTTTCCAAAATGACCAGTGTCCTCTTTTAAGGCGTCTAGTACTTTGAGCGGTGAGCTTCGTAAGGAGATTACTTCCTTTTTCCGTTTCATTTTTTGCAAATCCTGAAATATCTTTATTCCTGTTTTCGTGTTGTAGATCTGACACCAGGACCTATAACCAAAACCGGTTACATGTTTAAATCGAAACGTGCTAGAGACAGTGAGATTCCTTAGTCGTGGACGGGTGTTGACAGCCCTTATTTTCGCCGCTGTTTATCTGCCGCCGGCCTGGTTGACAGGCCTCGAGGCAGTTTAGCTGGTAATCCCGGCTGCGCGGGCGTGGCCGCCGCTCGGCGCCGGATTGGGGCTGTCAGCGACCGCAGGCGCAGGGCGCTATCTCGCGTTGCAGGCCGGCGCCTGTCAGACGGGGATACAGCGGCCCGGGAAGCCGTTTTACGTCAGACAACCCCTGGCCATTCCGATACCAACTGCTCGTTGCTTGTCTAATTTTCCTACTAATTCTCACATGGTTTTAATAACTTCACTTTCATTGTGTGCGTGCGGCCGGCCGGTGTGGCCGTGCGGTTAAAGGCGCTTCAGTCTGGAACCGCGTGATCGCTACGGTCGCAGGTTCGAATCCTGCCTCGGGCATGGATGTGTGTGATGTCCTTAGGTTAGTTAGGTTTAATTAGTTCTAAGTTCTAGGCGACTGATGACCTCAGAAGTTAAGTCGCATAGTGCTCAGAGCCAACCATTTTTGTGTGCGTGTGTGTGTGTGTGTGTGTGTGTGTGTGTGTGTGGTTCAAATGTCTCTGAGCACTATGGGACTTAACATCTGAGGTCATCAGTCCCCTAGAACTTAGAACTACTTAAACCTAACTAAACTAAGGACATCACACTCATCCATGCCCGAGGCAGGATTCGAACGTGCTACCGCAGCGGTCGCGCGGTTCCAGACTGTAGCGCCTAGAACCGCTCTGCCACCCCGGCCGGCTGTGTGTGTGTGTGTGTGTGTGTGTGTGTGTGTGTGTGTGTGTGTGTGTGTGTGTATGTGTGTGTAAGCGCGCGCGCGCCCCTGTGTATAACGGCACCCTGAATTAAGTGAAGAGCAGTGCAAGCAGGCAATTCAGTGCTTTAAGATAAACGCGGGATGAAATGATAATTAAACTGACAGCCTAACTGCAACCAGGCGTTGATATACTTCATTGGGGACATGTTGAAAATGTGTGCCCGACCGGGACTCGAACCCGGGATCTCCTGCTTACATGGCAGACACACTATCCATCTGAGCCACCGAGCGCACAGAGGATAGTGCGCATGCAGGGACTTATCCCTTGCACGCTCCCCGTGAGACCCACATTCCCAACATGTCCACACCACTACGTGGATCTCACGGGGAGCGTGCAAGGGATAAGTCTCTGCAGGCGCACTAAGGCTTATGTCTTCAATAAGTGATGCTATGATATTGCAAATATTGGAAATATATCAGAAACACACTATATATGATATATGAAAAGTGAAAGCACTGGGTAGAGGTGACTGGGAAGTGATACAAGGCACACACATACTTAGGAAATGAAACACGCTACTGTTCTGCTACGCCTGTAGGCCACCGTCAATGAAGCCGAAAGCGACCTAGTCGCCAGAGATGATTTCAATACCGGTATCGTCCAGCTCATGTCTGACATCTTCAAACATACACAACAGTCAATGCTTCAATGCTGCATAGTTTTTAAGAGGAGGTTTACAGTTGCGAGAAACCCCAACCAACATATGCTATCATTTTAGATGATGTTCTGCTACGTGCTTCCATTTTTACCTCCTAGAACTGGCTGTGACGTATCTCTCCTGACAGCTCAGGCGAGTAGAATTTATTTTGACTCGCTGTCAGACAGAATACTGTCGTCTGAGACATCACTTCCTCGTGCAGCAAGGGGAACTCCGGTGTGCAGGACAAACAAACACACCCATGCCCGAGGGAGGACTCGAACCTCGGCCGGAACCAGCCCCACAGTCCGTGACTGAATGTGCTGGCCAGGGTAGCAGTCGAACATTTTCTGTATCCAGAAAGGCCCGTACAGGACCTGAAACATGCGGTCGTGCATTATCCTGCTGAAATGTAGGGTTTAGCAGGGATGGAATGAACGGTAGAGCCACGGGTCGTAACACATCTGAAATCTAACGTCCACTGTTCAAAGTGCCGTCAATGTGAACAAGAGGTGACCGAGACGTGTAACCAATGGTACGCCACAGCATCACACCGGTTGATACGCCAGTGTAGGCGCTCCTGTCTGTGATGCAGCGTCAAGGGTAACCTCAGCCATGGTCTCAGAGCTGATAGTCCAAGCTGCTGCAAACATTGTCGAACTGTTCGTGCAGATGGTTGTTGTCTTGTAAACGACCCATAGGGATCGAGGGATAGAGACGTGGCGCACGATCCGTTACAGTCATGCGGATAAGATGCCTGTCATTTCGACTGCTAGTGATACGAGGCCGTTGGGATCCAGCACAGCATTGCTTATTACCCTCCGGAACCCACCGATTCAATATTCTGCTAACAGTCATTAGATCTCGACCAACGCGAGCAGCAATGTCGCGATACGATAAACCGCAATCGCGATAGGCTACAATCCGACCTTTAGCAAAGTCGGAAACGTGATGGTACGTGATACCACCGGCGCCAATCTTGTGCGAATGCTCTGAAAATCTAATCATTTGCATATTACAGCATCTTCTGCCTGTCGGTTAAATTTCGCGTCTGTAGCACGTCCTCCATGTTGTAGCAATTTTAATGGCCAGTAGTGTACCTTTCATTGCGAAGGTGGATGCACTCAACGACTGTAATATGACTTTCAAATGACAGAGCATAGCAATCACTCGTCAGGTTTTATTAGGTAAATCTAGATTTCGGCTACTACCTAGCCATACCCAATGCAGTATTTGAGTCTTGAACTAAATGTAACAGAAGCCCGAACAACAGGGGTTTGACGTACTGGGATATGCATTGATATCATGCGATAGTGCATTGATAATGGCTAGGCACTAGCCGAAATTTAGATTTGCCTGATAAAACATGAAAGACAAGGACGACTGATTGCTGTGCTCTTATCATTTGAATGAACCTCTATGTTTATTTGAACACAGTCGGTGACTAAGTGTTGACCATTTTTCTACATGTCCATGATGAGGCACACTCGTCTTCCAAGATAACAACATCGGCCGGCCGCGGTGGCCGAACGGTTCTTGGCGCTTCAGTCCGGAACCGCGTGACTGCTACGGTTGTAGGTTCGAATCCTGCCTCGGGCATGGATGTGTGTGATGTCCTTAGGTTAGTTACGTTTAAGTAGATCTAAGGAGACTGATGACCTCAGATGCTAAGTCCCATAGTGCTCACAGCCATTTGAACCATTTTTTGATAACAACATCCGCGTTCACAGCGCTGCCCGTATATCTGATTTGAAGGACACGCAGGCAACCTATGGCACTTTGACCAGCCCTCTAATTCGCCTGATACTAATACCATTGGAAATACATAGGGCTATTTGAAACAACGGGTGAAACGTTGTAATCAACATCCCTGTAGTTGGATAGATCTGCTGTATCATTTCACCAGTGAGTGGCTTTGGCTGCACATGACATGCCTGAAGAAACTTCCTCACCCAACTGAGGTCTCTATAAAGGTAGGAACTGGTACTATGCAGCTTTAGCACGTCTCCTGCGAGTGACGAATTTTTTGTCCGGTGCGCTTAGCACAAGGAAATCTTCAACATATGCGTTACTAAACGGTGATATAATGAGAATCAGCATTAATTCTCCATTTTCCCCCGTCTGTATCTTACAAATTTCATTGACAAATACACAATCCTGCGTCTTGTGTAATGGAGTCTAAATCTCTTAAGCATTATAAAAGACGACAGACTCAGTGTTCAGTTGACAGTGTTAGCACTTTAAGAAAAATACTGCGCTCCGATAGACACGGAAGTTGTTCTTATTTTGATGTCTCACGGAGATTTCAAAATGGTGTCCCAAACCTCATCAAATGGCTCTGAGCACTATGGGACTTAGAACTACTTAAACCTAACTAACCTAAGGACATTACACACATACATGCCCGAGGCAGGATTCGAACCTGCGAACGTAGCAGTCGCGCGGTTTCCAAACCTCATCACTGAAAGGGAGGGGGCGGATGCAGCAAGTCGAAAAATGGACAATTAGTGCAAAATCGCAGAGCTGTCCTTTTCCGTTTATTGTTTAATCACTTCCGTTGTTTTCTTAACTCGTAAATTCAGTGCTTTTGTAATTATCTCAGAGCGTTGTCCTGACGACCTAACGTTTTTGGCTGAAGACTGTCGATGACGGAAGGAGAGAAGGAACAAGCGCGCCAATTAAGCAGTAGTCTCCGCCCGCCTGCTGCTCAGAGGCCATTAGGACCCGTGAGCGCGCGGAGCGACGTCTCCCTCCCACCCTGACGACGGAAGAGTCGTCTGCGTTTGTGGGCCGTCGCTCCTATTTTCGGACACCGGAACAAAGCTTGGAGACTCACGGCTGGAAGCGGATACCAACACGTTTCTACTTGCCGGCGCGACGTATTTTGGGAGATGGCTGCGCCTACATGTTCAGCCGCGCAGCCACGACGGATAGCATTACTGCCCGTAAACTTTCTGTAGGATCCAGAGTTCACCTTCCTATGTCCAACAGGTCCTATCGGACCTGAGAAGAACGCTTTCTTCTTTTAAGACCATTTGCATGTGTCCAGACTCTGCGGTTTTCCTGTAACTCTCGCATAGTGAGTAGTTCCGTGAAAAGAGGATGCTGAGACTTGCAGTTTACTTTTAGACTAACAATTCACCTGCGTTGTTCCCTCGATTGAGCTCATATCTCCGTATGAGGAATATACTGGACTGATAGAAAGGGCTACGACTCACGCTATCCGATACTACTTTGTATACAGGGTAGTCCGTTGATATAGACCGGGCCAAATATCTTACGAAATAAGCATCAAACGAAAAAACTACAAAGAACGAAACTCGTGTAGCTTGAAGGAGGAAACCAGATGCCGCTATGGTTGGCCCGCTAGATGGCGCTGCCATAGGTCAAATGGATATCAACTGCGTTTTTAAAAATAGGAACCCCCATTTTTTATTACATATTCGTGTAATACGTAAAGAAATGAACCACTTTTTTCGCTTTGTGATACATGGCGCTATAATAGTCACAAACATATGGCTCACAATTTTAGACTAACAGTTGCTAACAGGTAGATTATTTAAATTTTAATACAGAACGTAGGTACGTTTGAACATTTTATTTCGGTTGCTCCAATGTGATACATGTACATTTGTGAACTTATCATTTCTGAGAACGCACGTAACAGATGCAAACATGTAACATTTTTGTATTCGTCGTGAATAAGTAGTTGTCACTATTTAGGTTCCAACCCTCGTATTTGGCGTTTGCCTAGCATTGTGTGTGTTAATGTGAATAAATACCTTTGCAATTTATTTAAAAAAATGAAATCTACTTTCTTTTGATGTGTAGAGTGAAACTGCATAAAAAGTGTCCTTTTTACTCTTAGCCATACTATCTAAACTTCGGTAGAAACGTCTGTTCAACACGTTGACATCTCACTATTTCCTGAAGTGCAGTGCATTACGAAGCAAGGTACCCAGCACATTCTCTTGCTTCCACATCATTTGCGTCTGGCCATTCGGATTTAAATTTACCGTGTTTTCCCTAATTCGGCCTACAGAAATGGCAAGATGGTTTCTTTGAAAGGGCACACGTGGTATAGTTCCCCATAGTTGGCACAGCCCGAACTTGTGCTGACTCTCTAGTGACCTCGATGTCGACGGAAAGCTAAACGCTAATCTTTCTCTCCTCCTTTCTTTCTCCCTCACACATAAATATCGTTTGGGTCATTGTGAAGCCCCATCTTGTGGTACAATGAGAAATACGCACTCTCTTAAGTTGCCACACTGATTTCCATGGTTATAGTAAAATTCTGAGCCCTGACTATTTGTAATTTCAACTTTAATGGCGTCAATATTACTTTTAGTAGTAATACTGCACTTATTCTATCTCAGATTTAAACTGTGAACAGCATTCAGCATCGGAGGCGCATTGGATTAAAATAAAAGTAGCAATGGAATCTAAATAAAGCAAGGAAGACTGAAGGAAAACATCCGGTCGATGCCGATATCATTCGAGATGGAATACAAACAGCGACTGGAAAAAGTACTGTTTAAGAAAACATTCCGGCATTCGTCTGAAACTGGATAGGGTAACCAAAAACAAAACAAAAAGTATTTAACCAGACTGACTGGATGAGGCTTAGAAGTCCAGCCTTGGCGAATAGAAATACAGTAAATTGCTGAGGAGTCACGCCAATTCTATCACGAAAAAGAGTATATACAGCTACAGAACTTTGTGACAAATTTAACCTGTGCCCTTGGCTAAAGAACTGCGCTACTCATGAACAGACTTACGATTTTTTTTTAGAAATAACTGGTGCACTGACAGATAGTTGGTTAAGGCGTTGCCGACAACATAGAGAGGTCGTTATTGAATCTCCAGGCAAGCAGACAGTTTTAATTTAGTAGGGCTTCACTGTTATCGCGTTACTCCACTACGCTACTATATGAAAAGTGGTATGCAGAGTATCAAATGGGTCAAATGGCTCTGAGCACTATGGGACTTAACGTCTGTGGTCGTCAGTTCCCTAGAACTTAGAACTACTTAAACCTAACTAACCTAAGGACATCACACACATCCATACCCGAGGCAGGATTCGAACCTGCGACCTGCAGAGTATCGACAGGTAGTACATGTGACATTTGTGCATGAACGCAGGTAAATGTAACTTACTGCGCATAAATGGGCGCAATAAACGTGGCCCAGAAAACATATCATGCCTCTAAGATGCGTAAACCCAACTTACATTATCCACACCCTGGGAGGATAGTGTGAGTTGGGTTGCCTGTCATAAGGAGTATGAAACATTTTTCGGCCAGTTTTATTCTGAAATTAAACAATTCAGAGGAAAAGTGCAGAGAGCGTTTTTCTGGTGGGTTCGCCACTGCCAAGCGGCTAGGGAGGCGGTGGCGTTACATCAGGGCAGTGCTAGTCTGGCCCCGGTAACCACGGAATGCAGATGGCGGCGCAGCGCACAGCTTCTCTCCTGCGGCGTTAATTAGCGCTGTGGATGCCGCCGTGCGCCTGCGGCCGCCGGACCTGCTACCCGCAGCACACTGCCGGTTCTCTGCGGCTACCACTGCCTACGCCCCAGTATTCCAGAGCTCTGCTTTCGCGCTGGTAATTCAGACATTTTCATCGTGAGCAATTCGTGAACTGATGGTGTACAATTTCTAATTATTATTACTTTCGTATCTTTTATATTTAACATAAAAGACGTCGGTCAAATATCGGTGTAAACTTGCCTGAGTGTTCACGAGAGCCGGCTGGGATGGCCGAGCGGTTCTAGGCGCTACAGTCTGGAACCGCGTGACCCTTACGGTCGCAGGTTCGAATCCAGCCTTGGTCATGGATATGTGTGATGTCCTTAGGTTGGTTAGGTTTAAGTACTTCTAAGTTCTAGGGGACTGATGACCACAGCAGTTAAGTCCCATAGTGCTCAGAGCCATTTGAAACATTTTTTATTCACGAGACTCTAAGGAGTGCCCACTTATGACTTAAAACCAGTCTACATTTGATATAACAATTCTTAAGGCTTGAATCATGTTTCTATACGTTTTTCGCAGTCGACGTTCTGCAGTGCGTCGTCGATTTACAAACAAGTTTTGTAACATAGTTGTATAACATTTCTAGGACGTTGTGAATCTCTGATCTCGAATATGATCACGTCTGCCACTATTACAATACGACTTAATTGCATCGAGGTAAATCTTTGTGGAATGGTACGTCAAAATATACACCCAGCTCGCTGCCACATTCCCGTCGCACGCAATGTTTTCAACAGCAGACAGTAGTGGCGATGTTAAATATCCTCACGTGGACTTTACTTTTCCAAATGACCCCTTATTCTTGGTTTCACGTCAGCATGTGTGTTTATTGACAGTAATGTGAACAAACATGTCAGATTTATTCAAGAGGCTGTAAGTAAACACGCCCTTAATACCAAAGTTAGATTGAAAATCACAGAAATTTGCAAGGTATTTGGCTAATGGGAATGATATGCCCAATCACTTCTCCTACCCGTGAAATGACTTAGTGTCTGTTATAGGAGCTCCTACAGTTTAGCATTCTGGGCCATTATCTCGAAATAAAACGATTTTGGGTGCTGTAGTTGTGAGAACTTCACTTATTTGTGCCAGGAACATTTTTATACCATTACTTACTTAAATCGATATAGACCGGTAGGAACGTTAGGATTTAACGTCCCAATGAAGTCACTGGAGACGAAATATAGGCACTGATAGGGAAGAAAATCAGCCTTGACGTTTTCACAGAAACCAACTCAGCATTTAGACAAAGCATGAAAAGTCTAAATCAGGATTGTCACATACCGTTTTCAATGTCCATTGTCCCAAACATGAGTCCATTGCCATACCACATCACCTGGTTCGTTTCAGGTAAATTGCGGGCTTTTACAGTACAAAAAGTTCTTGTAATCGCCTGGAAACATGTATATAAATATCACTATTTGAGGCCGCACTTAATTGATATATAGAGGTATGTTCGTATACCTCCGAAAGACAGGGATCCATGGTTTAACCTAGGGGGACGGTAGAGACCTCAGCTGCAATGGATACGTTTATATTCATGCCAGTGATTAGGTAAATAGCAGTTAGTTGTGCGTTTACGAAAGGTCAAAACTAACATATTTCGTTTCAGTTAAACTTTTTTAACATAATTTTTATTACCTAACGTTTATGTTATGTACATATCGACGCTCCACCGGACAAATATTCATTATACGAAAGGAATATTATCCGTAACAAAGGAAACTAGAATAAATTCAGAAAAGACATATAATGAACAAGGAACTTATGACAACAGGAATTTGGCTACTGGCGAACACGTTAGTAATTTAGAATAATGCTTGCTTGCTTGCATTGTTGTAAGTAAGGGTTATCTTTCGAAGGTAGAGGAAATATTCTTGTAAAAAAGATGTGCTCTGCAGTAATGTTTCTATTTTCGATGTGTCCCTCGAGACCACTGAAAATTGTGGGAAAACTTATATTTATAACAGAGGTGCAGCAGATACAGCTACAAGAACTGCGTCTTCCGTTTACGTGCAGTGGAATCACGTATGTCGAGGGTTCACCAAATGAAATTAATTAACACCACTGCTATACGTGAGGTCATGCAGAGGAATGAAGTGACTGACATTTGCTGTCAGACAACAGAACAGCAAGTCAAAAGCGGGATACAATTACGCTCCACTACAGGGAATTCCTGGGTATAGATGTATGTGGGATGTGTGGCGACGTGTAGGCGCGCTAGCGGAAGCTGAGGTATGCGGGACTGGAATGCGACGCACGCGCCGAGACCCTACGGCCCAGCGGACCACACCACACGTCCCCTCTCCCACGACCACTGTGTTCTACCACACTGAACTGACACGTGCCGTTTGTCCGCCGAGGCAGAGCTGGCTCTGGCACGGCAAATGCGCAACTGTTCGGCCGTTAGAGCTTGATTTCAGTCACTGACAGGAAATTTCTTCTTCGACTTTGCAGCTGTTTGCACTGTAAATTTCAAAATTCATACCAAGAAATGTTGGTCAGAATGAATCCAGACTCGGAGAATGTGTACATCATTGAATAAGGTATAACCTATTAAGACTTCTGAGAAATACAGGATGATTGGCCTGCGCGATATTTTGGCTCGTACTGCGCACGCTGCAAGCTCTGTGATCGACAGAATAGGACCGTTCGCAGCAATATGAGCACAGTACAGGATGGTGAAAAGTATTTAAACCGACAAACTCTGGGAGGTTGTAGGGGACATCAAAACAAATATTTTTCTCTCATGTCATTTTTTCCTATGAGGAGTATTTAAACCAGTAGAGGAAGATTCCTCTGGCGGCAAATCAATTAAACCAACAAACACCTATCCATTTTTTTACGACCAAGAGACACCAGATTAACACAACCCAGTTTCAATTACAGTAGATTTTCAAAAATGCCTCCATTGACACGTAAACAAAGGTTACACCGTCGGATCATGTTCTGTCTGACACGGGGAAAAACCCCAGGAGCATCCTGAATTGTTCCTGCTACTATCCGGGCAACCACATCCTCTTCTGATGCAACATGAGTTGCAGAAACAAGGCTGCGCATCTCTCTCCACACAAAAAAGTCCAGAGGGGACATATCTGAGGATCGAGCAGGCCATGGTACAGAACCACCTCTGCCAATCCACGTTTCTGGGAACCGTCGGTCCAGGAATCGACGCACACGACGGCTGAAATGTGCCGGCGCCCCGTCATGTTGGAACCACATGCGTTGTCTTGTAGGGAGCGGGACGTCTTCCAGAAATTCTGGCAATGCTCTGGCGAGAAAATTGTAATAATGCCTGCGATTTAATGGCCTAGGTAGGAGATACGGCCCAATTAAACAGTCCCCAGCAACACCGACCCACACATTAACGAAGAACCGGATGAGCTCTAGTAGCTGTGGCATGTGGGTTATCCCCATTCCAAACATGCGAATTGTGAATGTTGAAGACTCCATCACGCCCGAACGTTGCTTCATCGGTAAACAACACAGAGGATGGAAATGTAGGATGCATTTCACACTGTTGCAGGTATCACTGCGAAAACTGTGCTCTGGGTGGATAATCAACTGGTTCCAGGTTGTGGGCACGCTGTAAGTGAAATGGACGTAACAATTGCTGTCGAAGGACTGTTCTTACATTCTTCTGATTCATCACCATGTTAGTGCAATTTTACGAATGCTGATTGAAGGCTCCAGCTCCACACGTTGCAAGGTAGCTTCCTCAAATTGCAGCTTTCTTACCATGCGACGGCGTCCCTGTCCAAGTAATCTGCTAAATGACCCGGTCTCACGTAGACGTTAGTACACAGCAGCAAAGGTCGTATGATGCGGGATATGGCGATTAGGATATTGTTGTTGATAAACCCGCTGTGCAGCTCGTCCGTTGTGGTGTGCTACGTAGTACGCACCAACCCTATCAGTGTACTCACTGCAGGTGTATCGCTCCACTAGTAAACAGAGACAGTGCACTACTACACTAGTAGACAGGAGTTGCCTACAACTGAAGAGCGTAATACGCCCTCTAACAACTGAAGATCGTAATATGGCCCCTAACAACTGAAGAGTGTAATACGGCCTCCACCGGTTTAAATAATCCTCACAGGAAAAAATGACATTAGGGAAAAATATTTGTTTTGATGTCCCCTACAACCTCCCAGAGTTTGTCGGTTTAAATACTTTTCACCCTGTATGCATCATCCTCCCAGGTCCTACACTTTTGTCCACAGTGGTGCTTCGAATCTGTAAAACCGCAGCAAGTGTGCACTTTTCTGTGTGACGGTTCGACAGCATTCGATGACAGCTCAATTTCTGCCACGTGCGAGTCAGTTCTCCGTCCAGACATCTAAATTTTCGAGATTTCACTAAATCGTTTAAGGCAAATGCCGGAATGGTTCCTTCGAAGGGCACGGCAGATTTCTTTCTTCCTCCTTCCCTAATCTGACCTTTTCCACCGTCCCTAATTAAGTCTTTGCCGATGAGACATTAAAATCTAATCTTCCTTTCTTCCTTCCTTCCTTATGGCACGCGTGGTGTTGTGTCAGTTGCCATTGCCGGAGACTGGACTCGCCTCAATCAGCAATGGATATTCGCTTGATGTGTTTTCGCACGAGTCCTGCAGTAGGCCCTACACTGGTGTAGTGTACGAGTTAGGCATTATGATGGCGACAGAAATTGTGGCAACATACAGGAGTGATCGTCATACAGTACAAATAACACGTCTGATGCTTTGGGACGCTACATTCCGTAAACCGCTAAATTAAGGACGTGTCATTTCTCAAGGTACTGCCGAGCCTTGATACTGCTGCACCTCTCATATTTCAGAAGGGCTTTTACGTGGAATGTGAGAGCCTTCTTCGTCGGGTTCTACTTCACCCCTGGCCAGCATGTTCGCCTGACATCGCCCAACATATCAGGGATACAACTTGTCCGCGTGCCGTACGACCAAGTTCTTTGTTAGCCAGACGAATGTTCTTTGGACAATAACCGGATTATTCATTTGAGTGAGCGTGCTTTTTTTTCTACCAGCAGTGAATCGCTTGAGTGGATTGCTGGTCAGAATTAGATTGACGGTACGTGGAACATCAGTTGCTATGAAACAGAAGATTAATGCAGGTGATGCGTAAGAGAGGGGAAACGAATACTAGTTATACTGTGAGCGAAGCGATTGCAATACAGAATTATTAAGACAACAGTGATCTGATTTAGAGGGCTTAAATGAGGAATGTTAAGAATCGGGTGTGAACAATAAATTGCAGTCGTGTTGTTCGAATTTAATCTACATTTCAAGATTGTCATGCGGAGCAATTCAGAATCGCACTAACCTCAGTGATAATGGTATTGTAAGAACAGTGACGAATGCGAACTGGAGCTATTGAGGTTGAACTGCATGAGAAATGAACATCGAATACATTTATGTAATTTGGGTCGCTCTAAATTACTATCCTCGTAATTTGTTAGCATTTGATTTGCAAACGGATCGTGATCAGTCTGTGTAAGTTTAAACAAAGACGGGGAATGGGTAGTAGGTATAAGATCGCAGCTTTCAAACTTCCCTTCTACACTGGTATGTGAGCTCTGTCCTCTGACAAATTAATTCCGATTCCCGTTTATTAAATTTGCGATTGATAATGCCCTTAACAGGAGCAGGCGTGGAAACTTCCGTTTTGCTTGGCAACTTGATCGCCACGGTCCTGCAGCAACCACTGTTATAGCTTTGTGGTCTGGCATACAAACCGGAACGAAGGAGCTGAAGATTCCTTAGGAACATTTCCGGGCACTCCTGGATTCCATGACGCAAAGTTGTGAGAGTGATCATAGCAAGTGTCTGAACTACTCCACGGCGAACTATCAACGTAGATCATGTACAGAGTTTTAATCCCTCATTTTCTGGCCGGCCGGAGTGGCCGAGCGGTTAAAGGCGCTACAGTCTGGAACCGCACGATCGCTACGGTCGCAGGTTCGAATCCTGCCTCGGGCATGGATGTGTGTGCTGTCCGTAGGTTAGTTAGGTTTAAGTAGTTCTAAGTTCTAGGGGACTTATGACCACAGCAGTTGAGTCCCATAGTGTTCAGAGCCTCATTTTCTGTGTACTGCCATGTATCAATGATATAATTTTGTTTTAGCTACACGCATATTTTTTGGTATTCGTTTATAAATTAACTGGTAAATGCGTACTGTAGCTGATCAGCCTGCAAACCATTAATTTGTAACTAGCAGTCTCAAATTCTGAAATAAATTTTTTCCCTGTTTTTTTCTTTTAACAACTTACATACAACAATGCAATTTTTTTCAGTAAGAATAAAAAATCATTCATTTAAGGGTGATGAGCTTTTTCCTTGTTGCTGTACTGTTGCTTCATTTACCAGATCTATTTCACCTTTTATATGAAAGAGATCTTCAGTGAATTCTTATTTATTTTTCGCCTGTTTTCATGGTCTCTGCGTATCCTTTCTTGTGGTCGTAGCTTAAGAATGGCACTTCCACATCACTTAAGAAAATATGACACGCATTCGCGTCCAAAATTTTGTTTGTAGTTTCTTAAGCATTTCGTTGTGCTTGTGCTATAATATGCCAAATGCCTCACTGCTGATTTTGGAATAGCGTAAGAATGGTAACACGAGAACTGATGAGTTTTTTTCTGAAAGAACTCGTGTTTACTTGGCCACACCTACAACCTTGTTATCCTTATTACTGTTGCAATCTACACGTACGTTCATGACTATTTCCGGTGAATTCTTCCATTCTTAACAAGCGAGATGCTGCAGTAGTAAGGTACGAAACTGTAATCCTACCAGGAAAGACTGCACTTCAAAATCCAGTCCGGCCATTAAGATTTAGGTTTTCCGCTGTTATCATTCAGTCGCTTAATCTTTTCACTACAATTTCGTATCTACAGGGTGGTTATAATTACACTTCCGCTATTTGCACCAGAGTATACGAATAACTATTTACCGTAAGGGTACCGAACTTTATAGGTATGCTGTTCAGACTGTGCACTGCAGGATTTGCGTTGTTAGCAACGTTAGTGTCATGACTTGCCGTGCCAGTACGGCGACGTTGGGTTGAACAACATCTGTGTGCATTAAAGTTTGCAGTCAATGAACATGGGTCTGGGCAAGGTGAGCAGGCTTTTACTAGTGACGTTGTTTTATCAAAATAACAGTAACAGTGGTGCGGCTGTAAGCA
The DNA here is from genome assembly GCF_023864275.1 of Schistocerca cancellata. NCBI lineage: Eukaryota > Metazoa > Arthropoda > Insecta > Orthoptera > Acrididae > Schistocerca > Schistocerca cancellata. Next base: position 143,824,414 of record NC_064633.1, read on the forward strand.
AGTATCGACGAATTAAAGGAATACGGAGAGGTTGTCTTTCCGCGTCGGGATTGGAGAACACGATTCAGAAGCTCGACTTCAATAGCGATTTGGATGCTCGTGAAAGACCGACAGCCAACTGCGCCACAAATTATTGTAGAAGTTGTGACTGAGAATGCTGGACGCCATGTGCTATCTCTAAGCAGTACACGACCTGTCACGGCAGCTGAACATTCCGTGGTCCACCACTGTTTCGGGCAGCATCTCTAGTGCGACTCCAGGCTATCATGGACGCATATGATCGTCACACGGACCCACATTTATAATTTGAAACGTAAGCATAGTACGCAGTTAACTATGTGGAAATTAAAATGCGTTTCTTTCAGTGGATTGCTTGTTATTTATCTTCTGCATTTCCTTACAAATGTTTTCACAAAGTTTCATTGTCCTACGATCTACGGTCCTCTCAAGTAGCGGAAGTTCAATTATAATCACATTGTGCGTCTTACACAATAGTTTATCAGAGAACCCGTCGCAATTTTTCTGGATATTATTGCTACGTATCAGAGCCCCATGGTAAAAAGAACCTGCTAATGGTTTGCAGACTTCTTATAATTACAGTGTCCACCTGTAGGCTGCGCTCTCATCTAGTTTCATTGTTAACCCTCTGCTTCTCTTCACTCAGTAACGTCGCATCCAATTAGTTCGCGCTTGCGTATAGGCGACCCAAGGGCAGATTTGTGAGGCGGGTTTTCTGTCGCGTCTTCCTGGACAATTCGTGCCAATGAACTGCACGAACGTTTTGACGTTTGCCGCGTCACAAACGATGCCCGTACTGGGCACCTGTAAGGTGGGTAAAAACATGGAGAGGCGTTCCATCCACTGGAATGTATCTCTGTTCTGTATGTCTTATAGGTTTTGGGTAGCCTTCGAAAGAGGTACTTACGAATAACCCTCTATGTCCCTCACATCCACACGTTCGAAAACAAAAAAGCAGGAGACATTTTTTTCAATTTTTATCTCTGACTACGCCATTTATTAAAGTAACCTACGTTACTGTCTTTCACTCGCCCCCTCCTCCCCACAAAAGTAGCTAAAGTAGTAAGGTAAATGCTGCGATGGTTCCTTTAAAAGGCCGATTTCCTTCCAATTCCTCCCCCAATCCGACCTTGCTAATGACCTCGTTGTCGACGGAACGTTAAATCATGATATCCCTTCTTTCCTCCGTGTTTCCATTCCTCTGCCGAATGTTTTAACTACGGCATAGGCTAGTCAACGTGTGGGCTCCAGTCAGACGAAGATATTAACGTAGTGTTAGCACGACGCCAAAAGGAGAAGTATAATGTCCGGTCGACGACGTGATCACTAGAGACGCGATATAAACTCTCATATCAATGACAGATAAAGAGATCGACCGTTTCCTTTCACACGGTACAATCCTGTCACTCACCGTAATAGATTTAAGGAATCCTCGGAAATCCTAAAATGTGCGTGGTTGGAGAGGGGTTGCTAAACCCACCGTGTCTGCACTGTACTGCATTATCACTGAAGTCCATCAATCCGTTAGATCAGTAACAGTCCTACTACATAAAGTTATTATTCTTACGCTATAGAACAATGAGTTTCGTATCCCATACGACTAATCAATATTTAGGTGTGCTGCAGTACAACAGAAATTCATCAGTGCGTGCAGGTGAAAGTTAATTCTTGTACTGGCGCCTCATCCATATTGATAAATGCAAAGTGGTGGGCTATTGTGTTTCATGCACTCACGCTACTCAGATAATTCGGACTAATTCATTTTTACAGCCGATTCGTGCGCAAATGCACGCCAGGAAAACGACAGGCCTGGGCTTCTGAAGGACGTGCTGGAAAGGTGCGAAGTATCATTAGCAGAAAGCGAGGGCCCGCAGACCTTTAGTTAGCCTTTCAGATTCCATGTTCATCTAAATTTGAACCATGATTTAGCAGCTGCAAAACCTCCTCATAGAAGAACAACAGTGTAAGTTGTGTCCACCCTAAATTGAAAATAGTGCGAGATTTTTTTACGCACGCCTCTTTCATTAAAACTAGTAACGAAGGGAGATTTGTGTTCAATTTTCCGTCAACGATAGCGTTACTAGAGACGGGTAAGGACAGGGAGGAATGTCAGCCGTGACCTTATCGAGAATTTGAGACTAATATTCCTGCATTCATATCAAGTGATTTAAGAAAATCACGTGCAGCTAAATTCGGAAGTTCGAAAGTGAAAACAGACCTAGTTACTGGCTATTACAGACTTTAAAAAAAATGAAGAATATTTGAAACTTCCTGGCAGATTAAAACTGTGTGCCCGACCGAGAGTCGAACTCGGGACCTTTGCCTTTCGCGGGCAAGTGTTCTACCATCTGAGATACCGAAGCACGACTCACGCCCAGTCCTCACAGCTTTACTTCTGCCTGTATCTCGTCTCCTACCTTCCAAACTTTACAGAAGCTCTCAGGAGAGCTTCGCAGGAGAGCTTCTGTAAAGTTTGAAAGGTAGGAGACGAGATACTGGCAGAAGTAAAGCTGTGAGGACTGGGCGTGAGTCGTGCTTCGGTATCTCAGATGGTAGAGCACTTGCCCGCGAAAGGCAAAGGTCCCGAGTTCGAGTCTCGGTCGGGCACACAGTTTTAATCTGCCAGGAAGTTTCATATCAGCGCACACTCCACCGCAGAGTGAAAATCTCATTCAGGAAGAATATATGTTTTCTGATATAGCGATTTCTGGGGAAAGGAAATTTAAGGAGACTGTACCAGTTAAGAATACTAGGAAATGACAAAGATCTGGTTGGAACGAAGGATCTACAAGGATAGGTGTGGCCGAGCGGTTCTAGGCGCTTCAGTCTGGAACCGCGCGACCGCTATGGTCGCAGGTTCGAATCCTGCCTCGGGCATGGACGTGTGTGATGTCCTTAGGTTAGTTAGGTTTAATTAGTTCTAAGTTCTAGGGGACTGATGACCTCAGATGTTAAGTCCCATAGTGCCCTGAGCCATTTGAACCAGTTTGTACAAGGGTAGCGAGTGCGTACAGGGACAGTGGCAAATTCATTATTGTTGCATTATGTGGTGTATCATTAACTGTCTTCTGCTGCTGGAGATGTCATTCGTTCTTCTAATAAAATTCGGGACGTTATTCCAGAGCTGAGTTCCTGCTACTGAGGAGCACCTCGAGAAAGTGTCTGAACGATGGAGTGAGACAGAAAGGATTTTGCTCTGATAGGAACGGGTTCGTCTGCCATATTGTTCTGATAAGTGCGTTAAGGTCAAGGAAAGATATGAGGGACTGTGTTCATTGATAAGGCAGTAGAGAAGACAAAGCGTATGGAAATCTGTGCGCTTGTCTGCAGAATAGCTGCGCTTATGATTGTGAAATAGGATCAAAGAGTCTAAATCACATTTTATCGTTACTGTTAGATCGAAAGGGACTGTTTTCGGAAACATGTTCATGAGCAAAGCTGTATATTCTGAGTTCTTTCTACAACATCGAAAAAGGCTTGTGGGCATGGTGAAACTAAATGCATGAGCGTAAACTTCAACGGCTATTATCATCACCGACGAAAATATTCGGGGTTACATAACCTCGTCGTTATTTTCTTACACACCCCAACGTTTCACATAATGTTGTAGGTAGCCTAAACCAGGAAAGCGCAATCTTATTCTTTTAGTCCTGCGACAAATACAGCGGAGATAGTGTCGTTCCGCAGCCTATCTGTCATATTGGTACTTTAATTTTGACCACTAACATTTCGCAGTAAAGCACAAACGACCTAAAATCCGTTGAGAAACTACATCAGGAAGATAGTAAAAGGAGCGGAAAACGTACAGTGCAATAGTGTTTAGTCATGAAGTTGAATCTAATATTTAATGAGAAACAAAGTACATTTTCAATCTGTAAATGATAAAGGTATCGAAACAAAATTCGACTAAAATTTTTATCAGTAATAACTCAGGGTAATGTGCTACAATACAACGCAGGCTCTTCCCATGAACAGACATTTCAAATAAACTAACTGCTGAAATCATCAAGATAAAGATTAAATCATCTAATATTTGAAATACTAGTTTGGTCAAAGTTAATACATTCGATATCAATATAATTCTTTTTTGTTTTAGAAACATTTGTTAATAGATTAATAACATAATTAAGAGCAGAGAGGTTCTATTATCGTATACTGTGCTTTGAACATATCAAAAACATATATTAGTTTTACTGTTTGCAGGAGTTGCTTCAAACCAAACATTGCATCCAAAATCAGTTATTACATTACACAATGTAGATACTGTTTTAAAATAACTCTTCCACCACCCCTTTATCCTTTATTTCTCTGTTTATTTGGCCATTCTTAGTTTAAAGTTTGAAGCCCCATTTTCATTGTATGGAGAAGATCATGATTATTTTTTATCCATCGCACTCGTCGTTCACACTAGACGCCTTCTGTGAGCAGTTGTGAAGATTATTCGTTCTGTGTCACACTGAAGACGTGCAGTCTTATTTGCCGGCGTGAAGAATGGCCGTTTGCTAGGTACACGACATCAGACGTCCATTGCAGTTCTATTCGCAGCCGTCGCTTGGAAACAGGTTGAAGTGGAACTGTATTCACTGGCAGCACCAATTCTTACGCCGTGTTACATGGCTGCGATTGGCACACAATACCTTGTATACGGTTCGGACAGTAATCACTGATGCAGCAATGAATTGCGTAACTTCATTCACGCTATGATCATTGGCACTTCCAAACACGCTGGATCCTTGCTGCCGTTCTGTCAAGTCTTCGTCGACTCTCCATACTGCACTGATTGCATAGACTCAGTGCCATAAACATACCACTTCACTGTTACGACTTGTCACGTGAATGCCTGGTACAAGTGCTACACTATCTACAGCTCAGCAAAGCGACCAGTTTGTCGTTTTAAGGGATGGCAAATACACTGACGGTAAAAGTAACAACACCAAGAAGGATTGTGAGATACACTACTGGCCATTAAAACTGCTACACCACGATGATGACGTGCTACAGACGCGAAATTTAACCGACAGGAAGAAGATGCTGAGATATGCAAATGATTAGCTTTTCAGAGCGTTCACACAAGGTTGGCTCCGGTGGCGACACCTACAACGTGCTGACATGAGGAAAGTTTCCAATTGATTTCTCATACACAAACAGCAGTTAACAGCCGTTGCTTGGTGAAACGTTGTTGTGATGCCTCGTGTAAGGAGGAGAAATACGTACCATCATCTTTCCGACTTTGATAAAGGTTGGATTCTAGCCTATCGCGATTACGGTTCACCGTATCGCGACATTGCTGCTCGCGTTGGTCGAGATCCAATGACTGTTAGCAGAATATGGAATCGGTGGGTTCAGGAGGGTAATACGGAACGCCATGCTGGATCCTAACGGCCTCGTGTCACTAGCAGTCATCTGACAGGCATCTTATCCGCATGGCTGTAACGGATCGTGCAGCCACGTCTCGATCCCTGAGTCAACAGATGGGGACGTTTGCAAGACAACAACCATCTGCAAGAACAGTTCGACGACGTTTGCAGCAGCATGGACTATCAGCTCTGAGACCGTGGCTGCGGTTACCCTTGACGCTGCATCACAGACAGGAGCGCCTGCGATTGTATACTCAACGACGTACGTGGGTGCACGAATGGCAAAACGTCATTTTTTCCGATGGATCCAGGTTCTGTTTACAGCATCATGATGGTCGCATCTGTGTTTGGCGACATCGCGGTGAACGCACATTGCAAGCGTGTGTTCGTCATCGCCGTACTGGTGTACCACCCGGCATGATGGTATGGGGTACCATTGGTTACACGTCTCGGTTGCCTCTTGTTCGCATGGACGACACTTTGAACAGTGGACGTTACATTTAAGATGTGTTACGACCCGTGGCTCTACCCTTCATTCGATCCCTGCGAAACCCTACATTTCAGCAGGATAATGCACGACCGCATGTTTCAGGTCCTGTACGGGCCTTCTGGATACAGAAAATGTTCGACTGCTGCTCTGGCCAGCACATTCTCCAGATCTCTCACCAATGGAAAACGTCTGGTCAATGGTGGCCGAGCAACTGGCTCGTCACAATACGCCAGTCACTACTCTTGATGAACTGTGGTATCGTGTTGAAGCTGCATGGGCAGCTGTACCTGTATACGCCATTTAAGCTCTGTGTGACTCAATGCCCAGGCGTATCAAGGCCGTTTATACGGCCAGAGGTGGTTTTCTGGGTACTGATTTCTCAGGATCTATGCACCCAAATTGCGTGAAAATGTAATCACATGTCAGTTCTAGTGTAATATATTCGTCCAATGAATACCCGTTTATCATCTGTATTTCTGCTTGGTGTAGCACTTTTAATGGCCAGTAGTGTAGTTACCCAGACAAATGTATTACAGAAATTTCGTTGCTTATTATGAATTATTTTTCGATACTGTGATTTTTTTCCGTCAGTGTATATCTTCTGGTGTCTTTCATTTCGTCACAGGGTCTGGCGATTGAACAAAAGACGTGGGCCCGAAAGGCTGGGAGCGGGGAAAACGTGTTGCGAGAGCGTAATGCGGCGCGACGGGCTGTAATAGGGGGAAGTGGCTGCAGCCGAGTAGGGGGCGGCCGGCGAGCGGCGGCTTCCTTCTGACAGCCGATAGACCGAAGCCTTGCAATACTTCGTGTAGCATTGTACTCACCGCGATTCCGTGAAAAGACCATTTTAGGGATTCCTGCAGTCGTTTCGTTGCTTTCGCTTGTGTTGTGTATTATAAAGCACCACAGAGGACTTGAAATAAAAATGCTGTTAGTGCCATAGTACGGTATTTAGGTTGTTTTTTCGAAATGGGATCTATATGCCAAGGCCAATAACGTTTCAATTGCTCAAACTGCCACGAATGAAAATGTTGTACCACATGTTATCAACAGATGGCATGCGGTTTAATAGCCACTGCTGTTAACATACGAATGGCTCTATGTCTGCGCGCTTACTGCTCAGTGTCAGATAAAATGGCGGAGGTAGCAGATGTTTGTAACGATTTGAGTGGAAAGTACCGACGAATTGAAAGAGAAGGTAATGTGGCAACAATGAGGAAAAAGCTGAAAAATGGAGAGAATGTATACATAATTTCAAGTAGTAAACGTATTCGTGTAAAATCTCATCCAGCAGAGTACGTTAAGTCTCGTTACTGATCCGTACCTTACACCACAACTGGGCAGATTGTTTATTTGTAAGTTACATAATTCATTATTCCAGAGGATGTAAAAAAACGTGATGCAGCAATTGCCACATGTAAAGATGTTTATCATCAATAACATAAATGCATCTGACTACTTAGATTTCCAGAAAGCAGCAGATTGTAATATAAACGCAGCAAATCTAAACATCTCCAAAGAACAGTGGCTATGGTTGGACCAACATAAGAATCACGTTATTAAAATCAGGAGGGCTACGAAGGTATCCCTATTTTGAAATAGGTAACGAGTACAGGACGTTATGGAATGTAACTACCTACCCTGTAATTGCAAACCACATATGTAAAGACGAAAGAAATATTTGGTTGAAATGATACAGCACCTCACAAATAATGACCATATAGAGTTTTAAAAAAGCAGAATAACGTTTACTATCTATTTAATGAGTATTGAACTATAGTACTTATGGATTTTGATTGAATTTCCACTTTCAGCGAGTTTTTCGCACTATTACAATACAGTGCTTGTAATTTGCTTTGAAAACTAGGTCCATGGCATCGTTAACGTTCAAATAAAACACATTAATAGTGTAATTATGACTAATAATTACGTAGTACACTGAAAATTAATTTTCCTCAATTTCACGGTTTTGGCTCTTAGAGCTTTTTTTTTTTATTTCGGGTCTTCTGTTTTATTCGTGTGACTTACTGTTTTTTATATTAAAGGATAGTCACAGGCCGATCGCAGTGGCCGTGCGATTCTAGGCGCTACAGTCTGGAACCGAGCGACCGCTACGGTCGCAGGTTCGAATCCTGCCTCGGGCATGGATGTGTGTGATGTCCTTAGGCTACTTAGGTTTAATTATTTCGAAGTTCTAGGCGACTGATGACCTCAGAAGTTAAGTCGCATAGTGTTCAGAGTCATTTGAACCATTTTGATAGTCACAGACTACAAAATAATAATTTGGGCCTTAAGAACTCGGTTACAGATTTCAGCTCTACTGCAGAGTTAAACTGCCGATGAACTAATATTCAATTTACACGAAATATTATGTGTTTCGGAAATAACTGGCTTGACATTGCGTTTTCGCGAGCGTGAATGATTCCATCAATTCAAGTGCCATAGTTTAATTCGCACTGGGAAATCGGACTTCTTAATTAAATGGACAACAGGTTCTCAACATTTACTACAATTCGTAGTTATCCCTGAGAGATGGTGGCTGTGAAAACTTTGCCCAAGCCGGTCATTGCGGTTGATACAAGAAGTCACCCACTTTTTCACTTGATAATCCGTTACTAACAAAAGAGAGAGCGTAACGTTAAGAAATAATAAAAAGACTGTCATTTATGGCGTAAAATGAATAAATATTCGCACCAATGAAATTTGCAACGATACACAAGTCTGAACACACAAGGGTAAGGAGGGGAGAAGGTGAAAAGGGAAGTGGCAGGTGAAGAATGTCAGACGAAAGACGAATAAAACTTTAGTCTATTCCTACAGAGTTTAACTGATACTATTTTTATGATTTTTCCATTTTAAACCCGTAAGTTCTTTCCTTATTACTGATAACATATTCTATATTCACACTATTATGTCTATACGCCAGCCGCGTGGTCTAACGCGCTGCTTCCCGAGCGGTAAAGCGTGCCGGTCCCCGGCACGAATCCACCCGGCGGGTTAGTGTCGAGGTCCGGTGTGCCGGCCAGCGTGTGGATGGTTTTTAAGGCGGTTTTCCATTTATCTCGGCGAATGCGGGCTGGTTCCCCCTATTTTCGCCTCAGTTACACTACGTCGGCGATTGTCGCGCGAACACTATCTCCACGTACGCGTACACCATAATTTGGGGGTTACACTCGTCTGGTATGAAACGTTCCCGGCGGGGAGTCCACTGGGGGACGAATCGCACAATAACCCTGGAGGAGGCCGTGGGGTGGGTGGATCGCTGTGGCCTGTTGTGGGGTTGTGAACCACAGAGGGCTATGGCGGGACGAAGCCTCACCGTCGTTTCTGGGTCCCCGGTTTAATACACACATTATGTCTATTCTAAAAAAAAATTAGATTTCATTTCAAGGGGGTCCCCTTGAAGATGTCTCCCGCAGTCGGAGACGAAACGTTGGGAATCACCACAGCATTCATCAACAGACCACGGCATAACAGCCCGGGTAATTATAATGGACATGATATTTCCGGCCGTGAAAGTTTACATTTTAGTAACTGTGTCTTTTTTAGTTCTTGCACTGTCATGGTGTCAATTGAGACGATTTCTCCTCCTCTCCCACCTCCCCCCTCCCTCCCTCCCTCTCTCCCTCTGTGTCTTTCTCTCGTCTGTCCTGCTGAACTGCTTACTCCCATACCACATCCTCACCTCATCCCATTCCTTTTCATCTCCCATTGCAAAACGATCGTGGAAACGAGGAGTCAGATTTGGATAGATAGTGTGGATGGCAGGAGAATGAGAAGGAGAGACGACCATATGCAGAATGGAAGAAAGAGATAAGAAAGAAAGAAAAACAGGGCCATGTGTAAAAAGAACGAAAGAAACACAAAAAGAAGATGAGTGCAACTTACAGGAAGAAACAACAAAAGAAACAAAGAAAAACAAGGCCAGATACAGAAAGAAACAACCAAAGTAAAAATAAAGAAGGAAAGTGACAAAGAAAGAAAGCAAGACAGAAGTTTATCGTCCCCTCTACATCGATGTCGTGAGAGACGGAGGACACATTCGAAATATTTCGTGGATGAGGAAGGAAATCGGCTGTGCCCTTTCAAAGAAATCATGCTGGCATTTTTGTGGAGCGATTTAGGGAAATCACAGAAAACCTAAATCTGGATGGCCGGGTGAAGTAATGAAACGCCGTCATCCCGTATGCGAGTCCAGTGTGCTGAACTGCGCTATCTCGCTCTTGGCAATACCAAGAAAGGAAGAAAGAAAGGCAGAGATGACAATGAGAAGAAAGAAATAGTTAAATTTGAAGAAAGGGAATGAATGGTGAAGAAAAGGAGAGAGGAAAATATGCAGACAAGGAGAGAGAAAGAGAGGAGGTAGGAGGGATGGGGGTAAGTAGCACGATATGAAAAAGGCAGGATGTTAGAGAAGTATTAAGAAAGCAAGAGTGGAGGGAAGACAAGATGAACAGTCGTTTAAGTGTAACGTAACACAGAGAAGGGTACAGTACAAGGGGGAAAGAAAACAAATTCTTGGTAGAAAATAAAGGAAAACACGAGAGAAGTAAGTTTAATTTGCGCTAAATACGGACGTAATGTGGGCTGCAGGTTTTATGGGTCCCACATTATAATACCTGGGGCGGGGCTTATCTCGGCGGACGGACGGCTGGAGGAGCGGGCCTAAGCCAGCGCGTGGCCTAATGAAGCGGCGCGGAGCAGCTGCCAGGCTGCCTTGGTGTGCGTGCTTCTGCCGGCGCTCCACGAGAGGCAATATCGCCGGCCCCGCCTCCACGGCTGCCGATGGTAATCGCCTATCTGTACTTTTATTGCGGAGCGCAGGCCGCCGTCCCCTGTTTACGCAGCAAACTTCGCCACTTTGGCGAGCACCACACCAGATTAGCCGCCAAGTGCGCCGTCGATCCGGTCCTGTACCCGCAACATTAGCTGCAGTGAGAGAACGACGTCAATGTCTCCCAGGCTATGAAGTAGAAATGTGTTACATAAACGAAGCAACTAGTCATACACACGTACATTTTCCTGGAATGAGTGTAGAAAAATTACGCTAGTGGCCAAGAACAGTGCAACAAACGTCTAATTAGCATGAAGTGTGCAACACGCTTGAATATGCAAGTGGCTGGCATTTCTACACAACCGCAAAAAGCAGGTGAGAGTAACGACATGTACACTATCTGGTCAATGTACCAAGACATCTATTAGTGGACATTAACATGATGTGTGCACTTCTTGCCTTTGTGATGGTTTGAACTCTATGAGGACACCTTCAATGAGATGGCCGTGAGTCTGGAGGAATAGCAGTCCATTCTTCGTCAACAGCCGAAATCAGAAAAGATAGTGGTGTTGGACGCTTGGGTCTGTAGCGAAGTCTACGTTGTGACTCATCTCAAACATACGTTAAAAATACCCGCAGTTGCGAACATGGACAACCGTCAGCTGTATAATGGAACGACGACCGTGAAAATTTGTGCCGAACTGGGACTCTAACGTATTGCGAGAGGTCCTTTCCATAAAGCTACCTCAGAAACTTTCGCAGCCAGATCCAGACTTCCACATGTCGTCAACCGTGTGTCTGCAGCCGCAGCTGTACATCCATTGTGTACAACTTATACTGTAACACTCGCAAGTAAATGTAGCGGAGGAGGGGGACAAACTATTCCAGTTTATTGGTAGAATACTTAGAAAGTACATTAAATCCACTAATCAGATTGCTTGGACGACGCTTGTACGTCCACCTCTGTAGCTGTGTTGCGCGGTGTGGGTTCTCAACAGATTGGACTTGTAACGCCGGAAATGCATGTCCTCCTATTTCCATCTATTGTACTATTATTTTTTTTCCTTGCTTTGTTACCTCAAGATATGACATTTCTGTCTCTTTGTATATTGTAATTGTTTTACTGTTTGTATATATATATTTATACATTTATGTCGATGTATAACTGGTTTGTTTCGTAAATATTATTTGTATTTTTACGCTGGGTCTTGCCTAGGGAAGACTGCTATCGAACGATTACGTCGATAGGTCGTGTGAAGAATCAAAGTGTGTAAGATCTTTGGTAGTGTTAACTCTGCCGCGTGGAGTGCGGGCTGAGCAGAAGGAGTGTGGCGGGAGTAGCGAGTGGAGCAGGTGTGTTGTGTGACGCTCCCGCGAGTTGCCGCGCTTTCGGGGTTTGGCAGCATGTAATTGCGCTCGACTTGCGATGATAGTTTCTGACATGGTGTCGCGGACGGGAAACATTAACTAGCGCACATCAAGAGCCCGTTTCGTCTGGTGACCGTGTCGAGAAGAAGGCGCGCCAACATCCAGCTTCTGCAACAGCGACGGCCGACAATGAGTGACTGTCGCCACCTCCTCGACCGACGGCTTCAAACCTTCAATCAACCGACAAGGAAGACTGGACGCACGTAAAGTTTTAGAACTGTATGGCAGACCTCAGCTTATAGAATTGTTCCATTTGCCTCGCAAAATTACAGCTACTTAGCATGAACCTTTGTTGCTCATTGTCCCAATTGCATTACCAAGCAGAGTCCCTTCCTTTTCCGAAATGAACCCGAGTGTCGTTGAAATTCAAACGCCAGCATTAAAGTAATATAGCTAACTCGTTTTCGCTGCTTTAATTTCAAAGTTCAATTATGGCATTAATAGCTGGCTACAATATTCAGATTACACAAGCACGAATTAAGAGTGCGAGCTTTGTTACCGTATTTTAGCTTGCCTGTGACTGCATCTCAGCTTGGTACGTACTAAATTTTACTATTGTTAATTGTTCAGAATCATTTAATTCAAGTTCAAAGTTAAATCTCTTCTTTCTAAATTGCGTAGATTCAAGTAGCTTTTGAAATGATTGTTGAGGTAGTCCAAGACTAACCGTATTTTACTGAATTTCGATGTGCTTCAGAATGAAAGCTCACTACTAACTTCAGTCACTAAATTAACTTTCGATTTTCCGGTTTTATTAATTCTTTTGCTAAATTAAGTCAGGGTGTAGCGAAATTTATTACTTCTGACAAACTTTCAGTTTTCACACTACACGTGTCAACCTTCAGTTGCCACGCTTCTAGTGCTAATTATATGTGTAATAACCTTTCTTTTTCAGTTACTATAGTAATTGTCCTTAGGACTAGCGACCGTGATTTCCCCCAAATCTCAAATACCTAATTACCGCTAGTTAATTGTTAACGTAACGGCTGCACATTTACTTTCTTTATTAACTTTACCCCTTTTCAAAATTAATTTCCACCAGTTTCATTAGCACATTTCCTTTCATTTAGATGTAACCCTTTCCTCCCTCTTTACCGACAGGTTAACTTCGGTGACGATTGCTTTTCCAAAACTCCCATTAGGTACACGCGGTTTCATTTTTCACTGTCATTAAGGTCGGTAAGTGAGGGGGAGGTTACAGACTGACGGAGGACATCGAAAATGTCAAAAACGTGAAGATTGTTATGTATTGTCAGTATTGGATAGTATACGCAGAACAGGCAAATTTTCATTATTTTCTATCTTTCCCGGTATTGTCATTTGAAAAGCCAGCAGAGATGCTGGCAAGTAGTAGACGAGTTCTGCTATTGGCAGAGTGAAGAGCATATTAAATACTGATTGGCACTAACAGGAAAAGCTTCCTGGGAAAGAGACATATAAATCTAAGCATTATAAATATTGAAATCGATTATTTGTTTAGAAAGCAACCAATAACCGCCACCTTCCACGCCCGATTCTGTACAGAATTGAACTCCCGTGTGTGAAACATTCCTTCGATGCATCTCAGTGTTCTTTACGTCATATCCGCTGAAGTATCGCAGGTAAATGCAGTGGCATTTGTGGACACTGTCTGCAAAATGTGTTGTGAATACAGTTTATAGTGGGCACGCTGTATTCAGGCCACAAGTGGCCCATCGGGACCATCCGAGCGCCGTGTCATCCTCAGATGAGGATGCGGATAGGAGGAACGTGTGGTCAGCACACCGCTCTCCCAGTCGTTATGATGGTTTCCTTTGACCGGAGGAGCTACTATTCGGTCGAGTAGCTCCTCAATTGGCATCACGAGCCACCCCGAAAAATGGCAACAGCGCATGGCGGCTCGGATGGTCACCCATGCAGGTGCCGGCCACGCCCGACAGCGCTTAACTTCGGTGATCTGACGGGAAGGCCGTTGCGGAGTTTGTAGTAAAGAACTAATAAGATACAGCGTCATGTCTGCTATTGAATATTTATTCCAGGAAAAGCAAAAATGTAGTAAGCGATGCACTGCTTTCCTTTCGTAATTTTGTGTGTGTTGGGGGGGGGGGGGGGACAGGGGAGGATGGCTGTTAGCGAGAAGTAGTAATGCATTAAGTTCGCTGCAAACCGCTAAGCGCTTTCATTCTCAAATACTGGATGAATATAGTCTGGGTAATTTGTGCGCCGTGAGTTACGCTGTCTCTGTCTGCAGATATAGACGCGGTTACTAAATTCAAAAATTGGTTCAAATAGCACTGAGCACTATGGGACTTAACTTCTGGGGTCATCAGTCCCCTAGAACTTAGAACTACTTTAACCTAACTAACCTAAGGACATCACACACATCCATGCCCGAGGCAGGATTGGAACCTGCGACCGTAGCAGTCTCGCGGTTCCAGAATGTAGCGCCTAGAACCGCTCGGCCACCCCGGCCGGCTACTAACTTCAATACTTGTCTTATTGTGTTAAACCTTTAACATAATATTATAAAGGTTTAACACAAGATTATAACTGTTAACGATTAGATCATGAAAATATTTTAAATTTTTAAATTCGATCCATAATTACCCGAAATACTGAAAACAAAATTTTGCTGCCCGTGTAAGTCTTTAGATAGGTAAGTTACAACTGAGACTGTGAACCGTGTACCGGGCTATCCGTTTAGTAATCAAGGTCGTAGTGGAACGTGAACTATAAACAGTGCTGAGAAGCGACGTTCAGATTAATGTTGGTAAATAGATGGGTAGATACAATGTCGAATGGACACACACTGAATCGAACTAGAGGGAAAAGTGTTTTCTACATCTCAATATATTCTGCAAGCCGCTATAGAGTGACTGACGTTGTAGAGCCACATCTAATCAGTCCTTCCAGAGACAAAACAGCAGCACCAGCAGCAGCAGCAGCAACAACAACAACAACAACAACAACAGCACCAGTAGCAGCAGCAACAGCTGATGCAGAACAATTCAGTAGGTGTTACTCCACACTGACCAACAAACTGCCAAATTAACTGCTAGAGCATGCTCCGGCACGACGTTCATGAACATCTCTTTTCTCTGAGTTTTTTGACCTCCTGCACCTAGCTCCTCCTCAGTGGCACTTACAGCACCCCCGTCGGTTGCTGAAGCCTGGTTTGCGGTATGACCTTGTGGCCGCGGCAGGCGCACTGCGCCCCACCGCCTTGCGCATTGCAGGCAAGCCGGAGGTGGTGGTGGAGGTGGAGCAGCTCTAGCTAGCTGGGCCCGGGCCCCGGACGCCGCGCCACGGTTTTGGCGCTGCCCCAAGTCCCTGTCCCGAGCTGCTAGCTTAATCCATACGGCTCCCGCTGATGGCAGCGACATAGTAACCGTAATACACTGCTGGCCATTAAAATTGCTACACGAAGAAGAAATGCAGATGATAAACGGGTATTCATTGGACAAATTTATTATACTAGAACTGACATATGATTACATTTTCTCTCGATTTGGGTGCACAGATCCTGAGAAATCAGTATCCGGAACAACCACCTCTGACCGTAATAACGGCCTTGATACGCCTGGCCATTGACTCAAACAGAGCTCGGATGGCGTGTACAGGTACAGCTGCCCATGCAGCTTCAACATGACACCACAGTTCATCAAGAGTAGTGACTGGCGTATCGTGACGAGCCAGTTACTCGGCCACCATTGACCAGACGTTTTCAATTGGTGAGAGATCTGGAGAATGTGCTGGCCGGGGCAGCAGTCGAACATTTTCTGAATAAAAAAAAAAAAAAAAAGTGTGTGAATCTTATGGGACTTAACTGCTAAGGTCCTAAGCGTACACACTTCTTATCCTAAATTATCATAAGGACAAACACACACACCCATGTCCGAGGGAGGACTCGAACCTCCGCCGGGACCAGCCGCAGATTCCATGACTACAGCGCTTTAGGCTGCTCGGCTAATCCCGCGCGGCTTTCTGTATCCAGAAAGGCCCGTACAGGACCTGAAATATTCGGTCGTGCATTATCCTGCTGAAATGTAGGGTTTCGCAGGGATCGAATGAAGGGTAGAGCCACGGGTCGTAACAGATCTGAAATGCAACGTCCACTGTTCAAAGTGCAGTCAATGTGGACAAGAGGTGACCGAGACGAGTTACCAATGGCACCTCATACCATCACGCCGGGTGATACGCCAGTATGGCGATGACGAATACACGCTTCCAATGTGCGTTCACCGCGATGTCGCCAAACACAGATGCGGCCATCATGATGCTGTAAACAGAACTAGGATTCATCCGAAAAAATGACGTTTTGCCATTCGTGAACCCAGGTTCGTCGTTCAGTACACCATCGCAGGCGCTCCTGTCTGTGATGCAGCGTCAAGGGCAACCGCAGCCATGGTCTCCGAGCTGATAGTCCGTGCTTCTGCAAAACATTGTCGAACTGTTCGTGCGGATGGTTGTTGTCTTGCAAACGTCCCATAGGGATCGAGGGATCGAGACGTGGCTGCACGATCCGTTACAGCCATGCGGATAAGATGCCTGTCATCTCGACTGCTAATGATACGAGGCAGTTGGGATCCAGCACAGCATTGCTTATTACCCTCCGGAACCCACCGATTCCATATTCTACTAACAGTCATTAGATGTCGACCAACACGAGCAGCAATGTCGCGATACGATAAACCGCAATCGCGATAGGCTACAATCCGACCTTTATTGAAGTCGGAAACGTGATGGTACGCATTTCTCCTCCTTACACGAGGCATCACAACAACGTTTCACCAGGCAACGCCGGTCAACTGCTGTTTGTGTACGAGAAATCTGTTGGAAACTTTCCTCATGTCAGCACGTTGTAGGTGTCGCCACCAGCGCCAATCTTGTGTGAATGCTCTGAAAATATAATCATTTGCATATCACAGCATCTTCTTCCTGTCGGTTAAATTTCGCGCCTATAGCGCGTCATCTTCGTGGTGTAGCAATTTTAATGGCCAGTAATGTACATTCTCATCTAACGGAATATCAATGAAACACTCAACACTCAGTAACCATTCAACTTGCGTTAATTATAATAATTAAGAAATTCAAGAATGATGAGGTGTTTTCAAAAGCCGCATAGTTGTATGAAGGTGCTTTATTTGCAACTACCGCTTCCACGTCAGTATAGATGCATCTTCAGGTTTATAATGGTTATACACCGCCGGGTTAAAAAAGTTACTACACTTAGAAAGACGATGTCGATTTTTATCTGATGACGACATGGCACATGAGCTATAGAAGCCGTGCTTACAATGATTTCAACGTCGTCCGCCAACAGATAGCGTAGTGGCATAACTACCTTCTGTGTCTACTCTCTAATAAGGAATGCTCAGAGCCAAAAGGCCCAGTGTAGTGCAAACGCGTGAAGGACGCAGGAAAATATGCCGCAGGGACGGACTAGAGCTTTCTACAGCCAGCTTAACGGGTAAAATGTCCTAACCTAAGGACATCACACACATCCATGCCCGAGACAGGATTCGAACCTGCGACCGTAGCGGTCGTGCGGTTCCAGACTGTAGCGCCTAGAACCGCTCGACCACACCGGCCGGCCACAAATAAAGGAAGGAATGTTACTCAGATCTATAACAAACAGTTTTTGTTGACTAGCATTTTACGACTGATTTTAGCTATTTTTGGTTCGTTGGATCTAAATACGAAATCAGTATTTCAGAATCCTTTATGGATCTGTAATGTAGTTACACATGAAATGTGCAATTCTAACTCCATTCTGTGCAGTTCTTAATCACATGTACAAGGATTGGTTCTTGTTTACCCGCCCTATTGTCTGTCTGCCGTTCAGTTAGCTCCAGGAAACTCCAGATGGAGTAAACATCTGTTAACTTGAGTGACCTTCAATGCTAGAGCTCAGGTTAGTTTGTGAGCACTCGCTGTAAAAGGTTGAGAGAAGATGGTCGCGTGACATTTATGTTTAAGAAAGTATTGGTTAAATGTTAATCTAAAACGTACTGTGTTTTGCATTGTTTTGCGTTGTTGAACAGAAAAAAAAGACTTCATGTAGAAGACTTTGTGGTAAATTATTCTGATGGGTTTTGCTACGAATGGGGAGAATACTTAGCTAAGAACAACAAATACACTCATGCCTGAGGGAGGGCTCGAGCCTCCGGCGTGAGAGGCCGCGTAGTCCGTGACATGCCGCCTCAAACCGCGGGGCCACTCCGCGCGGCGACTGTATCATAGGTGCGAAAGTATGAAAAGTAATTATAATAATTATTACTGTTATTATTATTATTATTATTGTTGTTGTTGTTCTTCTACAGTCGATTGCCTGATCCAATAGCTTCCACTGCTAACCTATCAGTATTCGTGTTAATATATAATAATTGTCATCGCCAACGGTGGCAAATGACGCAGGAATGCCGCAAATCCTCGGACATACTTGCGAATTCGTGTACTCGCTGTTCTTTCTAAGCTGGTAGAGTTCACTTGTACTCAAAAAGACTTAAACGACTTTAAGGTTAAATTGCCAGTGGCGGTGACTAGCGAGTCAAGTCTCCTAGTGTACGAAGACAGAAGACAGCGAGTTCGGAAATTACGTCATAAGACCCGTTGGCGAGTGTAAAACGAATATATATGTGGTCCACTTCTGATGTCTGCCTTTCACACGGAACTATTCCCTGCGCGGGTGTATCAGTTCGTCTCATGTATGAGTTTGTGTGCTGATCAAATATTTGTATAGTCTTACCCTCATACGTGAATATTCTTTAAATGGAGAATGTAGAATTTCTGATTTTTGTCTGCTGCCTTCAGCTTCAAGATCAAACTGGACCCCGAGAAATAGAAGTGTCACGACAGCATACGGAAATTGTGGGATTTTTCATCCGCTACAAACAATAGTGGAGGAAACAGTCAACGGAATATTATCATTAATAGGATGATCATTATCCTCAGCTAAAGTGCTGCTCGTAATAGATGTCTAGAAAATCTCCACGGAACAGTTTTCTACGATGGAAGAACTAGCTGCATCACAGAATGATTACAAGCAGTTGGATTGGACCACTCTTAAACAAAACAAAAGTGTCTCTTTGTGACCAGCAAATTATTCCGTTACGGTGTAATAAAATTCGAAGACGTTCAACGGAAGTTTGAGACGATCCACAGTGAAACAAAGGCAAATAATTGCCCTTGTACTCCTAGCACAATAATGGTGTTGATGAATGGCTGTTTATGGAAAGTCATAGAAGAAAATGGCCATAAACTGCTATAGCACTAATTTCCGTGAGCTTTCCTAAAGAAATCATGTCAGCTCTGAACTTTCATAGCACATAAAATCGCCGGATTCAGGAACTGTAATCAGAATAACGTAAGACCAACGACGGGCTACGTCCATTTTGTAGCATCTTCTTTCTAATAACAATAAAACAAGAAAACATTGGGTAAGGGATTCATACTTAAATTCTGCTGCAGAATAACACAGCTACGCCGCCATAAGAGACACTCACACTTCCCGCATCTGCAAAGAAAACGACTGCATTGATGTTCGAGAACTGTCAAGGTCTTCTACAGCGCTTCTTCCCCACAGACCGAGTAACAAAAACGAGCGTCGTAAAAGTCGCTCCAAACTTTGTGCAGCAGTTAAACCGAAGAATCCGTGGCTATAACCCGGAAACGTGAAACATCTGCATGATGGTACCGTCCACATAAAAAAATAAGCACATTGGCTGTGAGAAGAGTGTGAGGGAATTCTTTAACCATGATTCTTCTCACAGTTTAGACACGACCTCAGCTGTCATTTATCTGGTCCAGGGAAGCGTTCCAGCCCCGTCCCTTTTTAACTTGTGTACTAACGAACAGCTAGTACTTGATCAGACTAAGTCACACTAAGCATTTCCTATATGCAATCACAGCATAGGCGAGGACTTTCGATGTGGAGCAGAAGCTGGAGAAAACATTCAGGGTCCTGTCAGAATATTATCAAAATAACTCTCTCAAACCGAATATTTTGAAGACTCCAGTAAGCACTTTCCACCTGGCAAACCAGGTGAATACTGACACATAGATACCACTGTGAAAAGATCCGTCAGAAGGTGGCCTCCGGAAATAATGTTTCGCGGAAATTCCTAAACAGCAAATGGGGAGTAAAACCTACTATGTTCAGAACCACCGCTCAAGCATTATGCTTCTCTACAGCTGAATACGCCTGCCCGGTATGGACCAGATCAACTCACATCGAAGAGAGTCGATATAAGTCTTAATGAAACATGTCGAATAATAACTGGGTGTATGAAACTCACGGCCCTACCGAAGCTCAACAGAGGTGCTGTTCTCGCGAATCTCAGCTCCTGAAGAAAATCTCACGAATTCACAGAGAGTCTCAGACAGACTATCGACGATCGGCATCCTCTCTTTGAGTGCGAGCCTGAACGACTGAGACCCCGTACAAGTTTCTGAAACATGGCCCTTGAAGAACCATCAGCTGGCTATCCACGAGCACAGGTAGTGCCTGGTGAATTCACAACAGACTGGAAGACATGGAGGCTCCTGAACCGCATAACAGCAGGGGTGGCCCCGATGAAAACAAACATCATCAGGTGGGGCTACTGTAATGTGGATGGCGACAAGTGAGACTGCGGTTCTGTGAAAGACATGGAACACCTCCTGGCCTGTCCAGACTGTCCCTACAGATAGCTCGACAATTTGTGGCTGGACAAGAAGAACTCTGGACTGGCTCAATGCTGGGCTGAAAGACTGATTGGTTGCGGCGTGCGGAACAGAAAAGTAATTATCTACTAATTTTTACTGTATTAGTTGTTGTTGTTGTTTTGTTCTTCTCGTTGTTATAGACTCCAATTGATACGTATCGTTGACGCCTTCCGTCCAAAAACTGAGCTGAAGTAACTTTTCTCGCTACCCTATCCTCTGCAAGTCTCTTCATCTGTACCTAACTACTGCAGCCTATACACAGCCTTGGAGACCTGGGCCTCTCTCTACATTTTGTAGCTCGCACTTCATTCCAATAGCAAATTAAATTTTACTTAATGCCTCAGATACGTCCTATCAACCTGCCTCTTCTTTTAGTCAGTTTTGGCCACTAATTTATTTTTTCCCCAATTCCATTCAGTACCTGTACCACCACATTAGTTATGAGGTCCACACACCTCATCTTCAGCACAACAGACTGGAAGACAGCACTCCATTTCAAAAGCTTCTATTGTGTTCTTAAATAAACAGTGTATCGTAATTGTTCAACTTCCATACTTTCTCTGCGAATTTTGCTTGAAAAAATGTGTATTTGTTATGGGACAACCTGGAATATTCCCGCTTGAGCCTCTATCGTTACGTCAAGTTACGATTTGTGAAGGCGCTATACGTCGCCTTCGAAACTGCGTCTGTAACGGAGGTGAGTTCCAAGCAGAGAGCTGCCATTGAGTTTCTCTTGGCGCAAAACCAGAGCGTGTCAGACATTAATAGGCGCTTGCAGAATGTTTATGGACTATTGGCAGTGAACAAAAGCACGGTGAGTCGTTGAGCGAGGAATCCGTCGTCATCGCAACGAGGTCGCTCAAATCAGTCCGATCATCCGCGCTCCGGCCGACCGCACACAGCTGTGATTCCTGCAATGTTGGAACCTGCGGTTACTCTCATTCTAGGTGATTGACAGATCACAATCAGACACCTCGCTCCACAACTGGGTGCCTCTGTTGGTAGTAGTGACAGTCGTTCACCAGTTGGGGTACTGGAAGGTGTGCGCCCGTTGCGATTCTGGCCGCCTACTAGACCACCATCTGAAGGACCGTCTGTGCGGAAATGCTTGCGCTTTACGCGGCTGATCGTGACAGTTTTTTCTCGAACATCGTCACAGGCGATGGAACACGACTTCATCACTTCGAACCAGAAACGAAATTGCAATTCATGGAGTGGTGCCACATCACCTCTCTTTCGAAGAAGTAGTTCAAAGCCGCATCTTCAACCGATAACGTCATGGCGACGGTCTTCTGGAACTCGGGAGGAGTTATTTTGTTTGATATTCTCCCTTCTCCCTCACGGTGCAACGATCAACGCTCAAATGTCTTGACCTTCCCTCAGGAAATTGAAGAAACGATTCAGCGTTTCTGTCACCAAAACATGAAAACTAACTTCTCCTCCATGACAACGCAAGGCTTCACAGAAGTCTCCTCACCCTAGGGGAGCTCACAAAACTTCATTGGACTGTTCTTCCTTATCCACCCTACAGCCCGAATCTCTCACCTTCCGACTTCCATGTGTTTGGCCCAATGAAGGACGCACTCCGCGGTAAGCAGTACGTGGATGATAGGGCGGTTTGTTGATGCAGAAAGATGTTGGCTCCGACGTCGTCTACTAAATGGTATCATTCAGGCATACACGTCCTCCCAGTAAGATGGTGTAACGGCGTTGCATTGAACGAAGATTAAGTTGAAACAATATGGTTTTGTAGCTCAAAGGGTGGGGAATAGTATAATGTTTTGGAATCCTGAATAAAACCAACCTGCTTTCAGGGAAATAAATTGTGTTGGATTAATTATTAAACGCCCCTCGCCGGCCGAGGTGGCCGAGCGGTTCTAGGCGCTTCAGTCCGGAACCACGCGGCTGCTGCGGTCGCAGGTTCGAATCTTGCCTCGGGCATAGATGTGTGTGATGTCCTTAGGTTAGTTAGGTTTACGTAGTTCTAAGTCTAGGGGACTGATGATTTCAGATGTTAAGTCCCATAGTGCTTAGAGCCATCTGAACCATCTTTGATACGCCCCTCGTACATACGATTTAAACTGCTTATTGTAGTCAAGCTTTGGTCTCCTACACTTTACTCCCCACCGCCACTCTTCCCTGTATTACTAAATAGACGATTCCTTGATGCCTCAGGATCCGTCCTATCAACCTATTCCCTCTTTTACTTAATTTGGGCCATAAGTAGCTAATTTTTTAATCTATTTCCCTTAGCATCGCCTGATTTAACTGGACTACAGGAAGCGTTTAATGAGTAATACACCACTTTTTTCTGAAAGCAGGTTGGTTCTAGTCAGGATTCCAGTACTACATATTACTCCCCACTCTCTGCGCTACAAAACCGCCCCCCCTTTTTTTTAACACACAGTCTCCATTCAATGCGACGGCCTTACGCCACCTTATTTGGAGGGTCTGTATGCCCACATGGCACCACTCTACTGGTCGACGTCGGAGAAAACATCCTGCTTTATCAATAACCTCACCATCATCCACGCAGTGCTTCCCTTGTAGTGGTTCAAGTTGTTCAAATGCCTCTGAGCACTATGGGATTAACTTCTGAGGTCGTCAGTCCCTATAAAACTTACAACTACTTACACCTAACTAACCTAAGGACATCAGACACATCCATGCCCGAGGCAGGATTCCAACCTGCGACCGTAGCGGTAGCGCGGTTCCAGACTGTAGCGCCTAGTACCGCTAGGCTACCCCGGCCGGCCCCTTGTAGTGCATCATCCATTGGGTCAAATAGACGGAAGTGGGAAGGTGCGAGGTCCGGGCTGCAGTATGGTCCAATGAAGTTTTGTGCGTTGCTCTTGGATGTCAGTCGTGAGGTGTGTGACTGTGACCCGTGGATCATCTCGAATGTGAGTGTCCGCACGTTTCAACACTGCATGAGTCACCCTGTATGCGGCCAACTGGCTCGCGGGAAATGCGACCTTGTTGTGATGATGACAGACGCCTCGTCCAATGACTTACCGTGCTTTTATTCACTGTCAGGCTCTGAAGACTTTCTGAAAGCGCCTGTTAATATCTACGATTCTCTGATTTTCCGCCAATAGAAACTTAATTACAGCTCTCTGCACGGATCGCACCTCCGTGACAGACGCCATTTTGAAGGCTTGGTACAGCGCCGCCATCTATCGGAACTTCATGAAACTATAGAAGCTGAAGCGAGAATATTTCACCATGTTTCACAACAGATTCCGCATTATTTCAACAGAACTTGGCCACAAAAATATCGTGTCGTGTTATTTATTGAAGCCCCTCGTACATTCCATTAGAACTGTTTCACTTTTGTTGGCGTCTATCTCATAACCGCTTTTCAATGGACCACCCATGGCGTTCAACTGATCTGGCAAGACCTTAGCCGTCTCTCACATAGTTAAAAGATCCTTTGGTAGAATACATCTTGGAATGTGTTGTACAAATGACTGAATTACCAAACATAGAAATGAGGATGTGGGCTGTACTAGATAAGTAGAGATGAATAATGGAGACCTGAAACGATTATGCTTCCAGCAGCTGGGACAATGGCCGATCCGCTAAGACAATGGTTTGCACCTGGGATGAAATCCGACCGCGGCGCCTGGTGCAGCGGTGGCTGGGCTGACCCCGCGACTGTCTGCCGTTTAGCGGTCGCTTCGGCTGGCCCTGAATTTCCCATGAGGCGCGGGAGACGGCTGCTGTGCGAACAATGGGGGCAGGGTTAATGTCTGCTGCCGTCGCCGAGTCTCGCCTCATGAAAGGGAAATTCTGTGCCAGCGCTCGAAGCGCCACCGTTCGCTATGTAAACTGCGCCGATGCGACTAGACGGCGCGATATTACGTGGAAAATCACCTCTCGTGGTGAGTGGCTTCAGGACTGCCGTCTTGAGAACCAGGTCTACCCTGCTGCTGTGTAGTGTTTACATGGTCAAGTCACGCTCATCCAGGGTCAGATCCACCGCACAGGCCAAGTAGTAAGCTGCCTTTAGTGGCACCTACTGTTCGGATGAAACCAAGAAAATGTCCAGGCTTTGAGTATCTCAGCTATATCGATAGCTGATTAGCAACTTGACCAAACTTCTATACGGATACCACCTTTCGCCCTTTAGACCTGTGCTCTATTTTTGCTGCAAAGCTGTTTGCCCTTTATCAGGCCACCTTGTGTACCTGGCGACATGGAAACTCTAAATCTGTTGCATTCCTTCTAGAACGTCCAGAACTTCTGTTCAGTGTACACGGGCAACACTTTTCTACAACGGATCCAGGAATGCCTTCAATAGCTCGCTGATGCTGGCATCTATGTGTCGTTTGTTTGGGTTCCTGGACATGTCGGTGTGTCGGCTATCTGAGAATTTGGCTGTTGCCAAGACTGCAACTATAATGCCCAGGGCTTTTGGCTCTTCTGTCCCCTCGTGTCAGCTCGTCATTGCTACACGTAGGAACAACCTATCATTCTGGCCCGAAAGCTGATTGTCTCTCCGTAGGTACAAACTGAGGGAGACTATACTCCGTTCTACGTTATGGTGATTTCCTTTCGCCCATCTCGTCACGAGTAGATAATTTTAGCTGTGCTATGTACTGACCATGGTCTTGAAAGCCATCATCATCTGTTCAACCGCCACATGGCACCACTTATTTTCACTGTAACAGACAACTGATGATTCTCACTTTCTAACCAACGTTACTGCTTTTAAGCCTTTTCTCTTTAATGCGAGGTTCTCATCTGGGTCATCAGAGATTTTATCAGATATAGCGAGGTTCTCATCTGGGTCATCAGAGATTTTATCAGATATAGCACAAACTATAGAACGCGTTCTACTTTTTACTCACCGTAGCAACCTAGCGACGGGAATTTAATTTTCGACCGTGGACACCAGTTTTTCTAGAAACTATTACCGAACAGCCCCTTAAAAAAAGGAAAGTAGTTGTAATTGTTCATTTTACTTTCGCACCATGTTCGGCGCTTTTTAACTAGCGTTCCAGGCCCGCTTCCACTATACTTCTACTATAGTTGAAGCCACCTATAAATGTCGTTTAAGCTCCAACGAGAATCCGTTTCCCAGGAAACGGCCTACTTTAAGTTAGAATTTGAGGGCTTATGAACTCACCTGTTTTGAGCCTTAAAGTCCCAACAAACAAATACACGGATGCCGACGGTGTGTGACTGGCTGATCCGCGTGGGCACTAGCCGCAAACGCATGCCCCGGTTATTGGTTAAGTGTAATCCTTCCATTGGAGTACCTGTCACCAGTGAAGGGCAATTTTGTCTTCCAGCTGACGTATAGGTGAAGTGTGGCGCTGGAATGTGTAGTCTCCCTCAAATGATATACAAATAAAACACCAACAATAAAAGACACAATGAGTGTGGAAGTCATCTGCTGCTTACCAGGCCCAAACGCGACACTGATGTCGAATTTAATGAAACTGATAAGGTTACGAAGCCACTTAGTACGAAGGGCATTCAATAAGTAATGCAACACTTCTTTTCGTCAGCCTATTTCAGTTGAAAAATTGTAGAATCTGTTGTGGGTAATCATGGAATATTCCTGCAACAGCCACTACAGTTTCATGAACTTCCGACACGCGGCGGTGCTCTACTTAGAGACTTCAAAATGGCGTTTGTAATGGAGGTGCGTTCGAAGCAGAAAGCTGTCACTGAGTTTCTTTTGGCGGAAAACCAGAGCGTCGCAGATACTCATGGGCATCTGCAGATCGTCTGTGGGCACCTGGCATTGAACAATAGCACAGTGAGCCGTTGGACGACGGGTCTATAATCGTCGCAACAAGGTTGACGATGAACCCTGGCCGGCCGTTGTGGCCGAGCGGTTCTAGGCCCTTCAGTCTGGAACCGCGCTGCTGCTACGGTGGCAGGTTCGAATCCTGCCTCGGGCATGGCTGTGTGTGATGTCGTTAGGTTAGTTAGGTTTAAGTAGTTCTAAGTCTAGGGGACTGATGACCTCAGATGTTAAGTGCTCAGAGCCATTTGAGCCAAGAACCCTGTTCGACTCCCCCGTGCCGGCGGGCCGCACACAGCTGTGACTCCTGCTATGTTTGAACGTACGGATACTCTCATTCGAGATGAACGAAGAATCACAATCAGACACCTCGTTGCTCAACTGGACGACTCTGTTGGTAGTGCTGACGCACTCGTCCATCAGTTGGGGTACTTAAAGGAGTCCGCGTTGCCTAACAGAAGACCACTAAGATATACTTGAAAAAAGAGACAGCATTGGTCGTATATTTTTTACTATCGCAAAATCGATTTTCTGTCACTGAGTGACCATCTTCAGTGCTATATTGTATAACTTAAATTAGGATGCACTGTTGTCACTAAGCTTACGGCAATCACATAGACTATGTGATTGCCGTAAGCTTAGTGACAACAGTGCATCCTAATTTAAGTTATACAATATAGCACTGAAGATGGTCACTCGGTGACAGAAAATCGATTTTGCGATAGTAAAAAATATACGACCAATGCTGTCTCTTTTTTCAAGTATACCTGTTATCTGGTCGTAGTGCACAGGACAACATGGAGTCGCCAATCAATAAGACCATTAAGAGCAAAGAAAGTCCATCTATGCGGAATTGCTTGTGCGTTACGAGGCTGATAGTGTCAATTTTTTTCTCGAACATCGCCTCAGGCGCTGAAACGTGGGTTCATCACTTCGAACCGGAAACAAGGTGGAAATCCATGGAGAGGCACCACGTCACCTCTTCTCCGCAGAAAAAGTGCAGAGGCTCACCCAGAGCCTGTAAAGTTATGGCAATGGACTTCTGGGAGTCTGAAGGGGCTATTTTGTTTGACGTCCTCCCGCATGGTGTAACGATCAACTAAGATGTGTATTGTGCTACCTTCGGAAATTGAAGAAACATTTTCAGCGTGTTTGTCGCCACAGAAACGTCTCCCTCTCCTTTTTCATGACAATGCTAGGCCTCACACAAGTCTCGATATCCGAGAGGAACACACAAAATTTCATTGGACTGTTCTTCCTCATCCAGCCTACAGCCCGAATCTCGCACCTTCCCACTGCAATGTGTTTAGCCTCATGAAGGATGCACTCCGTGGGAAGTAGTACCTGGCCGGTGGGGAGGTCATTCATGCAGCAAGACGCTGGCTCCGACGTCGACCAGTATAGTGGTGCCATGCGTAAGGCCGTCCCTCCCGGGGGACACCGCCTTATAGTAGGCACCTTCAGTGCCGGGCGGGAGGGTTTGCGTGCGTCGTTGAAGTTGAGAGCTATGCCGGTGGTAGCAAAGCTACTGGCAAGGTCACCTAAGCCTGAATGGTCTCGGCAGAGGAGCCAGACAAAGTGTGTCCCACAACATAGGGCAGGGAGGGCTCTAGAGGCGTAGTGAAGCCAGCTTCCCTGGGGGAGTAAACCTCATACAAATCCTGGTCCTCCAGATTGGGCGTGGGGCTAATAACCCCATACTGTAAAAAAAAAAGAATATTACGGAAATTCAAAAGAAGGCTCGGAAACTGGATGGAAAGCATGTATCACGACCCCGGCAATAGAGTCTGGGGGTGGAAAAGAGCAGCAAATAACCGAGGAGTGTGAAGCAAGATTGTTGAAGCAGCCAAGGCTCACCAAGGGCTGTAGCACTACTGAAGAAAAAGATGCGTAAGGTCGTCGCACTGAACGGAGATTATGTTAAAAATAAAGCTTTGTAGCCAAAAGAATGGGGAATAATATGGCGTATAGGAATCCTGTATAAAACCAACCTGCTTTCCGAAAAAAGTATTGTGTTACGTATTGAACGCCTCTCGTAAACGATGCAGCTTCCCAGACTAAAAGACAAAAAACAGATTTCTGTTGCAGCCATTTAATTTCCAGGCAGGTGCGACCAAGTCCGAAAGTCCGGAACGTTGTCTCCCATGACCAGGACGAGCTAGTGTCGCGGTAAGCGACTGTTTTCGCATTCGGTAGAAAGGCGATTCAAATCCCTGTCCGTTCATTCTGATGTAAGTTTTCTCCGATTCCCCTGAATATAGCGATAGTTGTTTTGAAAGAGCATGGCCGATTTTCTGCCTGTTCTTCCCTGATCCAAACTCGAGTTCCATCTCTAGTGTTACTTCCTTCATTCATCATTGTTATAATACGAAGGTATCTACATTGCAGCTTACGTTATTCTCAAAATGACGTTCGTTTTATGAAGACTGCTGTTTATTATTTCATGAAATACAACTTAGCTGTGGAGTTGGAGATGGCAGTGAATGGAAAATGGTACTTGCCTAGAGGTGTGTGTAAACCAGCACAAAACGCTTTTCGGTTAAGATACCATGTCGGCTCTAGAATTTCGTCTCACAATTACTGTAACCTTTACATAAATAAATAAACGAAGTACAAGATAAAGAATGAGACTAAAAAAGCATGCACCGAGCAGATTGGTGGAAGCACTGAACGAGTGATGTCCGCCCCGAGAGCTGAATGGTCAGTGTGACGGACTGCCGACATAAGGGACCCGGGTTCGATTCCCGGCTTTTTCGGGGATTTTTCTCCCCTCAGGGACAGGGTGTTGTGTTGTCTTCGCCATCATTTCATCCCCATCCAGCGTGCAGGTCGCCCAATGTGGCGTCGAGCGGGCCGCTGTGGCCGAGCGGTTCTAGGCGCTTCAGTCCGGAACCGCGCTGCTGCTACGGTCGCAGGTTCGAATCCTGCCTCGGGCATGGATGTGTGTGATCTCCTTAAGTTAGGTTTAAGTAGTTCTAAGTCTAGGAGACTGTTGACCTCAGATGTTAAGCCCCATAGTGCTCAGAGCCATTTTGTGGCGTCGAATGTAATAAGACCTACACCAAGGCGGCCGGACCTGCCCCGTAGGGGCCTCCCGGCCAGTGACGCCAAATGTTCATTTTCATGGCTGAGATCCCTGTTCCAAGGTTTTCTGCGGCTACCCTAAATCGGTTAAATCGAATGCCGAAGTGGTTTCCTGACCTAAATGAGCTTTCGTTCCGCCTCTAACGACCTTGCGTTCGACAAAATGTACACCTTAACCTCATGACCTTCCCTTCTTACGAAAAAAAGGTGTTTCGTCGCTGTTCGATTGTAAAGTTAAAAGTTAAATATATGCTCTCTTCGAAAGAAACCCCATGTAACTTAAAGTATTGCAGCATTTAAATCAACCTAAAGTTTGATGAGCGATTTATATACCACTCTCCGCCACAGATTCTTTACAGAGTCAAACTCCCATGGATGAAACAGCTTCAGATGTCTGATTGATTAACATATAAGTTCATGTTCTAAATTAATGAAACCTGACATTTTCATGGAGTAGGCGGCAGCCTTAATGTGGCTTATTAAGTTAAAAAATTAAACTTTTTTCCTACGATACAATTTTTATATAATAAATGTGGTAAATATTTAATGTTAAGCATTTAAAACGTTAATGGTTGAGGGAATTGTAGTTTTTCACGCATCTCATTCTTTATAGCATCATATCTGCTGAACTAAGTGCAGTCAGTGATATAAATTTGCATGTACATTCAGCAGTGTATGTTGATACCGTCTGCAAAATGTGTGTCGAATGGAGGTTGTAATAGAGAAGCAATAAATTAAAATGTGAAGCCTGATGCTCAAGTTTTACTACACGCAAAGTGAAAAATTAGTAATGGATAAACGTTTTTCCTTTCGTCATTCTGTGGGGGAATCATCGACAGAAAAATTTCGAAAAGGGTTGAAGCTGTGTTTAACGTTCGTTGCCAGTCACTAAGTGCTGTCATTCTCGAATACTGGATGAATACAATCTGGGTGGCTTGTGCGTCGTGAATTACGCTGCCTCAAGACACATATACAAGTTTCTAACCTCAATGCTTGACTCACTGCGTTAAACCTTTATCAGTAAGATTATACCCCTTAATGAGTGGATTACGACACCGTTTTAAATTTTCAATCTGGTCAATAACTATATCAAGTATTGCAAATCAAAATATTGTTGTCTCTGGAAATCACAAGATGGGCAACCTGAAACTGAGACTACGTGACGGATTTATCCGTTTGATAATAATTTATAGATAATCGAATTGTATACCACGTTAAACACGTAATTTAATTCTTTTCTTTATACTTTTCTTTTCCGTGGCGGCAACCCACCGTCATTGCAGCATCACAATCACAAATCTGGTTCTGTGGTTACCCTATGACCTTCATTAATTCGTGATGTCATCCAAATCGAAGACAAACTAAGTCCTGCACACGATCTTCCTATGAATCACGCGAAACATTAACCTGTTTTCACTGGTTGCTTGGCGCTCCTGCAACGCAGAAGGTCGAGTAGCCTCCCAGGCATTCTGTTGAACGCGTATGTTAAGACAAGGAGATGCGATGCTACTGGAGTGCACAGGCAGCGAAAAATTGACCCTGAGCGTATAATGACCGTACCTCAAGAGAAAAATGAACAATACTTAGCCGTTCTATTGTCATCCCTACAACACCAACAATTTATTACCAAATTAGGCAGTAAACGTTCGAGGTACAATTATTTCTGTGTCCTGAGAATCAGACTAACATTTGCCTAGATATGTGTGAACCCCGCCTTAAAATCAAACCATGCTAAACGTACCGAATACCGTGTCTTACTTACCTCCTGTTCTTGATACAATTTGACCTACTTATTCTTATCATTTTGCAGCCATTACGAATATAGTTACTGTCATAGCCCTTGCCTTTACAAGAGAAAGAAGGAGACTAGACAATGTTTTCTTCGAATTAAACGTTCTTCTCTGTAACGTGGGTAACCAGTTCTGAAATGTAGCAAGCGCTTTAAAACGACGCTGTCCTACGATCCAGAATTAGTTTAATTTCAACGTTTGTAGTCTGCAGCATGTGTATTACAAAGAAACATAAGCGTATTGGTTCTTGGTTCGGCTCTCGCGTATCTTTGAACGTTGTTGACGTCGGCGTTTACGCAGCGTACGTGGGCGTAATCCACTCCCCGATAACTATCTTTCCATTAAGAAGATCAAAGAGACCACTTTGCTCAAAGCTATTACTACCGGTGAGACGCAGTGCGGTGCACAGAGGGTGGTAATACTGTACAGGTCTGCCCTCGGGTAATGAGTACACAACCCGAATTAGGTAAGAAACATTTTAGGCTCAGTCACAGAGCGATAAACAAACTAAGCTGAATATCCTCTCTGGTCTACAGAATTTCTCTCTTTCCTTTCGACCAATACAGATAGGATACATTGTTCTGAAAACCACAATTTTATGCGACTCTTGGCACACGTTTAACTGGCTTTTAATGTGAGCGAAGCAGAAGCTCCATGAGCAGAGATTGTTACTAGTTTGGGTTAAAAGCAAGGGGTGCTATTGTCATAATGTAAACGAATTATATCTTTATGTAAAACATGAGAAGTGGGATTTGGCGAAGGATGAATAATTTAACAATGAAGAATGCATAATACATTATTTTGTGTTAAACTGAAACATCATGGGGTGCTAAGTAGTAGTATAGTCATATGTAAGAAGCAGCAATATCCTCCTTATTCAACAAATACTGGTTTCTTGATTATTACATGCCTGTTTATATTTTTAGACAAATTTAAAAGATAATATGTAACTGATATAAGGTAATGAACGAGTACTTTAAGGAAGAGATGCAATCATTAAGCATAAGTAAGGAGAGAGGGCCTCTTTACGTATAAGACCCTGGCAGCTGCCTCATATTGTACCGTTTTAGAAAACATAAGCGGGGCAGACAGAAGAGAAGAGTTTAAGTTCTATGTAATGAAACTATAGGTTCAAATGGTTCAAATGGCTCTGAGAACTATGGGACTTAACATCTGCGGTCATCAGTCCCCTAGAACTTAGAACTACTTAAACCTAACTAACCTAAGGACAGCACACACATCCATGCCAGAGGCAGGATTCGAACCTGCGACCGTAGCAGTCGCGCGGCTCCGGACTGAGCGCCTAGAACCGCTCGGCCACCGCGGCCGGCTGAAACTATAGGATTAATTATAGTTCGTAAAATATATTTAAATACACTGTAACACTCAAAAGAACTTCAGTAAGGAGCAAACGTTAATTCCTGCCAACCTTGATGTATGGCTTTAACTTCGAAAACCTGCTGTTACGTAAAAAACTGCTCTTAGCTCTTTCGCTGGCTCTAACCTTCGACAGTACTGCAAACGTAATTAGCGCAGTATCCAACTAAACATCACTTGCCTCTTAGTCATCGTCTGCAGACGATGTGTTAGATCGATAGTGGCCAAAATTATTTGACTCAGTAAGCTACTGATTGTTAGATTTGTAACTAACAGGGATGGCATAGCATGGATTTCTCCAACAAATATTGACTTATTATTTTTTCACTTATTCTCTGAATGATAAAACTCTATATATATTTGCATTAAATACACATAAAGTAATCAATTAAGCAGAAATTAAAAAAAAAACTAAGTGATTCTTTTGATGAAATACGATCCATATGACTATTCTGCGTCTCTGAAACAAACTCAGATAACGATTTTCAGTGAAATTGAACATGGAAATAGTTCGTCAACAATTATGCTGTCATTAGTTTCGTACATGCCGCCAAAATTTAAATTTAGACGAATATGCAAAAGAGGAAAAATTGTGATTAAAACTTTGAATCACAGTGACCCAGGCGCAAGCATACGACGTTGAAAGAGACTTATATAGAAATAGGAATGGGGAATGGCAATTTTTCATCAAGTCAAAAAGGGATCGGGGCAGAAACTCTGATTTACACACATTAAAAAAATAATGAAGCAGAAAATTGGGCTGCAATGGGAGTACTGTGGGCTTTGAGCAGACTGATTAACGAAGTAAGCGTGAATCAGTAACGGGGCACTAGAGCTACCGGAAAAAAGGTCATGTACTAGACACAGAAACAAGAAATGTCTTCTTACAGCTTCCGCAGTTAATACTATCACATAATGGTAGAATAACTTTAGTGCCTCTTTTGTTATTGTTACCTGCCAGTATAACGAGTATAAAACAGTGAAAATAGAAGAGCTAAAAACTGAACAACAAAATATTTTTAAGAGGCAATGTCTGAATGAAACTTCGAATTTAGATGAACTTGACGATTGAGTTATGACACTGTGCAGCAGTCACAGTATTCTGTTGTGTTTAGAAGGTGAATAACAGTTGCACATTTTTTAATACGACGTTATTATGTTTTCGTCAGACTTTTGAATAGTGATACACGAACTACAATGCGTCCAAACCCTGTGTACATCACAATTTTAACTCACGGTATGAAATTTTGAGGAAAGAATATTGCCGATGTACGTAATGAATGCTCGACCCTTAAAAAGACTAGTAAAGAGCTTGCATTTCTTTTCAGTTTTTGTACATGTCGCCTTCCTTCAGTTAAAAAATGGTTCAATGGCTTTGAGCACTACGGGACTCAACTGCTGTGGTCATTAGTCCCCTAGAACTTAGAACTACTTAAACGTAACTAACCTAAGGACATCACACACATCCATGCCCGAGGCAGGATTCGAACCTGCGACCGGACTGAGCGCCTAGAACCGCTAGACCACCGCGGCCGGCATGCATCCATGTCTGAAGGACCTTGTGTAGTACTATAAAGACACTATGTCAATGTATTTGAACTATTTTCTGTGCGTTGCCAAAATGCGTTAACAATATCTCAGATATACATAATTAAACCAGAAGTACCTATACGAACTGAGAAGTTTTGTAAGTCGGTTTTTTATATGTGTTGATCCCGGTCCGATGTAAGGCGCCAATCTCGTCAGACTAAATAGATGCAGTGTCAGTAGAAAAAATGAAGAATAATTATGTCCTATTCATCGCCGGGCAAATAGGATCCTGTAGAACATCATTAAAATTAAGAAAATCCCGCCAATTCAGCCTACCGATGTCGTTGATATTCGAGCGAGAACAGCAACATAAACTTCCTAAATGTCCGTATTTGGATTTCAGATAATTAATGAAGGTGATGTGAAAGCTCAGGACTAGCGCGAGATATTATACAGCAGGCACACATTTCGTAACGTCCGTTATCAACTGTGAAGACTACAATTTAAGGGAAGGTACAAAAACATAAGACATAAGTTCACTCAGACTTAAGAGTACACAGACGGGACGAAATTTTTATTAGAGCACCCCTGTGTTTCAGACAGAGTGGCTCCGATAAATAAGGTTTTTTTATATAACTCCGACCTAAACTGGAGAATTTCCTCTAGTGGGGGCCGGAGGGAGAAAGCAGAGAGCAAATACTGGCCACTGGGAGCCGATCCCCGAGCGCCGTACAAATACCGTCAGCCTGCCTCGTACATCCCTGCCTGTGGACGCAGGGGCGATAGCCTTCAGCTTTGCACAGGCGCCTCGTCATTGTCCGCAAGTCTGAACACGGAGAACCATTTAATAAATGAAATAAACCGATGCGATATATTTTGCAGCCTATTTCGGCACTTGATTTCAGGATTAAATGACGATACTATTTTCCACCTAGGTTGTTGTGTGTTCATTATCATTTACATCACACGATCAGCTAACGGATAGTTACTTGCAATTTTACACCGTCAATATGCGTCTAACATTTAAACATATAACCACAGTCATAGTACACTCCAACGAGAACAACGTTTCCGTCTCATCTGTCATTTAAATTAACATCCTAGCTCGACGGAATGGAGGATTTCTCGGCGAATTTCACTGATGCAATCTCAGCTTAGCAACAAAATCGTGCTCACCATTCTGGTACGCAGAGCGCGAGCAATATGCCACAGGGAAATAATCACGGTCCGCGCAGCTCCCCCCGTCGGAGGTTCGAGTCCTCCCTCGGGAATGGGTGTGTGTGTTGTCCTTAGCGTAAGTTACTTTAAGTTACATTAAGTAGTGCATAAGCTTAGGGACCGATGACTTCAGCAGTTTGGTGCCATAAGACCTTACCACAAAATTCCAATACAGGGAAATAGATTTCTCCACGGAGCTACAGTAACTGTGCGAAAACTTTCGCAAGAAAGGCCATAAGAATAAGAAGTAAATTAAAAAGAATAAAGAAAACAAGAAACCATGGACCCGGCGTTCCTTCCGTAAGCAGGATCGCCTACAACCAAAATCGCCAGGTTAATGGAGAAACAAAACATTAAAAACAATTTTCCGCTCAACGGTTAAAATGAAGAATATGTTTGGGTCAAAGACCAGCTACGGCTATGGGCGGCTGACGTCTACGGCGTCAGTTATGATTGAGGCAAGCAATACATCGTCCAGACGCAGTGATACATGTTGCAGCGTTATTTGGAGCATGTGATGAGCGTTCGCTTAGGCCATCCCGACAAATCTGCAGTGGCACAGCACAGGATCAAAGTATGGCATGTGTTTGTTTTTGAAGAGACAAAGGTGCTGTGCCGTACCAGAGGGTACTGAGATTTGCTCATCGCAGAACCAATGTGATAACAAGTAGATGGCGATCTAGTCGACACAGACAGCGGTTTCCAACTGAGCTCCGCATGGGATGTGGTATTAGAAAACACACGTCAGGAATGTTGCGATGTGAAACCAGCAGAGGCAGCGGGTGTAGTAGATAGGCAACATCAGGACTCGTCGCCCGCATCTCTCTCCACACTGACGAGGCGGTAAGGGTGGGCGGGGGGGGGGGGGTCACTAGCAGCCGCCAGCCGCATCTCTTCCGAAGGCACGCGACTGGCCCTCGTTGGAGTGCGAGCCAGCGGCTTTCGAAGAAAGAACTTCGCCTGAAGCTGACAAGTAGGAAACTCGTCGAAACGTTGCAACAACGTGACGCTGCGACTCGGCTGATAACACAAAAAGGTTTCATCAATTCCAGAGCGATTTTCTTTGAATGGTAGACGCACATTTGTATACAACACAAAGGAGTGGCGGTGTGAAATTACGACAGTAAGAGTAAGCACTTGAAAATGGCACATCACCGAATTCTGGAGATAGAAAATCGAAGTCTTTTAACAAATCTATGACTGTGGTATCCGACATGAAAAACAAAATCAGGGTCTTTCGCGTGAGACACAAGCGCTGTGTTTGGCGTTGCGCGTCAACGAACGCTCCAGTAGGGAAATTCCGAGAGCCGTACAACGCCGCGGCCCGTTGCTCTGACTATGGAGGAGGCGTATCAGTTGTAGGTGAAATAGAGGAGCAGGAGCGGCCTTGGAGAGAAATCAGAGAAAACTGGAGCGCCATTTAGCACTTCAATCTGGTGTGTCAGTAGCACCTGCACGTGGAGCTTACATTAACTCAAATTAAAACGACGTATATATGCAGACTGAACTGACAGTGAAAATTCTTACCAAGGCCGGGATTCAAACCCAGGTCTCCTGCTCATGCGCTAACCACCAAGTGGCAACCAAAAATTAAGCAATTTCCACAGTGTTTTAATGAAGTGCTTTCAGGTGGTGAAATCCTGCTAGTATTAACGGCCACGGTTGATAAGCCAGTCTGCTGGGGGCCGCGTCTCTCCTGCTATTGACGCGTTGGCACTGCTGCGGCAGGGATAGGACGCGCCGTCCTTGCTGGGTCTCGATCTAATTGCAGCAGCGAGGGAGCCTCAATCCAATTAGTCGTAATTTGTTTGGTTCCGGCCGACGGACGGCACTTCATTACGGCGTCTGCTCCGTTCTGCTCCAGCCAGGTGCAGTCCGCAGCTCTCGGACCTTCCCCAAGGCGCCCGGACGGCTGCCGACGATCAATCCGCTCCTCAACAAGCAACAGTGCGGACTCGCCGCTAGATAATTCGGAACCTGCTGTTGGTACGCAGTGTTGCACGAGTGAGTCAGCGAACACCAAATCACACTATTTTGTAAAGCTGTGAAATGTACATCTCCATCTCCATCCATACTCCGCAAGCCCCCTGGCGTGTGTGGCGGAGGGTACTTTGAGTACCTCTATCGGTTATCGCTTCTATTCCAGTCTCGTATTGTTCGTGGAAAGAAAGATTGTCAGTATGCCCCTGTGTGGGCTCTAATCTCTCTGATTTTATCGTCATGGTCTCTTCGCGAGATATACGTAGGAGGGAGCAATATACTGCTTGACTCCTCGGTGAAGGTATGTTCTCGAAACTTCAACAAAAGCCCGTACCGAGCTACTGAGCGTCTTCCACTGGAGTTTATCTATCATCTCCGTAACGCTTTCGCGATTACCAAATGATCCCTGTAACGAAGCGCGCTGGTCTCCGTTGGATCTTCTCTATCTCCTCTATCAACCCTATCTGGTACGGATCCCACACTGGTGGGCAATATTCAAGCAGTGGGCGAAAAAGTGTACTGTAACCTACTTCCTTTGTTTTCGGATTGCATTTCCTTAGGACTCTTCCAATGAATCTTAGTCTGGCATCTGCTATACCGACGATCAACTTCATATGGTCATTCCATTTTAAATCACTCCTAATGCCTACTCCCAGATAATTTATGGAATTAACTGCTTCCAGTTGCTGACCTACTATATTGTAGCTAAATGATAAAGGATCTTTCCTTCTATGTATTCGCAGCACATTACACTTGTCTACATTGAGATTCAATTGCCATTCCCTGCACCATGCGTCAATTCGTTGCAGATCCTCCTGCATTTCAGTACAATTTTCCATTGTTACAACCTCTCGATGTACCACAGCATCATCCGCAAAAAGCCTCAGTGAACTTCCGATGTTATCCACAAGGTCATTTATATATAATGAGAATACGACACTCACCTGCGGCACACCTGAAATCACTCTTACTTCGGAAGACTTCTCTCCATTGAGAATGATATGCTGTGTTCTGTTATCTAGGAACTCTTCAATACAATCACACAATTGGTCTGATAGTCCGTATGCTCTTACTTTGTTTATTAGACGACTGTGGGGAACTGTATCGAACGCCTTGCGGAAGTCAAGAAACACGGCATCTACTTAGGAACCCGTGTCTATGGCCCTCTGAGTCTCGTGGACGAATAGCGCGAGCTGGGTTTCACACGATCGTCTTTTTCGAAACCCATGCCAATTCCTACAGAGTAGATTTCTAGTCACCAGAAAAGTCATTGTACTCTAACATAATACGTGTTCCAAAATTCCACAACTGATTGACGTTAGAGATATAGGTCTATAGTTCTGCACATCTGTTCGACGTCCCTTTCAATTTTTTGATACGTACACTCTGAAAGTTAATTTAAGCGATGACTAATTTACAATTTTTATAATGAAAATTACTGACTATGAAATGGGAGTTGCGTGCAGTGTTTTCAACCAGTATCAAAGAAAAGGATTACGTGCATAAGCTGCTGGAAAATAATGAAATGCAATATTACGATTACTATTCTTTTACGTATGAACAGCTATGGGCTACAATTATTTCAACTGTTTCTCCTTTTTCGTCCACATCTCTCTCATCGTCTCCCGATGTTTCACTCTTCTTCCTTCTGTCAAAGTGGTTCCAGTCATCTCCTTCTCGGGGTTTTCACGGAAGCATTTGGAGTCCTGTATTTTCTTTCTTAGTGCCAGTCGTTCCTCAATATGCGCTACCAAACCTAGACTGACGGCCATAGTTCTTGCAGGCGGCCTGAATGGAAAGAGCTTTCCCCAGTTAGCAGGCGAGCTAAATATTGATAGGCCATCGGGATCTCATGTTATTATTCTGCTCGGTATCAGACAATGGAAAGGCATGGACGACGACCCTACTTTGCAGGGAACCATTGATTTGAATGTATCCTGGAAAGGTATTAGAAATTGTAACATAAATAAAAGATTTATAAACTAGCACAAAGAGATGTATTCTGAAATTAGCACAGAGCAACGTACTCTTAACCGTGGGCAGCCTCCACTGACATTGACACATTTAAGGGGGGGGGGAGGGGGTAGAACGTCAAACGGGCCGTCTTGGAGCAGGAGAGTCACCACAGGACATTGTAATTTCCACTGTCTATACTTTTACGAATAAATTCATAAAACTTTGTCAGCCTGACCAGGAAGGATTCAGGATTCACAATCATAGCAGTGGAAGTTAAAAAAAATTTTTTACATGTGAAATGTCATCATTTTTTCACTTGTTTTGGCTGCGTTTGTTGCTATAGGTACACGTTTCTTCATAAGTAAGACAGATTCTTCGATGAATTTTGCACAGCATACAAACGATACTTACAGATGTATGAAACTAGAAATTATGTAATTTATGAAAAAATGAATGTGCCGTTACATTTTAAACTTTATGTTTAGAAAAAAACTCAAATATTATAGTTAATTATCTCAATTTTTACCATAGTTTTTAATATATTTGGAAAATTCTAGAGTTTCATACACCTGTAAGTGTGGTTTGTTCAAATGGCTCTGAGCACTATGGGACTTAACTGCTGTGGTCATCAGTCCCCTAGAACTTAGAACTACTTAAACCTAACTAACCTAAGGACATCACACACATCCATGCCCGAGGCAGGATTCGAACCTGCGACCGTAGCGGTCACGCGGCTCCAGACCGTAGCGCCTAAAACCACACGGCCATTCCGGCCGGCTGTAAGTATGGTTTGTATGCTGTGCAAAATTCATCGAAGAATCTCCCTTACTTATGAAGAAAAGTTTACCTATAGCAACAAATGCAGCCAATGGTAAGTGAAAAAAGGTGAAATACAAATATAAAAAATAAATTATTTTCTTATATTTTTGAACTTCCACCACTATAAGTGTAAATCCTGAGTCCTTTCTGGTCATTCTGACAAAGTTTTATGAATTTATTTTTAATATTACAGACAGTGGAAGTTAAAAATTCCTGTGGTCTCTCTCCTGCTCCAAGTCGGCCCGTTTGACGTGCTACCCCCCGTAAGGAATGACATACAGATATAGCTTTCACGTATAGCTACACATATTTAACTTGAG
The DNA here is from genome assembly GCF_023864275.1 of Schistocerca cancellata. Classification (NCBI taxonomy): domain Eukaryota; kingdom Metazoa; phylum Arthropoda; class Insecta; order Orthoptera; family Acrididae; genus Schistocerca; species Schistocerca cancellata. The sequence continues at coordinate 143,864,998 of NC_064633.1, forward strand.
AACACTTCGGAGAGAGAGAATACTCCACCATGAGAAAACTAGGTTTCAGCAAAAAAAGACGTGGCGATGAGGGGGGGGGGGGGGGGTTCTTCCGTAGTATCGCGAAACACTCACAATCACCAAATGACCGAAACTACGATCGAATCGAGCATCATTATTAGACTGCGCTCGAAGTCACGAACCGTCAAGCTTTACCGTCGCATAGCGGAGCGTACGTATGGACAATAGGCGGTCGCGAGCGAGACGGCAGCTGGTGGACCTCCAAAGAAGACATTCCGGAGTGGGCCGTAGCGGCGATGCTCACGGGTTTTCTTAGATGGTCGCCACATCACATTAGTGTGCCTACGGCTGAAAAAGACAGTTCCGGTGCCCACTTGCTGGGCGGTCAAGCAGTAGCTGTCGCCTGCTGGGCCATAGAACTGGCCGCTTCCTCTTCACACCAGAGGTTTCCTAACCTGGCGCAGCCTCGGCCGTTGGAACGGCGAGCCTTTCTGTGTTCGTGCGCGCCTCAAGACCAAGAAGATGCTCGGCCTAAACTTGAAACATTTTAACGATCGTTCACTCAAAATGAAGACAGCCGAAATCTGTTTACAGATTTCGGTTCCTCTGTACGCAGGGAATTGTTATTACAAAGTATCTTTTGTTTCTGTAATTGTTTAGAAGCTCTAATTCGCGGCTCAATCTTCAGACACTTCAAAATAAAATTAATATGCAAATTATGGGTAGAGCAGCCGTTTGTTAGACATTAGAAGATCCCAAATCTGTTACCTAATTTATTATTCCATAGTTATTTCTCAGTTTATCCTTTGATTCCCGCCTTGCACCACGTGCATGCCACTGCACCTGGCTTTCTTCGGAGGGTTCGTAACACGATGAGTTACAAATATCTTGTGGAGTAGTTTGGAATTCGTCCATGTCCCTTCCAGCTTCCTTGGACCAAGTATTACCCATTTTTAATTTACCGAAGTAAGTGAATAATCTTTTTGTCAGTCTGTTGGGATTCGTGGTTTGGATAAAGCCGTAAAAAGTTATTCTTCTTTTCCTGAACATGTCTGCAATTCTTTCAATGTGTGTTTAAAGTTCATTATTATGACATCTTCAGAGTGGGGTTTACTCCAAAAATTTTCCTTGGTATTTTTCTTTCTATGATTTCCAGTGCTTCCATAATAGCCTTTTTGTTCAGAGCTGAACATTCCTTTGAATAAAGTACTTCCGGGCAAATTACTATAGAGTAATACACTCCTGGAAATTGAAATAAGAACACCGTGAATTCATTGTCCCAGGAAGGGGAAACTTTATTGACACATTCCTGGGGTCAGATACATCACATGATCACACTGACAGAAACACAGGCACATAGACACAGGCAACAGAGCATGCACAATGTCGGCACTAGTACAGTGTATATCCACCTTTCGCAGCAATGCAGGCTGCTATTCTCCCATGGAGACGATCGTAGAGATGCTGGATGTAGTCCTGTGGAACGGCTTGCCATGCCATTTCCACCTGTCGCCTCAGTTGGACCAGCGTTCGTGCTGGACGTGCAGACCGCGTGAGACGACGCTTCATCCAGTCCCAAACATGCTCAATGGGGGACAGATCCGGAGATCTTGCTGGCCAGGGTAGTCGACTTACACCCTCTAGAGCACGTTGGGTGGCACGGGATACATGCGGACGTGCATTGTCCTGTTGGAACAGCAAGTTCCCTTGCCGGTCTAGGAATGGTAGAACGATGGGTTCGATGACGGTTTGGATGTACCGTGCACTATTCAGTGTCCCCTCGACGATCACCAGTGGTGTACGGCCAGTGTAGGAGATCGCTCCCCACACCATGATGCCGCGTGTTGGCCCTGTGTGCCTCGGTCGTATGCAGTCCTGATTGTGGCGCTCACCTGCACGGCGCCAAACACGCATACGACCATCATTGGCACCAAGGCAGAAGCGACTCTCATCGCTGAAGACGACACGTCTCCATTCGTCCCTCCATTCACGCCTGTCGCGACACCACTGGAGGCGGGCTGCACGATGTTGGGGCGTGAGCGGAAGACGGCCTAACGGTGTGCGGGACCGTAGCCCAGCTTCATGGAGACGGTTGCGAATGGTCCTCGCCGATACCCCAGGAGCAACAGTGTCCCTAATTTGCTGGGAAGTGGCGGTGCGGTCCCCTACGGCACTGCGTAGGATCCTACGGTCTTGGCGTGCATCCGTGCGTCGCTGCGGTCCGGTCCCAGGTCGACGGGCACGTGCACCTTCCGCCGACCACTGGCGACAACATCGATGTACTGTGGAGACCTCACGCCCCACATGTTGAGCAATTCGGCGGTACGTCCACCCGGCCTCCCGCATGCCCACTATACGCCCTCGCTCAAAGTCCGTCAACTGCACATACGGTTCACGTCCACGCTGTCGCGGCATGCTACCAGTGTTAAAGACTGCGATGGAGCTCCGTATGCCACGGCAAACTGGCTGACACTGACGGCGGCGGTGCACAAATGCTGCGCAGCTAGCGCCATTCGACGGCCAACACCGCGGTTCCTGGTGTGTCCGCTGTGCCGTGCGTGTGATCATTGCTTGTACAGCCCTCTCGCAGTGTCCGGAGCAAGTATGGTGGGTCTGACACACCGGTGTCAATGTGTTCTTTTTTCCATTTCCAGGAGTGTATGTAAGTCTAGTATTGATGGATGTTGATTTCTCGTTATATACGTCCTTGGTGAGGCAATATGCTGTTCACACGTTATTAATTCTTGCTGTAATGGCCGGCCAGTGTGGCTGAGCGGTTCTAGGCGCTTCAGTCTGGAACCGCGCTACCGCTACGGTCGCAGGTTCGAATCCTGCCTCGGTTATGGATGTGTGTGATGTCCTTAGGTTAGTTACGTTTAAGTAGTTCTAAGTTCTGGGGGACTGATGACCTCAGATGTAAGTCCCATAGTGCTCAGAGCCATTTGAACCATTTTGCTTTAATGGCTTATTTTTCAGTTGCTTCCTCGAGATATTCGAGCTTGCTAGTTTACTCATTCTTTCCATATTTAGTTTTCGTTATATTTGTGGCTGCCTTAATGTTACTGATAAATTTGGCTTTCCCTAAGGAGACTTGTAAGCCAACTTTTTCAGCTTATTATTCAACTAACTGAGTAATGGCTGTTTCCATTACGTGTGAAAAATAGCTAAATCATCCGCAATCGCTAAGCAGTCAATTTGTGTGTGTGTGTGAAATCTTATGGGACTTAACTGCTAAGGTCGTCAGTCCCTAAGCTTACACAATACTTAACCTAAATTATTCTAAGGACAAACACACGCACACTCATGCCCGAGGGAGGACTCGAACCTCCGCCGGGACCAGCCGCACAGTCCATGACTGCAGCGCCTGAGACCGCTCGGCTAATCCCGCGCGGCAGCAGTCAATTTGTAGATGGTCGCTTTTACAACCTAACCTGACTCCCTCATTGATTTGGCTTCCTCCTAATGCCATTCTCCATTTTTCTAGAACACAATCAAGAAGCAGTCGGGAGATACCATCTCCCTGTCTGAAACCAGTTTTGACCTCAAAAGTTCTAGAAATTTCACTTCTGAAGTTCACTTTAAAACTGGTGTTTGTTAGCATTTGTTTAATGAAAGCTGTGGTTTTACTAAGCTCAGTTCGTGGAATGTTTCAAACAGAGACTTCCTATCAACTGAGTTATAGGCTTTCCTGAAGTGAACAATCGTCATTACGAAATTTTTAGATCTCCTTTTCAGATACACTGTTATTGACTTAGAGTTAAGAATCTTCTGCGGCCATGACCTATTCTTTCCAAAACTACGTTGATATTCACTAACTTGGTAATTGACTTCGTTCTTCCGCCCTAGCTAATAACACTTTTGACAAGATTTTGTAGGTACCCGGTAGAGAAATACCTCTGTAGTTGTACTCGTCGGTTTTATCACCTGTTTGTGCAGTGTGTGGATCGAACCTGTTCTGCAGGCTTCAGCCTGTCACGCGATTGAATAACTCCTGGTGACAGACAAGTCACGTGCTAAGAGAAGTATACTAGTGGATCAGAGACGAAGGGGGAATAATTTTAGCGGCGATGAGGGGCAGCATTTGGGAAAATTCGCTGACATAAGGGACTTCCAAAAAGCAGGTTGCTAGGGCCTAGCATCTGGGAGCGAGCATCCCGGAAACAGCTATTTATGTGCTCCTGTTGGGAGCATCAATGGAAAATGTTTGAAGAACCATGAAATCAAGAGTAGCTGACAAGATGTTGGTCGCCCACGTCTCATCATAGAACGTGGAGGTCGGAGGCTTCCCTGCTCTGCAAAGCATGATAAGCGGTGATCTGTGGCAGATCCGACGACCGAGTACGAACCTGGTGGAGGCATCAGCGCTTCGGAGCACATTTTCAGAGCATACATTGTTAGACCAGGTCGATGGTCGTGTACTGATACGCTGCTATCCACTGAATGGTTGTTGAACCGTGGTCTGCGACACAGGTGCAGGCTGCTGCGGGCAGCGTTATGGTTGGGGGATATTCATCTGAGCTTCCGTGGGATTTGTGGTAGTAGCTGAAGGCATGACAGCACACGGCTGCCCTGAATATTATTGTGGACCATGTGCATCCCTTCTTGGTTGGTGTTTTCCCCAGGGATCTTCCATCAGGATAATTGTCCGTGTCATGTCATAAGGCCAGAGTCGCGCTACATTGGTTTGAGGAGCACGTTAGTGAACTCTCGTTGATGTCTTGGCTACCAAATTCTCCTGATCTCAACTCGATCGACCATATCTGGAACTGTAGTGGGCACTAGCTTCACGACCACAAACCACCGATCCGTAATTTACGCGACTGGCGTAATCTGTGCGTAGACATACCTCCAGATACCCACCAAGAAATTGTCGAATCCACGCCACGCCGCTGCATTGAGTTCCAAAGGTGGGCCAACACACTATTAAGCAGGTGGTCATAATGTTTTGGCTCATCAACGAATTTCCACAAAATACAACGGCTACACTGAAACTTCCTAGCAGATTGAAAGTGTGTTCCTGACCGAGACTCGAATTCGTTACTATTGCCTTTCGCGGCACTCGCTCTACCGACTGAGAAAGTTTCGTATCAGCGCACACTCCGCTGTAGAGTGAAAATTTCATTCTGGAAACATCCCCCAGGCTGTGGCCAAGCCATGTCTCTGCAATATCCTTTCTTCCAGGAGTGCTAGTTCCGCAAGATTCGGAGGAGAGCTTCTGTGAAGAAGCACTTGCCCGCGATAGGCAAAGGTCCCGAGTTAGAGTCTCGGTCCGGCACACAGTTTTAATCTACCACGATGTTTCACTTCAGTGCACACTCAGCTGCAGAATGAAACTTTCATTCTGGAATGGATACATCCTTCAAAAATTTTATTACGATCACACACGAAGACTTCCAGTCGAGACTACTGTACTGCTTGTTATTAATAGTCAGTGTGTGGCAATGGGCTGAGAGCGAGAGATACGTTTCGGGTGCAACACTGGAGCTAAACTTGGTTCTGTGTCTGTCAGCAATGACTTAAGCTAGTAATCGTCACACAACTAAAATCTTAAGAGACCTCGCAGCAAATGTTGAAGTGCTTGACAGTGAAGTTATCCCTGAGAGTCTGCAAAATTTACTACAGTCATAACCTTACACATGATTGACCAGCTTAGATTCTTCATCTCCTGATGTAAATTATTCGTTAGCAGCTTTTATTGCTGTTGAGTAATATCCTATTTTATTCCCTTACTAGAGGAAAATCATGCATGCGATGCTAAAACTACATATCTTGCTGATTCGTCAATCTAGTCGAGTCGCTTTCACTCTCTTAGTCGTTATAGTACATTATTTTGTCCTACAGACGAAGCATGAACTGAGTGTTGATTTAGAAACACCCTGAGCAGTTTTTCGCGCATTCCCAACTGTACAAGAATAGGTCCGCTGCAATGTAAGCGTCGTAATAGTGTGATCGTCCGTGACATGAAATGGTAAGAACATAAGATCATCCATATGTAAACAACGTTCGAAGATCATCGCCGCAGCTACATACAGAAAAGAAAATAGTCACATATGGTGACTATACACACACACACGCACACACACACTATATATAACACAGACACCACACGCACAAACTGTAAACATAATTCGTCGCTAGGCTGCAATATGTTTGATGAATAATATTCACGATGGCGAATGTTTTTTTTTTTTTTGTAATTTTCATTGTCCTTATGCAAAATTTTTATACGAATAATAAATCTGAAGTATGTTATAGCAGGAAGCAGCATTATACCAGCACAATGACAACGTGTCGTCTGTATAAAAGACAGCGGCGTCGCTGTTATTTGCATACCTGCACCCCGCCGTTCTGCAACTAATCAAGAAATTAAAACGAACGAGGCAACATCGGGCAAGGGTGTTCTTCAGACCAATGCGGTATAATGTTTCGAGTTTCTTGTAACTACACGAAACTGTAATTCGAAGCCGAGGCAACGATGTTAGGTTACGCGGCTGGTTCTTTCAGGCAGGCAGCAAGGTCGGCAACTTTACCCAAAGATCTAATATACAAACTGAGTCTTATCATCTTGGAGGCAGAAGCACCGAAGCGAATTATGTAGCGCGATCATAATGCGTGCGATTTAGATTCATTAACGTCCTAGATTAAGGCTTATGAAAGCTAAGGTTCGTAAGTACATTATTATTGGAACACGATAAGTCTACTACTAATGGCTCTGAGCACTATGGGACTTAACATCTGAGGTCATCAGTCCCCTATACTTAGAACTACTTAAACCTAACTAACCTAAGGACATCACACACATCCATGCTCGAGGCAGGATTCGAACCTGCGACCGTAGCGGTCACGCGGTTCCAGAATGAAGCGCCTAGAACCGCTCGGCCACACCGGCCGTCTTGGTGACACCAAAGTATGAAAGAGCTGGCCGTTGTAGACAGAGTCAAATTTTGTATGAACATTTATGCTAAGTCTGTATTTCTATTGAGATGAGCTCATCAACTGCTCACAAAGGTCTGTACGATGAAAATTGACAACCTTACCACAGGGTGAGGCAGCTAAGTCATAACACCCCTTGTATCTCCCCAAAGATGCCGTAATATATACAAAGACTGGACAGTGAATTTCAGGGACAGGGGCTACTTGAATGCATCACATTTCATGTTTGTGCTATTTTTTACTACAGTGATATGAGGCCATCTTTGGTCTTTTTAAATGGAACCCTATGTTAAATTTTTGCGTAACATAATGGGCTTCAAAAGACGGTTTCAAATAAGTGCATATCATATTTAGGCGAATAGTTTTTGAGATACAGATATGTTTTCGTATCGTGTATGTCCTTCGAAGCGGCGTTGTCAAATGTGACCTTTCCTGTTGACCACTGAGGAACTTAACAGCGAAGGCGTTATTTTCCTGCTTCTCGACAACGCTGCAAGGTGACGCACGAGGTAGCTGGAGAGAAGGGTATAAATGTGTTCCTGGGGTAATGATACATTGCATTTCCGTCACAGTTTCTTGGAGCAGACATGTACACCAACGAAGAAAAATTAGATATGCCTCTAGTGTATGGTGAAAACAGAAGAAATGCTGTTAGAGAAATAAAGCGATATGGGGAACTGTATCCTGATCGTGAGCGTCCTACGCGCCAGCTTCTTGCACGTATTTGCAAGAAACTACTTGAATCTGGATCATGGAACGCCATACATAGGACAAGGCAGAAAACTAAAATTGGCAGGGTACATGAAGAGGGCGTTCTATCGTTGGCGCATGACGACTCTATTGTTTCGTCGCGTCGTATCGCTTCGGAATGTGGTGTAAGTCAGAGAAGTGTTCTACGCATATTGCACCGTCATAAATTTCACTCGTTTCACCTCTCATTACATCAAGCACTCTTCGGTGCGGATTTCGAACGGCATCAGGAATTTTGCCGGTTTGCTCCGCAGCGCCTGCAAGATGATCTAACGGTTTTTTTTAATGTGTGTTTTTTAGTGATGAAGCGACTTTCACCAACCACGGTAACGTGAATTTGCATAATATGCATTACTGGTCAATAGAGAACCCTCATTGGCTTCGAGAGGTACAGCATCAGCAACCGTGGAGTGTTAAAGTGTGGTGCGGAATCGTCGGAAATGTCACTGTGGGGCCGTACATCATTCCGGGTATACTAAATGGCAATAACTATGCACAGTTCCTGCGAAACGTTCTGCCCATTTTTCTGGAAGAGGTACCACGAACAACGCGTCAGTGCATGTGGTTCCAACATGACGGCTGTCCTGTTCACTCTCCCTGTGTGGCTACAGAGCTGTTAAATGAGAAGTTCCCGGAGTGTTGGATAGGATGACATGCTGAAGTGAAGTGGCCTCTCGGTCTCCTGATTTGACCCCTCTTGACTTTTTTCTGTGGGGAGCTGTCAAACACAAAGTTATGCTCAAATACCAACTACGCCAGACGATATGAGGCAATGTATCATCTAAGCGTGCTCTGATATCTCACGTGACACCCTCGCAGCCGTTCACAAATCATTCGAACGGTGACTACAAATGTGCATTGCAGCAGAGGGGAAGCATTTTGAGCACAAGCTTCAATAAATTTTTGTATCATGTACAGTATGTATTTTGCGTCTTTGTGTGTATTTGGTTCGTATTGTGATCAATAGTAAATATTTTCAAATAAAAAACAAATACGTACGAAATAATTGTGACCAATAAGGGCCTCCTCATTTACATTTGTATTTCGTTTACTTAAAATGTATTAACATCTTGTAGTATTTTAATACTGTATGTTGTCTACTATTTTGGTATCACAGTTGTCAAATAACAATAATATTTGCGCGACATCATCAGTTAATTTTTGCGCAAAATATCACAGTATGTATACTATTGTCGGATAAATGGGCGTGTTTGTGTAAGGACGGACTCGCGACGTTTACCATGTACTCTACATAAAAGGAAAGGTCGCACTGGACAACGCCGCTTCGAAGGCCGAATACGATACGAGGACATATCTGTGTCTGTTCGCCTAAATATTATGATATACACATATTTGAAACAGTCTTTTTAAGCCCATCATGTTACTCTAAATTTTAACATAGGGTTCCATTTAAAAAAAAAAACAAAAATGGCCTCATATCTCTGTAGTAAAAAATAGCACAAACATGAAATGTGATGTATTCAAGTAGCCCCTGTTCCTGCAGTTCACTGTCCAAACGGAATTTTTGTATCTATTATGGTTGGGGAGATACAAGGGGTGTTATGACTTATACATATATATGGTGTAAAAATGTACGTTCACAAACTTGTGGAGTGTTTAGAGGAGATAAACACTTTTTTATGTGACAGGTGTACCGTTTTCCCCGCTAGGTGCCCTTTGTAATGGTACTTGAATTACGTAACCATTACGGCACCTCACCTGAAGCTCTCGATACCAGCAATATTCTACTGTGTTTCTCTAAAGTAGTTAACATGTTTCTGAGACAACATTCAGATTTGATTTCATTAATGTAGAAGTATTTTGATTCATCGATATGTTTATATTGCAATGATATTATTCTTTTGTGTATTCTTTCTTTTGTCACTATGATCTTTGACGCACTTGTAACTCTGATTTTTGGGCGCGTAAGCGGTTATTAGGTAGTTAGAGAGTCGGACCTTGAGAAAGTCAAGTCTTGGACGTCATGTTGGAAAGACGCATATTGTAGTCAGCTTATAAAATGTGAACTTAAACAGTGAGGAAGATGTTTTCAAGTATGTTTTGTATTGTGAAGTGATGTTTTGTGTGTTACGTGATATTGAAACAAAAGCAATAAAAAGGAAGTGTAACTTAAATTCGGAGTGCTGGTTATTTTTTTACATCATCATTGTGCTAACTTTGAAAGGTTTAATCTTCAAGAATGGTTTGTGAAGCGCATCTACAAAACTTTTGAATATAGCAGAATAAAACCTAGGCCTCTTTGCATCCGAGCTTGGAATCATCACCATCTAGATTTTCGACGATTGAGCCATGATTTTACAACGAGACCAGCGTGGGAAACACGAAAAGATGAGTGCCTAGTTTATCATTATTACATGATATGACTTTATTAACTGTGCTCTAATGACACCTGCCACATAACTATGTTGTTGCCCGAAAATGCAGTATTTAGCAGCGTGAGTAACACCACAATCATTATTAAATTTTGACCTTTGTTGTGGTAGGGTTGTTAGACCTTGGAGGCTTTGACGTTATTGATGTTCATAGATTGTGTTCAGACTGCTGCTGTTTGATAAACATTGTTTCGGAGATATTTCTGAGCTGTTATGGGATTATTTTGAGAGGAGAAACGAATGGTTTGGTATACGAGATCCCGATAGACATTCCAGAAGAGCTTGTTGTCCGTCTGGCTAAGGCTGCAGCCTAGCGGACAACTGGTGCACTTACATTTTTGTCACATAAAAAACGGTATCTCCTCTAAAAGTCTGTATACGTCGCTTTTTACGCTCAGTAGATTAAATGTACCAAACGCCAGTAATAAAACATAAATTATTATCAAATAAAAGAGCCCAGCAATCAGTCGTCCTTTCCTTTCAGGTTTTATTAGACAAATCTAGATTTCGGCTGATGCCTAGTCATTATCAATGCGCTATTTCATAGTATCAGTGCATTAACTTGTACGTCAGTCTTCTGTTGTTCGGGCTTCTGTCACAATTGGTTCCCAAACAGAATCGCTGGAAAAAGATTTCCAGTTTTTCTGCGAAACACTAATGGTTTTCTGTAATTGAAATAAACGGGCCTTGGCAGCGTCATGTTTCATTCTAAATAATGTATACATCAGTACAATCAGGAAAGACTAGAGTTGAATAAAGGTATTTAAAAAATCTATTTTCTATCATTCATAAGTATACAGTGCCTTTAAATGTGAGACTACTTTGAAATACTAGTTGAAGAGTTTCGCTCCAGACGTTGCGAATATTACGAGGTAATGAGCACTTTATATACGCGACCTGCTGAAGAGGAGTCGCCTCGCTCGTCTCCAGACGGATGTAATAACAACATTACGGGCAATCAGCTCACCTCACCACGGGCAGAAGAGCCCTCATTACGGAAGGTGAAGTGCACAGGCTACAAACCTTGGCGGCGGCGGCGGCCTCGACTCTGCGTTCTGATTTCCCGTTACGGGCCTCACCTGGAACGACACAGAAAGTGAAGTCAGACGCCAGAAATAGTAGTACAGGGTCTGGAATGCAGCTGCTGATTGCTTGCCGGGTTATTCGTTTTACTTTTATTTCTGTGTGTGTGTGTGTGTGTGTGTGTGTGTGTATGTCATCCTCCGAGGCCTAATCCTGGCCGTGTACCTGTTGTGTCAGGGTTAGAATCTTAAGTGAAAGCTCACATAGTTCTGACCATATCTCTGTGTGTTATGTAACGCCTCATGTTTCGGCTGAGGCTGCTATTTGGATAAAATGTTTCATTCATCACTATTGCCCAATTACGACCACATGATCGCTATCAGGTGCCATGCACATTATATAATTACACGCATGCGCTAACAGCTGGTCATAAACGCAGTCGTATAAAAAAATCCCGAGTTATGTCAAAATTCATAGTTCAACTCAACCGACTATAGATGTCACTGGAAATAAACAAGTCGTCCCAGTGACATTTATTGCTAGTAGAATATGGCGCAAATAAAAATTAATGCGGCGATTACAAAGCGCTATAACTATTTAATGAATAGCGATAGATCGGTAAGAACGACTGACAATGTAAAAGGAAATTCAAAATTTCGAACACACTGCCCAGCTTCAGTCATCTGATGTTTTATACACATTTAAACGATTGTCATCCCTACAACTAGAGCGTTGAACTGGAAGTTACATAACTGTATTCTGATGTATTCCACCTAGAACAGTCTGCGTAATGAATGTTTACAGCAACAATTAGACTGGAAACAAAGCATATAGTTTTTAAATAATTTGTACGTCCTAATCCTCATTCAAACTGCAGTTAAGAGCACAAACATTCGTTTCATTAGAATATTGCTGACGTCAAGCTCTTGTGGAGTTATGTTTGACGCTCCCTCATTGAGTTGTTTCTTCAAGAGCGAACATTTTCTGTATAAAATATCAGTTCGAATTCCACGAGCAGAGTTGTTGCAAAAGTCAGTCCGCTCTGATCGTCCATGAAATCGAGAGCGCTGTAGACCTAAGCAACCAGGTTGATGTCATGTTCCTTGACTTCCTCGTTGGATATGTGGGAGAGGGTGAAGAGCTCCAACAAAGAGCAGCGCATTGCGTCACAGCCGGCCGCTGTGGCCGAGCTGTTCTTGGCGGTTCAGTCTGGAACCGCGCTGCTGCTACGGTCGCAGGTTCGAATCCTGCCTCGGGCATGGATGTCCTTAGGTTAGTTAGGTTTAAGTAGTTCTAAGTCTAGGGGACTGATGACCTTAGATGTTAAGTCCCATAGTGCTCAGAGCTATTGCGTCACAGGATCGTTCAGTCGGCGAGAGAGCCTTACGGAGATTCTGATCAGTGGCAGACGCTACAAGAAAGGCGTTATGGATCACGGAGGGATTTACATTTTATTTATTATTATTTCTTCTCAAAATGTCTCGCAAAATGACCACCACGAGAATATCAGAGAAATCGGAACTCATGCGGAGACTTCCTTTCGTTCTTTGCAAATATTATTAGCGCGAAAAGAACAGGGAAAGAGGTATTGTGGCAGATAGTGGTAACAGAGCTACCCTCCTCCTCACAAGTTGTGACGACCCTACCCCGCTGTCTTCCACAGCTCTTGCAGTCCCAGCCGGGGAAAATGGTAGGAGATTTCCCACGGTTTGCCGGTGCGGTAAATGTTAACAGGCTGCCGGGATTTTAAATGGAGTTATCTATCTAGTATCGAACCGTTTCAGGTGTCGGTAACGTTATACTACTAGCAGAGGGTCGCTGATTTATTGGATACTGGGAAAAGTGGGAGGTATCACAACTCTAATGTGAAAGAAATAAATAAGGACAAAAATATCGATAGACTAGCAAACCTATCAATGCTTCTCAATTGTTAAGTGTGTAGGGGAATCGGATGTATGTCCTAATCCCCCCCCTTCCCCTCTCTCTGTCCATCTCGTATCCTCAACCTCCTCCCTCTATATTACCTCCCCCCCCCAATGTCTCTCTAGCTCCTCCTCCCCCCCACTCCTTCTCTCCTCATCTCCTCCTTCCTCCTCTCTATGTCAATTTCCTCTCCCCTTGTCCCTCTGCTCCTCCCTGTCTCTAATCTCGAGCCTTGTTTATTGTTATTAGAAATTCAGCTTCCATATTAGCATTCTAATGATAAGCGGATAAGACAAAAAAAAAAAAAAAACCGGCGCATATTCACAGTCGCTGTTAACAGAAACCCTGTATACTGTTGTCAAAAAATGTATAACCTATTTCCATCAGAACTTTAAAGGTAACATGTAAAAATTAGTACTAAATCAATCAAGAATTTTTTGAGACTTTTGGTAACAACGTTCCCCCTATATATATATATACAGGGCTATTACAAATGATTGAAGCGATTTCATAAATTCACTGTAGCTCCATTCATTAATATATGGTCACGACACACTACAGATAAGTAGAAAAACTCATAAAGTTTTGTTCGGCTGAAGCCGCACTTCAGGTTACTGCTGTCAGAGCGCTCGAGAGTGCAGTGAGACAAAATGGCGACAGGAGCCGAGAAAGCGTAAGTCGTGCTTGAAATGCACTCACATCAGTCAGTCAAACAGTGCAACGACACTTCAGGACGAAGTTCAACAAAGACCCACCAACTGCTAACTCCATTCGGCGATGGTATGCGCAGTTTAAAGCTTCTGGATGCCTCTGTAAGGGGAAATAAACGGGTCGGCCTGCAGTGAGCGAACAAACGGTTGAACGCGTGCGGGCAAGTTTCACGCGTAGCCCGCGGAAAATTGGCTCATGCCAGAACTGGAGACCGACAGCGCCGACTTCATCTTTCAACAGGATGGTGCTCCACCGCACTTCCATCATGATGTTCGGCATTTCTTAAACAGGAGATTGGAAAACCGATGGAAAACTTGTGGGGGAGATCATGATCAGCAATTCATGTCATGGCCTCCACGCTCTCCCGACTTAACCCCATGCGATTTCTTTCTGTGGGTTTATGTGAAAGATTCAGTGTTTAAACCTCCTCTACCAAGAAACGTGCCAGAACTGAGAGCTCGCATCAACGATGCTTTCGAACTCATTGATGGGGACATGCTGCGCCGAGTGTGGGAGGAACTTGATTATCGGCTTGATGTCTGCCGAATCACTAAAGGGGCACATATCGAACATTTGTGAATGCCTAAAAAAACTTTTTGAGTTTTTGTATGTGTGTGCAGAGCATTGTGAAAATATCTCAAATAATAAAGTTATTGTAGAGCTTTGAAATCGCTTCAATCATTTGTAATAAACCTGTATATAAAACATGCGCGTGTTCGATTGCAATGTCGTGTCGGCTGTTGAAAAAAATCGGTGAAGAACTTCCGGAGATTTGAGATTTTGAACAAACGAACATTTACATTTTTAGTTTTATAGATGGTGGACTTAGACTGAAGCATAACAGCCTTCTCTGACTTTACGTATGATAAACAGAGCATACGTACTGAAGCAGATCAAGGTGACAAAGGGGCAGGTTCCAGTGACTCTTATCATAAGGCTGGTGCTGCTATTTTGCAATCGTAGCGCGAGATACTTCGGCTCATCGAGCAAACGAAATGGCGCGTGCACGCGAGTGGCACTGCTGTGTTCTTTTCAAGGTGAACACTTCAACTGCTACTAAAACTGCAAGGCGGTAAACGCCTGTATCAAGACACATCAGCGACGGTGACAAAGCTGCAGCTACTGGTCCGAGTCGAAGCTTAAACAGAAGGGCAGGACATGGCATTGGCCAGATCTTCTGGCACCACGCACCCGACTTCAAGAAATAGAGCTGCTTTGTAGTATGTGGGAGGGCAGCGGCCAAAGCCTACATTCTGAGAAGCATCAGCTAACCAAGTCTCTTGCCGACAGAGGTTTCCTATTCTGGCTCCGTTCCATTTCTCAGAAAAGTAGTTCTGATCGTATCAACACGCCTCCACTAGGAATAAGAACGACCGTTTAAAGCTTGAATAATTTTTAACGTTTGCCCCCATTTTGAGAAAATTATCGGCTTCTCTCAAATTTATGGCAACCAGATTTTGGTTCCTCATCCTGTTGGGAATCATGAACAAGAACTTTCTGTTCTCTCCCCAGTTACGTTACGGTTTAAATGGCGACTGCATTTTTAAGGAACTCTAAATAACATTGATAGAGAAGTTATGGAAACACCTATACGATCCTGAATCTGTCACCAACTGATGTTATCAATTCCAGCTAGACACTTTCTTGTGTTGTTTGAGGCTTTCCCGACGGACACGTTGTATATATGGTTCACGGGCGAGATGGACATTAATTAAGAAGTATGTGAAGTAAATAATTGTTAAGATTTGTCCTGTTATAATATAAGGATGTCGTAGTGAAAACTCTACAATATTTCATCAGCGCAACTGGCCGACTTTTTATTTAATGGGCAATACTTTGAACAGACTGACGACGTCGCAATGGGTAGTCCCTTGTCACCCATTGTGGCTAATCTTTTCGTGGAAGACTTCGAGGAGAGAGAACTGCGGTCGTCGAATTTTAAACCTACGTGTTTTTGGCGAGATGTGGACGACACTTTTGTTATCTGGCCTCACGGCACTGCATCGCTGAATGTATTTCTTGAGCATCTTAACTCGCTTCATCCCAACATCAAGTTCACTATGGAGATGGAGAAAAACGGCGAACTTCCATTCTTGGACGTGTTTGTACGGAGAAAAGAATATGGCACATTAGGTCACGCAGTGTACCGTAAACCAACACACACGGACTTACACTTGCAGGCCGCCAGCTGTCACCATCCTTCGCAACGAGTAGCGTACTTAGGACGTCGGTTCACAGAGCACGAGCCATATCAGACTCAGACAGCTTATCCAATGAGCTACTCCATCTGCGTACCACTTTCCAACAAAATTGATATTCCGAATGGGAGATTCGCCGTGCCTTACAGCCGAAGCGGGTTACCCAACGTGAGGAACTGGAAGAAGGCGAAGAACAAAGGGGAATTGTCATCTTGCCATACATCGGCGGTGTCTCTTCAAACATAGGAAGATTATTGAAGAATCGTAAAGTTAAATGTGTCTTCCGTCCGCCGGCAAAACTCAGAGCTCTCTTGGGCTCACCTAAGGACAGCCTTGGCCTAAGAAGACCCGGTGTTTACGAGATTCCTTGTATCTACGGAATGTCGTACGTCGGACAAACTTGTCGCACTGTAGAAGACAGATGTTCTGAACACTGACGCTACAGCCGGCCGAAGTGGCCGAGCGGTTAAAGGCGCTACAGTCTGGAACCGCACGACCGCTACGGTCGCAGGTTCAAATCCTGCCTCGGGCATGGATGTGTGTGATGTCCTTAGGTTAGTTATGTTTAAGTAGTTCTAAGTTCTAGGGGACTTATGACCATAGCAGTTGAGTCCCATAGTGCTCCGAGCCATTTGAACCATTGAACCACTGACGCTACACTCGTCTGGAGCAACCAGAGAAGTCTGCAGTGGCCGAGCATTGTCGCAGTGCAGGCCAGTCTATGAATTATCAACACACCAAAATTCTCGCATCGACGAGTTCGTACTGGGACAGTTATTAAGGAAGCAGTGGAAATATGTAGCTCGACGAATCTCGTAAACAGAGACACGGGCTTTCAGCTCAGTACAGCTTGGGATCCATCAGTGGTCATATTTAAGTCGCATCGAGCAGAGAGGAGTACTATTGGTCATACGACGGATGACGATTCGCCAGCAACATACATATTCTGTTGACAACGGGAGGATAGTCACGCGCCTACGCGGACGTGAATTTTTGCTTGCGGCTTCCGACAGAGGTCGCTTGGGCGGCCGATGGCAGCACAGAACAGCAGCGGCAGCTTCCGCGCGTGCGTAGAAGTCTTTGGTTCTTCATCCTGTAGGTGGCGTTGCTGTCCTTCCAGCTATCGGTTGATATCGTCGCTATTGGCCATCGAATTTGGCGCCTCCACGCATCCGCACTTCCTGCCTAAGACTGGCATAAATAGGGGCTCTGGCCCTGCCGTAGCAGTGTGTTCGTCGCACCTGAAGATGTCGGCCAGTTGCGCTGATGAAATGTTGTGGAATTTTCACTATGACATCCGAGGTCTCGCCCGAGAACCATATATACATAGCAACTTTCTTGTTTGCTGCCGTTTACAGCTGCCGACTCGTGCGTCCAAACATATGGTGGTTGTGGATAGGTTCGTTATCTTGCAACGGAGTATAAGTGTGTATTACGAGGGGCGTTGAATAAGTAATGCAGCAGATTTTATCAGCCAGTGTTGGTTGCGGGATTTGTTGTGGGACATCGTTGAATAAGCCGCTTGAGTCCATACCGTTTCACGCGCAGCCTTCTAAATGACATCTGTATCGGAGGTGCATTCTAAGCAGAGAGCTGTCATTGAGTGCCTTTTTACGGAAACCCACAGTCGCAAATAGCAGATAGGCACTTGCAGAGTGTCTACGGAGATATGGTAGTGGATAAAATCTAGGTGAGTCGGTGGGCGAGGCGTCTTTCATCACTGCAACAAGGTCGTGCAAACGTGTCCGATCTCCTGTGTTCCGGGCGGCCGCTCACAGCTGTGACTCCTGCAATAGTGGGACGTGCGGACACTCTCGTTCGAGGTGATCGGAGGATCACAATCAAATACCTCAGCTGTTCAACTAGACTTCTCTGTCGGTCGTGCTGACACACTCGTCCACCAGTTGAGGTCCTCAAAGGTGTGTGTCCTCTTGGTTCCTCCCCGCTGAACCGAAGACAATAAAGACCAACGAACGACCACCTGCGCGGAATTGCACTCTTCGGGAAGCAGTATGTGGATGATGGAGAGGGTATTGGTGCAGCAGGACGTCTGCTCTGACGTCGACCAGTACAGTGGTACCATGTGAGCATACAGGGCCTTCCTGTAAGGTGGTACCGACCGGAGTGGCCGAGCGGTTCTAGGCGCTACAGTCTGGAAACGCGCGACCGCTACGGTCGCAGGTTCGAATCCTGCCTCGGGAGTGGATGTGTGTGATGTCCATAGGTTTGTTAGGTTAAAGTAGTTCTAAGTTCTAGGGGATTGATGACCTCAGAAGTTAAATCCCATAGTGCTCAGAGCCATTTGAACCCTCCCCCCCTTTTTTTTAGTAAGGTGGCGTAAGGCTGTCGCACTGAACATAGGTTGCGAAACAAGTTTTTCCGGCCAATAGAGTGGGGAATGATATGGTGTATTGCAATTCTGAATAAAAGTAACCCGCTTTCAGAAGAAAATGTATTGCATTACATATTGGACGGCCCTCGCTGATACAGAATATGATGAACTTAAGACATTTTTTAGTCTTAGTAAATAGACAGTACGGAACTTAAAATTCGCACGAGAAAACGTGATACTAATCGAATCGAATGATTTAAGAGCGACCGTGATAAGTAAAACCACGTCACTTTGCGAGATCTACGTGAGATCGTGGCTATTTTGCAGACACGCTGCCCAGCCTGGTAACCTCTGCGACGGATCTGGAACGGGGCAGCAGTCACGATATCTGGGATGAGGTATGTGGGCTGCAGGTGGGGTGGAGGCTGGGCTGTCGGAGGGGGGGGGGGGTCGTGTTGCTGGCCGGGCAGCGCCGGAGGCGGGGGCGTGTTCCGTCACGCCACGCTGCGCGGGGCCGTGCCGTGCTGGCGATATACTGTGCGGCACGAGCGGCCACCGCTCCAGGTCACGGAAGGAGCCGGGCTGCAAACCGGACACTCCCCGCCGGCCACAGCGGACGCCTGCTGCTCCGACAACACCGTGTTGCTCGTCTTCCATGCTCGTCAGCAGATTTACAAAAAATTACTGAATTACGTGTGGTCTAATGTCATGGGAAGGCACTAGATATCTACATACGTGCTCCTCAAACCACTGAAGTGAATGGAAGAGGGTACTTATCATTGTGGCAAATAATATCGTTTCTTCCCGTTCCAGTTGCGAAAGAAGCGCGTCTGTATGTGCTGTAATTAATCTAATCTTGAATATTAGTGGGCCGGCCGGAGTGGCCGTGCGGTTCTGGGCGCTACAATCTGGAACCGGGCGGCCGCTACAGTCGAAGGTTCGAATCCTGCCTCGGGCATGGATGTGTGTAATGTCCTTAGGTTAGTTAGGTTTAATTAGTTCTAAGTTCTAGGCGACTGATGACCTCAGAAGTTAAGTCGCATAGTGTTCAGAGCCATTTGAACTAATATTAGCGGTCCCTAGAGGAACGATACGCACAGAGATGAATTAAACTGAGGTAACAAAAGACATAGGATGGCGATATGCACATATACAGACAGCGGCAGTGTCGCTTACACAAGATATAAAAGGACAGTGCATTGACGAACTGTCATTTGTACTTTATGATTCATGAAATGTTTCCGATGTGGCTATGGCCGCACCACGGGAAGTAACAGGCTTTGAACGAGGAATAATAGATGGAGCTAAACGCACTGAACATTCCATTTCGGAAATCGTTAGGGATTTCAATATTTCGAGATCCACAATATCAATTGTGTGCCGATGATATCACATTTCAGGCACTACGTCTAGCCACGGAAAACGCAGTGGCCGATGGCCTTTACTTAACGACTAACCTACCTATCCTACTCAATGTCACTCTGCAGTAGGTGGTTTCATGTCATTTGTGTGGATACTTAAAATAGCATGATCTCATTACTATGTTACTGTCTCAACAAATATAAATTACGCACTTATCAAAACAAGCAGTAAATCGTAGCGAATATTTTCAGTCACTCTGTATTTTAACGAGCACGTCAAATGTCGTGAGGAATAAACAATAATTGTTAACGGTCATTCCTGTAAATAATTTATTTATCTTATTTCGTCGGTCTATCTAAATGGAAATAATATGAAAATCAATACTCTGTCAGATCACTATAACGTAAGTTAAATAGCTGTAATCTGAGTTGTGTACTAACGGCACAAACATACTAAATTTCGCAAAATGAAAGTGCAAAATTGTAAGTTTTATACCAATGGAGAAGACAACTCTTATGTGGTTAAGCGCAAGCCTGAATCTGTTTTCTCGTTATACTAGCAACTGTGTCGTTCTGATATTGTTAGCTAAAAAAAACTGAAGCAAATATAATGCTGAGTTGTAGCTTCGAAACGCGTTGGACACACTTGTGTACTTTAAGTACCCCCTGGTATGCGTCGCACATATTTGAGTAACATTCTAAAACGAGACGCTGAAGTGCTTTATAAGCATTGTCTTTTGTAGCCTGTGTTTCCCTATCACCCCGCCAGTGAATCAGCCAGCCACCTTTTTTACCTACGACATCACTGCAGTGCATATCCCAACAAATTCATTCCACATCATTACGATTCATCGTGCAAAATGATCCATGGAACACGGAACTAGCCGACTAACTAACACTGCGACTGCTCCCGGCGGAGGTTCGAGTCCTCCCTCGGGGATGGGTGTGCGTGTTTGTCCTTTGAATAATTTAAGTTGTGTGTAATCTTAGAGACTGATGACCTTAGCAGTTAAGTCCCATAAGATTTCATACACATTTGAACATTTTAACTAACACTCTGACCCTGGTATTTGTAGGTTTTGCCTCATTCCAGTTGTCAGTTATTTATGTTGTAATATGATACTACTTTTTGTTTTGTGAAATACACAAATAAATCAAGTTGCCAAACTCACTGACGAGGTGAGTTGTTGCCATTACTGGTCAACTATCGAGAGTCAACAAATCACCTCCTACGAGTCATAAAACAGCAGTTATCTGCTAGCGGGGGCCTGAAACAGCTCCTTCATCGTTTACTTAAAAACTCTGACTACTTTCATATCGTTAAATACGAAGGTTTTGCGCAAATGCATTTTCAAAACAAAAAAAGTAGTGTTTAGCCCCGCCTTGGCGTAAATGTTCTCAGCGATATTAACAATTTATGAGTTACTACCTGCACTTACTGGTTCTGTATGTTGATGGGCAGTTGCACGAAAATCCACAGTGGATTAAGTTCGTCATGCGATCGTTACGCGAATTTACTAATGATGACAGTTCGTGTTTCAGCGCTAATCACAATCCGTCAAAATTGCTGTCACAGTAAACAAATCACAAACGTTTGAATTCATGATGCTTTGCAGGCAGACCCTTCAAGAGAGAAACTGATATTTTACTATTCATGTGGTTGATGGAAAGGCGTTATAACAAAGTGTTATTCCGCGAAATGTTCCCGGCACAAGCAGAAGGCAACTTGCATATGAATGAGCAGACACGGGAAGGAAAAAATTAAAAAAACATGTAACACGCTTTATTAGATATATCTCTGGTATGATTTACATAGAGATGGATTTGTGTTGGATTGGAATGGAAACAGACGAATTTTCTGGGTAGATATTAGCACGCCAGGAAGCAACAACAACCAATAACAATATACTCATTCGTTTATGCATTTTCTGAAGTCATTTCTCCCTCACTGCCTCATTGTTACCAACCAATTACAAGTTACGACGGACATTGAAGACTTCCTTCAGAGTGAGGCTAAATGCTCCAAGGAAATATTGTAGGCTTAAATGGTTAAGGAAAGAAATTACGAATCAACCGTTTCATATTCTTAACTTATCAATAGAAACATATAGTTTGCTGCAATTATTGTTAGTAATTCTAACACTACTTCATGTAGCTCATTTGCTAATGAAGGGTTGCTGGTGTATCTTTTGTAACGGAGTCAGAGTCTAAAGGTGTCTCAGTTTACCAGTTTACCAAACAGTACAGCATCAGCGCTTCGACTCACACAGATACTTCTTTGACTGTGCATAATAGTATTTTATTCTTCACGACGCACAAAATGTTCTTCGCAAGGGAGTTATTTAGGGCTCTATTGGTTCTTCAAAGGCTCACTGGAGTGCAGTTGACATTTCAGTTGAATTAAAAATCAAGGACAGAATATGCAGAGAGGAAGAAGATTACAGAAGGATTGGATGAAAAATGAATGGGTTTTTGACGACGAAAGAATATTCGGGAGGTTAGTTCCGGACATGAATTTCAGAGATTGTGACGCAGAGGAAGCAGTTTTTTATCTAATGTTTTCCGTCACATACGAGTCTTTTCCAGTCATCTAAATATATCACACGTGACGATTCATCTCCAACATTCCTGTAATTCCGTATTGTGTGATGAACTCGAACTGCGACTGGTCGAAGACTTGAAGAAAATGTACGCTAACAGCCGTAATTTTATTTAATAATTTTGTTCAGCTGCCAGTTTCGGTGCCCCATTGTCACCATCTTCAGGCCGCTATACACGAAACTAGGTAAGTGATCTAGTCGTTTTTGTTATAGAGATAGTTGCTGTTAGAGGTGTGGTGCGTCCAGAAGTTCTAGAAGTCTACAGAAACCAGTTGGTTACGCTGTCCCTACTTTAACACAGACGTCTAGATGACGTACCTGGTTTTGTATGTAATGGCCTGAAGAAGGTGCCAATGAAGTACCGAAACTAATAGTTAATAACATTACGGCTGTTGGTAGCTATTTTCTTCAAGTCGCATCTCCAAGACATTCGGAAGTAGTGGAATTTTCTCACCTAAGCGACATAGGAAGCTCTCATAGCGCTATTTGGCGAATTTCTTACTATACAGAGTGCTTCAAAAAGATTCACTATTTCATTCAACTATATCTGTCACATGAGCGACGACGCATTTTACCTTCCACAAAGAAACGAAAAGTTCACCTTGGCGCCAATTGCAAGTTGCCTAGTATTTTTAATTATTGTTTTAACTTCTCCTATTTTGACTTATGTAGAATTTTAAACACGCTATCTCCGGCTTTTCAACATGTTATTGTAAACCGTGCTTATGGTCAGCGACACCTGGAGCCCATAGCCCCTCAGCTGTAATGGCAGTGTGCTGAAGAGAGCCCTACGTCACGGGCTGTCAGTGTTTATCACAATTTTATCTTGTTTTTATATTTTGTGACGAAGCCAATCATGGCTAA
Source organism: Schistocerca cancellata (assembly GCF_023864275.1). Classification (NCBI taxonomy): domain Eukaryota; kingdom Metazoa; phylum Arthropoda; class Insecta; order Orthoptera; family Acrididae; genus Schistocerca; species Schistocerca cancellata. The sequence goes on from NC_064633.1 coordinate 143,888,086, forward strand.
AAATTTTATGTTTCTTTTACTAAGTTTAAGGAGACAGGTGTGTTGTTTGTTAGATGCTTCTCTAGTCACACGAACGCTGCCATTTTTACTGTTGTAACTTATGATGCTGTATTCATAAATATGCGCAGCCTTTCTTTTTTACAACAATATGATGATAATCGTAACGATGAAAATCGGTTATTTAATTGGGTAAACAGATTTGCTATGAAAGACTGTTTTGATTTCCACATATTCTCAAACACTGGATCGCTGTTATTTTCAAGGTTATCACGTCACAGCTCATCCAGGAAGATTATTTCTTAATAATCAGCTGCCTCAACGCTGGTTCCGCCGTAATGGGAATACGGATTTCGCATTGCACCACTGGCCATCACGATCGCCCGCTCTCACGCTGTGTGTTTTTCTTTTGTGAGGATTTGTGGACGACTCCATCTATGTGCCTCCACTTCCAGCAGCTTTGGGTGGCCAGCGGCGCTGCATAGAAACAGTGGTGAATGCAGTACCTGCAGACATGCTCGTACAAGCGTGGGATTTATCTGACTGTTATTTGGATATTTGCTTTGGATCCGGTGGTGTTCACTTTAAACATTTGTGAAAGGTAAATTAAAACCTTGGTTCTGAACGGAAGTGTAAAAAGGTGGCTAAAAGTTATATGCCCATGCATGCAAAAGATATGACACTGAAAACATCGGATGGACTTTCGAAAATCAAAAATTTTTGGTTCCATGCAGAAACTAAAACTTACCCCATATTTCCATCTTCCTTCATGTACAAGATATCTTTTTTCCAAATAGGGTGAATCTTTTTGCAATATACTGTACCTTTTTTGTAATAAAACAGTTCCGTGATTCATGTACGTGTCGGTTGTTATTATAAACCAGAAAAGGCTTAGTTCTGTGGAAAAATGTCTACGATTATAACTGTTTCATGGAAGGACGTACTGCGTAGCACAAAATGCATATGAAATAAATAAAGATGAAAGCGACGAAAATTAACACAAAGAGAACTAACGAGTAATGAGATATCGAAAGAGGAGCTGAAAGAGTAAACGAGCTGAAAGAAATCATCTTTGAAAGAAGTACGATTATAGAAGCGCTTGGAAACGATAGAACCTGGGGAACAGGTTACCGCTATATAAATTCTCTCTTCGGTAAAACTGAAGCGAAAGTTACTGAAACGGTGCATTCCTACGAAAATGAAACGTCTGTGAAGACAGACAATGAAGAAGATTACGAACGTCAAGTCTTCGTCAACAGACTGATTTAAAGAATTAAAGGCCAGATGGACCTGGATACAGTATGGATTGAAAATCGCACCAACAATTAGTTTAATTGGTAAAATTTCCTTTAAACTGTCTTATTAGCACAGTTTTTTTCCGACTGTAGCGTTTGGACATCTATGGTTTGTTCAATTATTATTAATTTAGCGTTCAACATTTTCAATTTCATTAACAGTGTATTCTCTAAGACGTCATTTGCTCTGTGTTCGTACCTCACTCTCGATGTCTAACGTATTTGTCAATGCTGTTTTTGAGTAATGTACCCTCTTGGATGACGACAGTCGGTTAAAGTCTGATGACGGATATGTAAACGAAAACCGGTCAATGAAACAAATTACTACTGTAGAACGTCTACATGTACACTTACACCTCGTAAGACCCTTGCGGTACGGTGCGGAGGACCCTTTGGATACCACTCTCACTTCATCCTTTCCTGTTCAACTTGGATGGTTTGTCGGAAGAACGACTGGTGGTAAGACTCCGTATGGACCGTAATCCCTTTATTGTTATCTTCATAACATTTCGTGAGATATACGTAGGAGAATGTACGAGGTGCATTCAAGTTCTAAGGCCTCCGATTTTTTTTCTAATTAACAACTCACTCGAAATCGATGAAACTGGCGTTACTTCTCGACGTAATCGCTCTGCAGACGTACACATTTTTCACAACGCTGACGCCATGATTCCATGGCAGCGGCGAAGGCTTCTTTAGGAGTCTGTTTTGACCACTGGAAAATCGCTGAGGCAATAGCAGCACGGCTGGTGAATGTGCGGCCACGGAGAGTGTCTTTCATTGTTGGAAAAAGCCAAAAGTCACTAGGAGCCGGGTCAGGTGAGTAGGAAGCATGAGGAATCACTTCAAAGTTGTTATCACGAAGAAACTATTGCGTAACGTTAGCTCGATGTGCGGGTGCGTTGTCTTGGTGAAACAGCACACGCGCAGCCCTTCCCGGACGTTTTTGTTGCAGTGCAGGAAGGAATTTGTTCTTCAAAACATTTTTGTAGGATGCACCTGTTACCGAAGTGCCCTTTGGAACGCAATGGGTAAAGATTACGCCCTCGCTGTCCCAGAACATGGACACCATCATTTTTTCAGCACTGGCGGTTACCCGAAATTTTTTGCTGGTGGTGAATCTGTGTGCTTCCATTGTGCTGACTGGCGCTTTGTTTCTGGATTGAAAAATGGCATCCAAGTCTCATCCATTGTCACAACCGACGAAAAGAAAGTCCCATTCATGCTGTCATTGCGCGTCAACATTGCTTGGCAACATGCCACACGGGCAGCCATGTGGTCGTCCGTCAGCATTCGTGGCACCCACCTGGATGACACTTTTCGCATTTTCAGGTCGTCATGCAGGATTGTGTGCACAGAACCCACAGAAATGCCAACTCTGGAGGCGATCTGTTCAACAGTCATTCGGCGATCCCCCAAAACAATTCTCTCCACTTTCTCGATCATGTTGTCAGACCGGCTTGAGCGAGCCCGATGTTGTTTCGGTTTGTTGTCACACGATGTTCTGACTTCATTAAACTGTCGCACCCACAAACGTACTTTCGACACATCCATAACTCCATCACCACATGTCTCCTTCAACTATCAATGAATTTCAATTGGTTTCACACCACGCAAATTCAGAAAACGAATGATTGCACGCTGTTCAAGTAAGGAAAACGTCGCCATTTTAAGTATTTAAAACAGTTCTCATTCTCGTCGCTGGCGGTAAAATTCCATCTGCCGTACGGTGCTGCCATCTGTGGGACGTATTGACAATGAACGCGGCCTCATTTTAAAACAATGCGCATGTTTCTATCTCTTTCCAGACCGGAGAAAAAAAATCGGAAGCCTTAGAACTGGAATGCACCTCGTAATAGATTTATTGACTCTTCTAGGAACGTACGATCTCGGAACTTAAACAGTAAACTACACTGTGGTGCAGAATGCCCCTCTTGCAAGGTCTGCCACTCGAATTAGTTGATCATCTCTATGGCAGTTTCAGGCTTACTAAATGGCCCTGTAATGAAACGTGCTGCTTCCTTCTCTGTGCCGGCCGGAGTGGCCGAGCGGTTCTAGGCGCTACAGTCTGGAGCCGCGCGACCGCTACGGTCGCAGATTCGAATCCTGCCGCGGGCATGGATGTGTGTGATGTCCTTAGGTTAATTAGATTTAAGTAGTTCTAAGTTCTAAGTGATTGATGACCTCAGAAGTTAAGTCCCATAGTACAGATACAGAACATTGTGCTTTTATCGAATGAAACAACATGTTTACTGTTAACAGTCATTGTTAGTTTATATCCACAATGCATTATATATGCATTATCCACTATCAAGAGAATTTATATGTATTAATACGATATCCTTTCTCTGTTGTAATACGTCATGTATAAATTGCCGCAATTTGTAAAACGTTTAGAAAGTGTGAAAATTCATACGTGATGTATTACAACACAGAAAGGAGTCTGTGATCACTGAAGACAGTGCGACATGTTGCCCCAAAGTCGTAACAAAAAAAAAAAAAAAACACACACACACATTTTGTGGATATAAATACACAGCGATCAGTAACAGTAAACTTCTTGATTCATTCGATATCAGTAACAGACCCGTAAATCGTAACCTGAAGTACAAACAACTTTTTGGGGAGGGAAACCACAGCTCAGAGACACTGTCTGTGAGTAATAATAACAGTCCCTAACAATTCTAATTATTATAAAAATTATAACAATTAGAAAGTCAAGAATTATGTGGTGTTTGCCAGAATCCGCACAGTTGTATCAAGGTGCTTTATTCGCAATTACCGGCCGTCCTCAGACTGGTAGTTGCAAGTAAACCACCTTCGTGCAGCTATGCGGATTTTGTGAACACATCATTATTCTTGACTTTTTAATTGCTATAATTTTTATATTTATTCGAAGTGTTATCGAGTGTTGTAATTCACTAACCTGTCAGCAGTGAAATTTGTTCCGTTACGTGACGTGTTCGTAGTCGACGGCGATGTAGCACGGAGAACGCTCTCCAGCGACGCTTAGGCCATCAGTAACGCAAAGTTGCCCCGGCAGAAGTTTGCGCCGGCGGCAGAGCACCTATGCGTGGCGCCAGACACGGGGTTAAGCCCAGCGACCCGCACGGCATGCGACCGCACCAGCCCCAGCATCCGCAGCCGCGCGCCCTAACCGAGTTTGGCAAGTCCGTCCGCTCGCTTCCCCTGGAGAAATTTAACACTCCGCTCCACCGCAGGGGACGCATCATCTCCCTACGGATAGGCAATATGTCCCAAGCCAGCCGGCAGCCGAACGCACAACTCTGGCGGCGCACTGCGTCAACCCACGGCTGCCGGCGCCAATTCCCTGAGGAAACTTCCCGTGTCAGCTTGTGATGCCACACTCTCACGGAGCGGCAGGAATTAGCATTATTGCAACCTGACAAGCCTCTGAGGCTGTCAAAGATATTTGTAACAAACTGCAACACATTTGCTATAAGGTTCCACAACAATCCAGAAACTTTATATATATATATATATATATATATATATATATATATATATAAATCCAGTCAAAGAGCACAAACGTTTATTAAGCAGGTCATTACTTTCGATCATCTTCAGACGTGAGTAAACCCAGTGTACTACATAATTCATGTTATTTCGCGTCCAGTGTGATTCGACTGCCCCTACCTATGGATATTACGCTTCCCTCAACACCTTCAGAAACCATGCGCGATATCTGATTCGCTACGTACAAACTATTAGCCCGACAGACAAAATAAAGAGTGCCTTCTTTGTGGGAAATTTAATGTAGTTCAGTTTTGTACTGGGATACTTTCTCTCTGGAGGCCATAGATTTCGAGTTATCAAGACGCATTTGGAGTCACTTCGTACGTTTTTCATTGATAATTGGAGAACTACGGCCCCTAGGGAAAACGCACCTCAACACAAAATTTAAGTACATTAAATTTTCTACCATAAGGTCCTGTTCATTTTTTCTGTAGGATAACAGTTTGCACGTAGCAAGGGACAGAATATGAAAATCTTACACATGGTATTTAAAGGTGTTGTGGGTGGCATAAAGCCCATAGATAGGGGCAGCTGAACTATCCTGTGTAGATGGCCCAGTCACGAAAGTTTTCTTAAGTACCATAGACATCACGAGGCTCTACTTGTTCACTCTTCGGAGGGACAAAGCATACTTCGAGACTATAAAGTGTAATATGTAGGGCATCTTGGTATCCCTCGTAGTTAGGCTTTTCTATTTTGTGAAAGCTTGTATGGCTGATCAGTGTGTCCATACCGTCTATATACGTAATGATATAATTTATGTAGTGCGCTGGATTTGTTCAGGTGTAAAGATGCTTATTGTTGACCGAAATTAATTACCGGTTAATACACTTTTATGGTCCTTGACAACATTTATATTAAAATAAAAAAGATATTGCCATGTAAATTTATTAATACTAACTATAATTTATTCATGATTTTGTGTGTGTTGCGAGGGCTGACGAGAGATACTAAACAGTTGTGATGCCACGATGTGGGATCACTGTCCATAAATATTGCTTGCCATGATTATAAATAAAGCATAAGTTGGCATTTCGCACCAGGATAGCGTTTTCAGTTGCAAGGGAGTCCTTTCTGTCTAGTGTGAACGGTTTTCCACGCAATGATCCAGGAGAAGAGCGTCAGGGAAGTGGGCCAGACCGTTATAGAAAGGCAGTGCCAGCCAGCATAACTTTGTAGCCTGTCCAAAAATGTGCATCTGAATACTGTGAAACTGCCTGTGAACAACATCCACTATCCTTATTAAATACCTTCGATACAGTTTTCAATCGAGTAATTTCCTACTGCGTTCAAGTACTGACGAAATTTACAATTATTTGTATAAAGTGATTGAATCCTTTATTAAGGCTGTTAACAAGAGATACTGACAGCGAAACCCTGTATGCCACTATACATACGGAAATTCCCAAAAAATTTATCAGGAATAACCTGCCGTCCCTAATTTAGTCAGTGCCTGGATATAATATACGAGGGGGAGTTGGAAAATAAGTTTCCCCTGTGGACTGTGGGCAGAATTGTGTGATATGGTTGAAAGACGACACGGCAGGTGAACGCGCACTTGCAAGACACCGTACACCATTGGGTAGAGGGCGACCGCGATAAAGCAGATGGCGCTGTTGCAGTGCCTGCGCAAAGCGGAGGCCAGCAGCTCGCTCTTTTCCCAGAGCTAGGGAGAGAAGGTGCGTTTTGGAGTCGTGGTCAAAGGCGGAAGTGAGAGCTGTTATCCACTATGAATGGGCACGTGGAGTATCAGGCACAGAAATTCATAACCGCCTTGTCGAGGTGTATGGGTCAGATGTGATGTCGAGGCAAATGGTGCGGAGATGGTGCCAGCAATTCGGTGATTGACGTCAGCAAGTGCAGGACATACCAAGACCTGGACGGACGCTCACGGCCACGACAGATGCAAATGTCAGGAAGGTGGATAACATGATTAAAGCGAACCGGCGTATCACCATCGATGGAGTAGGGACAGAACTTGGAATCGGACGTCTACATCTACATATATATTCCGCTAGCCACCAAGCGGTGTCTGGGGGAGGGCACAATTCGCACCAAAGTCATATTCCCCCCACCCCACCCCCCCTATGTTCCACTCGCGAATCGCGCGAGGGAAAAACGACTGTCTGAACGCCTCAGTATGAGCTCTTAGTTCCCTTATCTTTGAATGATGATCACTACGTGATTTGAAAGTTGGTGGTAATAATATATGCTCTACATCGTCGCCGAAGATTGGATTTCGGAATTTAGTGAGCAGCCTTTTCTGTTTAGCGCGTCGTCTATCTGCAAGTGTGTCCCACTTCAAACTTTCTATGAGATTTGTAACGCTCTCGAGATTGCTAAATGTACCAGTCACGAATCTTACCGCTCTTCTTTGGACCTTCTCAATCTCTTGAATCAGACCCAATTGGTAAGGGTCTCATACAGACGAACAGTACTTTATGACTTGACGAACTAACGTATTGGAATCTATTTCCTTTGTCGAAGAACTGCATCGCTTCAGGATTCTACCAATAAACCGCAATCTAGAGTTCGTCTTACTCGTTACTTGTGTAATCTGATCATTCCATTTGAGATCATTTTGAATAATCACACCCGGATACTTGACTGATGTTACCGCTTCCAAAGACTGATCATTTACTTTTTACTCAGACATTAATGGGGATTTTCGCCTTGTTATACGCAGTAGGTTACACTTACTAATATTGAGAGATAACTGCCAGTCATTACCCCACGCATTTATTTTCTGCAAATCCTCATTGCTTTGTTCACAACTTTCGTGTGATACTACTTTCCTGTAGACTACAGCATCATTGGCAAACAGTCTAAGGCCACTGTCAATGCCATCAACCAGATCATTTATGTAAATCGTAAAAAGCAGAGGACCTATTACGCTGCCCTGGGGCACACTTGAAGTTTCTCTTGTTTCTGTTGAAGTTACCCCGTTTAGGACGACATACTGCTCCCTATCAGTTAGAAAACTTTCGATCCAACCGCATATGTCATTCGATAGACCGTAAGCACGCACTTTTTGTAGTAAGCGACGGTGCGGAACTGAGTCGAACGCCTTTCGAAAGTCGAGAAATATGGCATCATCCTGGGAGCCGGTATGTAGAGCCTGTTGTATATCATGCACAAAGAGGGCCAGCTGTGTCTCGCACGACCGCTGTTTTCTAAAACAGCGAGCTCACAAGATCATCCACTGCATTCTTCGATACAGGAAGGGAATCGGCACGATGGGTGCCCCGCCAATTGACCCCGACACACATGGAGCAACGCATGGCGTTCAGCGTGGAACAGCTCGAGCGTTACCATGGATCTGGCAATGACCTTCTGTTTCGGATTGTGACGGGGGATGAAACGCAGGTCCACCATTACACGCCCGAATCGAAGGCCACATCCATGGAGTGGAAACATCCGTCATCACCTGTCCGAAAGAAGTCAAAAGCACTCCGTCTGCAGGTAAAGTGCTACCCACCGTTTTCTGGGACGCCAAAGGAGTTTTGCTGCTGGACTTTCTGGAGGAGGCAATCATCAATGCTGTGCGGTACTGTGCCACTGTGTCGAAATTGAAAGAGGTGATTCAGAAAAAGCGTCCTGGCCTTCTCAGATCTGGCGTTCTGCTGTTGGATGACAATGCGAGACCACACACGGCGACGGCAACGCAAAACCATATTGCAACTCTTGGTTGGGAGCGCCTACACCATCCGCCTTACAGTCCGGATCTAGCACCAAGTGACTTCTATCTGTTTCCTGCTTTGAAGAAGACTCTCGGCGGAAGGTGCTTTGGCAGCAACCCTGACGTCAAACAAGCCGTTCAACGCTTCTTCCGTGTGCAACGCCCTGATTTCTTCCAGGAAGCCTTTTTGAGGCATATAAAGCGGTACGACAAATGTCTCAATGTACTTGGAAATTATGTAGAGAAATAAAGATATGTCTTATCTTTAATGTCTCATTCTCTTTTTTTTCCTTTCACACACAACTCTGACCACAGTCGACAGGGGAAACTTATTTTCCAACTCCCTCACGTAGATGCACATCTATACGTTGGTTTGTTAGTACAGAATTAACACAGTGATAAATTGCTTTCAATTCAAGGACTAAAAAGTACCAGGAAACACAGAAGATGAAAAAATGTACCTCAGTTTATGAATAGGACATTGCCCCTTCATAATACCGTGGGAAAGCCGTAAATGTTTTCCTTTTGAGAATTGGCGCAGGGAACAGAAGAGAAGCAATTTATCACTGTATCGGAAATATCGAGCACATCCGGCCGGGCGCTCAGACTTTTGTGAGCTTCTGCTGTCGAACTTCGTTCCCGGAAGCAATATGGCTGTCAGAGTTCGAAGAAGAAAACTTGTTAGCAGCCTTTATTAGCGCAACTCGTGTTATTGCTGTCTGTTGCCCGCGGTGGACTTCATAAAAGTCAGGAGCGATCCGGCTACGTTAAGCGTAGACTCGGTTTACAAGGGATCTGCAAGGATCCTTCCATTAATTAGCTACTGAGAAGGTCTTTGACGGCCAGCGCTGTTATATTCGTAACTAATAATAAATTACAACCAAATAAACGATTTGTGACAGTTCGGTTATATCAGTTTCCTTTAATGAAATAGGTGATATGACTGTCACACAGCGATTTGCCATTTTGTTTCAGATCTGTCACGATTACGCAAGAGTTAACTGTGTAGACTTGGTGCCTTTTCTGGGAGTGGCAAGCACTAGATTTCTCGCCAGAAGGGATTGGGTCCACAGAGCTCTGCAGTCTCATGCGGTCAGCAGAAGACTTTCAATGATGTCTCAACAGGAGGGAACGAGCGACCCCGGGAGGGAGCAGTTTATGCGGAAATGGTCATCTTTCCCGAAATGCTTATTGTGGACAGTTCTTGCGCTAATCCGCTTGCCAACGGCATGGGTTCCGCGAGCCGCTACAGATTTCCCCTTAGAGTGAAATTTGCCGTTCTGTCTGCTCATCAAAGAGGAGGCTGCCTACTGGCGCTTCCCTGGTGTGAGAAAATTCTTTGCTTCACTCCAAAATTACGGACTGTCCACTCCTAAGTAACACCCTCACCACCAGACGTGGTGCTGACAAATGGAGAGGGTCTGCTCAAAACCAATACCAACATCACGAATTAAAAATGATAATTTATGCAGGTTTCAAGCTCGGTGTTTCAATTGCCTTCCTTTGTTTTTACGTAGGAAATGGAACATTCGTTCGTCAGGTTGGCAGCATCGTCTAATCTCACCTCCAAGTGGAACCTGGGAATTGTGGGGGCTCTGAAGATAACTTTGATTTCAAGATTTATTCGCTTCCTGGCTGTCGTCTGGTGCTGACTAGTGCCCTTTGGCTGTATCTGAAAGATAAAAGTTTCTCTCAGCCAATAGCGCAATCCATCTTCTGAGCGGCTCGCATTTAGCTCATTTTGTTATACAACTGGAATGCTCAGTTACCTATATTAAATATTTGCCTCATTAATCTTGATTTTGTGAGCTGCCCATACGTGGAATTCTCACTGATTTTGCTTCATGCAGTCTTTCACTTTAACGCAAGTCCCACGGAGTTAACAGTAATTTTATTTTAGTTTTCAACAATTTTCAGAACATTCCTCTGTACTATTCATTGTGAGTTGATCACTTGATGAGATTAAATAAAAGCTTTGTATTCTCCATCTCACTTAAATTTTAAGATCTATAATGTCCTACAGCCCCCCTATGGTCGGGGGACAAATGATGATAACAACCAGCCTCATTTAGACGGTTTCCCACGCTCGATCGGACAAATTCTGAATTGGTCCCCAGATTTCACCTCAAAAAATACGATACACAAATAGTTACAACACGATAACACACAGAACACAGTCTACTCAATCCGGAAACTGGGGCCGCACATAATATTCCTTCCACTTCCCATCTCCTTGCCCCCATTTTTAGGTAACTGAAATCTGAGGCGAAAGGAAGAGTATCCGGCCGCAATGTTTAATATAACAAATTTGCAGATCTCGAGCACAGTGTTCTACGTACTACACGTGCTTAAAGCAAAGAAGCACTGAGGGGATGTGTGTGAATGTGTGATCTCTTATTTTCAACTAATTTCAGGATGTGATGTTTCATTTTATTGGTAATTGCTGCGTGAGCTAGGACATGCTTTTATTCATACATTTGTGTGGGAGTACTCTTTGGAACTGTCAACCCCGGAGCAACGAAACTTTCGATTTTCGCAGTGAGTTGAACTATTCCTAAGCAGCCATATCGTAAATTCAGGATATCAGCCATGAATATTATGCTGGGACATTGACAGTATGAGGGGATTTTTGTTACAAAAAAATATAAAAACTTATTTTTACGATAAGTTCGGAAACTCTTTCAGTTAGACTCTATCAGCCAATACCAGGCTCTCTACTCTCAATAAATATGCCCTTCCTGGATGGACAGATACGTAACGTATAAGTGCAGGTTGTGACACAAGGAAGACAAGATATGGAAGTTTGGGCCTGGCCTGATGCGGCTCGGATGGCCGAAGCAGTTAAGACGACCATTCGCTTAAGGCCGGAAGTCCGGGTTCGATTCCCAGTCGGTCACAAGTTTTCATTGGCCTCATTCCAATATACAGCTGAATTTGGTTCATATTCGCAACTGCAGATAAATTTCCTGTGTTTGAACACATAGTTTTAGGGGGAACTGTAGTTCGACGTTTACAGCAAACCGCAGTGGAACACGATATTTTTCAACCTAGCGAACCTTATCACAGGTAAAAGACATCATAAGTGGCAGATTAAAATCTTAGGATTGGCTTGGGATTGTACATGGGTCATTAGAATTTGTATTTTAACACTTAGTCCTTTTTATTTTTTTACCTCAGCAATGAGCCATGCGATGGTCTAGCAAGAGTAGCCTTCTTAGCTAAGAAACTAACATTTCGTTTCCATTAATGCAGCAGTGTGCCCTGTTGATGACGGTTGTGGAATAATTTTAGAGGCTTCTCTCTGTCATTCGAAACGAGGTGGTTACTGCAATATTTCTCCAGCGAATAGAGTGAAATAAGGACTGATGTGGAATACTAAAATACGATATTGTACGCTGGGGTCTGCAGCGAAGTTAATGTTCTAACTCAGCGCCCAAGGTCCCATTGGGTTCAGGTCAGAACTCTGGTCAGTCCACCCCATTTCAAGAATCTTACTATCCAAAAACAATTGCCTCACAGATGCTACTTTCACTTTAAGACAGAGCTCACTGTCATTCTGATACTATCATCTTGGAACTGTTCTTCTACTGTACACAGTACATAGTGCTGTGAAATATGTTCAAATTCTCCCGCACTCAGCGTTTTCTGTAGTGAAAAAAGGGGACCACAGTCTAGCCAGGGAAAGCACCCCCATACGTTACAAACACATTCGCTGTATTTTGTAAAAACAGACAAAATGTCTGCAGGGATACCTCAATTACTTTTTATACACTGTTACTTATAATTGCAAAAATGTTTATTCACATGACCGGTTTCGGTTCCTCTAGAGCCATCTTCAGATCTGAAATGACTATGGTACTAATTTACTATTTCACAAATGCAAGCCTATTTCGTCCTACCCGATCAACATCAAATGTTCCAGAACGTACCTGCAATTTCGGTTACAGGAGTAACCCGTCCACACTCAGTAACCTTCACATGTTGCGTCACATTAATTGGTTGGCAGAATGCACGTCATTTATATTAATTATACAACTCTTACCGACAGGTGGTGTCTGGTACATTTGTTACATTACATATGCACATACTGCATTTGTGAAATAGTAAATTAGTATCATTGCCATTTCAGATTTGAAGATAGTTCTAGAGGATCCAAAACCGGTCATGTGAATAAACATTTTTGCAATCAAGACGGATTATAAGTAACCCATCCTCTGTACTTCACTGTAACGTTATATAAGTATTCGCCAAACCCAAACCCTTTACTCGGATTGCCACAGGGTATAGCGTTGTGATTCATCACTCTAAATTAGTTTCCTGTCATTCTCTGTCACGTACCGTAGCTCTTTACACTACTTCAAACGTCGATTAGCAGTGACTACAGGAATGTGACGCGGATGTAGAGTTGCTTGTCTTTGCACGCTATCCATTTTAACTTCTTACCCACGTATATTGTGCTAGGTAGACCGCTGTAGCACTTTGAAACTCACGAGTGAATCCTTCCTCTGATTTCATGTGAGTTTTTACTAAAACCCTTCACAATGCTCCGCGGTCCCTGTCAGTACATGAGGTCTACCTGCTCTTGGTTTACCTACGGTTGTTCCATCACGTTTACAGTTCACAATCACATCACCACCAACCATCGGATAGGACAACTTTAGAAAGGTTGGAATGTCCCTGGTGGATCTGTTACTCAGGTGATATCTATAACGGCTCTTCTTCTTGATGATTTGGTTTGATTTATACTTGGCCTCGGCTAAAACTCGGCGACAGTCGGTAGAGTGTTGATATCGTTATCAAGTTTCGAAGACGACGTTACACAAAATAACAGTGCTGAACCGAAATGTCGACGTGCGTGAGATATTTACTTCTCCAAGAATCGTAATTAATTGTTAGTAATCGATATTTAAATGATCAATGATGAAATATTAATGATAAAACCAATACAGTCACATCCATAACAAATTCCCTACAAGCTGGTCGTAATTTCAAGTATCTAAGAAATCGTAACAATGGGCTTGTGATTTGAGTCAAAGATTCTACACAAGCGCCGAGCGCTACAGTCAAATATTATCGCTGCGCCTAATTATTACTCGGGAGTTTCATGTCAATAATTTGATAGAATTTTAAATCACAAATGCTCGACTTGGCACGAGAGGGTGTTTTATTGCACAATATCAGTCACTTCCTAACCGAGCCTTGAGAAGAAAACTTTCCCAGGTGTTGGGGGTATTTAAATTATATGCTTCGGACCTATCACTGAAGTTCCATAAACCGCTGGCTATTATGAATGAAAATTGTCTATCAGTGTTCGTTGCCTGAATCACTGTCTAAGTAATGTTTAGTTCAATTATCTAGTTAAAAGTTCACTTTATTCTAGTAGGTAAAATTCCTGCGTTCGAATTCTAATGCCGTGATATTTGAAGTCAGAAGATCGTATTACTGCGTCATAATAGATCGCAATTATTCAATCTCAAAAACAATCTAAGCGCGCCTACATGTACGAGCATTCAAATATATGACCTCCTTCGGCTAACTCTCGTAACGTAGTGACAATGCATTGAATTATACTTGGTCATTACTCACGATTCCCAAAGAGTACTCACACGGAGTATTCTTTAGGATAGTTGGTTCTAATTTGCGAATGTTAACTTATGCTAATTTTGCGGTTTATTATGATTTTGATTTTAATTTTACTGAAATTTAATCTTTCTTTCGTAGATTGCTAAATTCCTGATTTAATTACTTGTTATTGTCCTGATAATAGTGATAAATGGAACTTCGTTCGCTTATTCACTTTTCTGGGAATTTGGGACCTGGGGGTAAATCTTTGGTGGTATTGGGAGCTAATTTTTGATTTTTATTTCTCGTCCGAGGAAGTGGCGTTACATATCTACGTTCGAAATCACTGAGCTCTCCTGATGAACCCCTTCTGCTGTCACTGCTTCTTCATCGACAACACTCCCCGCCTCCTTCTATGTTTTCAGGTTCGAGTCTCGTGACATCTAGTGCTGAATTCTGCAGTACACATGGCTTTCGGGATACTTTTGATCGTCTAGTTTAATTTGCTAGGATACTGAGAGTCTGTCGGTCTTGAACCAACGTCGAAGTAATAGTGTCCCTGGGCACACGAGCTTATTTGATGTGTTTCCAGCGAGTAGCTGGAGGTGTTTATTCAGCCCAATAATTCGAGGTAAAACAGACGTGATTATCCACTGGGTTATTTTCTAAGAGCTCTTTCGTACAATGCGCTGCTGTATTAGGTACGGGTCCGTTCAGTAATTAAACAGTAGCTCCAGTTAACTCTAGAGCAACGAGGATTCGCAACGTCTGCTACAGATTCAACCATCTCCCACTGGCATGTTTGCATCTCATTATGCACTTCAGAAACAACTATTCTAGAAGAACAATAACTATGCAGTTATTAAACATATTGAGGACTGATCACTAGTTGGAAGCAGTAGTGACACTAAATCATTCTGTAGCTGGGATTGATGTTTGCTAACAATACACTTCTAGAGTTACCGAAGGAGCAGGCGTATCACAGTAATTACCCAAAAAAAGCAATTTAGACGTCTTTGTTTCACATGATTATTTTATTATTTTATATATTATTTATATTTGTGTTTGCCACCTCCTTGTTTCAGTTCAGTGAGTGTCACTTACCGGTTCCGATGACATGGTGAGGAAACACAATTTTTGTACCTCACAGTCTCGTTGCTCTTGAGGCTGAAGACAGTAAACGGAAGTCAAGTAGCTTAACTTCCTCTAGTCATAGTATTTATTCTGTGCGATACGTTACTTCGACTGATTTAGAGAGGAACGCAGCACCACTGTGAAACCGTGCATTTATCACGCCCTTACCATTCACTTACCAACAAGTACAATGTGTACTTCATTCATCCTCTGCTGTCATCTAAAGGTGTTATAGGGAAAACGAGGAAGCTATTATCAGTGGTCAGTTGGCATCTAGCAGTCTTTGGTCCCAACTATAGATATAGTCGAAATGCACAGACAAAGTGGCCGATAAAAATGATACTTTATGTCGCGGTATTTCATTGAAAGGAACTCTTTCCTTTTGTTCCGAAGACGCCACAGGGAAACGTTATCACGACTGAAAATGTAGTGTCTCATTGTTGTCTCAGTGGTTATCATGATCGCCATCGTTTTAGCAATACTTCTTACATATTTAAATATTACAGCGAAACACAAGTAGCATAGTGCAACACTTTTAATCAATACTTTAGAGTATCGAGCGCGTTCTACAATGCCAAATAGTTCTTCAGAACGGGGACAGCCCGATTCCTGAAGCACTGTTTCATGGGTTCGTCTCTAAGCTTACGTTTTTGGGATCGATGGAGTCTCCCTCTCTCGCCTGGTTTACTTTCTATCTACCAATTGCTGTCCTCAGTCTGTTAAAAGGTTTCCATGTACTCTGATATTTATAGGAGCTATGTGGTTGGTTTTCCGAAACTATACTCTTGCTACTTCAGCAGGGATAATTCATTCCTGTGGTAATCACAGGAGACCATTCCTACGTTTCATCTGTTTAGCTGCAGGTGTATGTCGTGCATTGGATGGCCCTTTTCAGTCTTTAATATTGTGGTCTCCCTACTCGCAGCTGTTTCTCTGTGAGTACTAGGTACGGTTGTCTATATCTACATCATTGTATAATCTGCAAACCACTGAAGTGCATGGCAGAGTTTACTTTGCACTGTACGATATATTACAGCTTTTTCCCATTTCAATAGCATTTCGAGGGCGTGAAGAACAGTACTTTTAACGCTTCTGCGTCCCTCCCTTCTTTCTAGATGTTCAATACCCCAAGTGATACCAGGATCATACCAACAAACCAGCCACCCGATTTTCCAGCGACTTAGCTTTGTGATCCATCTCACATCTCTGCAAGTTATACTCATATTGTGTCTTTTGGATTAATAAACTCATATTATTTAGAAATTAATATTTAGCTTGTATGCCGCGTAATCCAACCGCTTGTATTGAAGGGCATTATGCAACCCATTATACCTTCAAATAGCATGTGCAAGATTTTCATATTGTCTCAGTCAATATGCTCAAACTATTAGGCCTATAGGAAAGGTTAACAGGACCTCTGTGTAGGAAATTTACTTTAATTAAATTTTGTATTGGAATAGGTTTTCGCTAGAAGCCATAGTTTTCGAATTATTCAAGATAAAACTACAAAAGTTACCTTCAAACGCGTTTTTCTTGACTAATTGGAAAACTGTGGTCTCCAGTGAGAACATACACCACTACAAAATTTAACTACAATAAATTTCCTACAAGAAGGTCCCATCCATTTTTCTATAGCATTAATAACTTGCACGTAGCACAAGACAGAATAAGAAATTCTCGTGCATGATTTTTAAAGACATTGCGGGTTGCAAAAATCCATCGGTAGGGCAGTTGAATAATTCTGTATACAAAGGGGTCCCAAAAGGGGTGGTGAATAGTCAAGGATATGACAGGAACAATCATTCAGAACAAAAGAATCTAGTAAATGTGTCATCCAAAACGCATTCCTTAAGAGCTATAAGCATTTGTTCAGCGAAAGAGATGCGTTCAGTAGTGAAGATGAATAAGTGCTCGTAACTCCTAAAGTATGCACTTCAGAGTCCACGTTTATTGGGCATTTTATTTTGTTTTGATCGGCACTGTCACGTTTCAAAACATTCAAAGCAAAGAGCTTGGAGTAGAATAGACTGGTTACGCATTGGAGATTTTAGACAGTTCCAAGAGATAAAAAAAAAAAAAAACGCAGATGGAAACCCGTTTCCGGTACTATTACCCACCGAGGTAACAGAACACCGCATTCTTAAGAGGCAAGGGCTGTCAACGCAGCCGGTTACTCCATCTTCCCCACTGGATATCGAGGCAGTCAGTCGCAATCACTGAAGAATAAACAACAAAGCTTTGTTGCTACACGTTCCGCCTGCGGTCCCGTCAGCTTACAAAATCACGGTTGCTGCCGGAAGGGTGGCCCAGCTGCAGGCGACTATACTTTGTATCAATATATATACTGTATATTCGTTGATGCTTCCCGCCGCCGCCGAGCATCATTTAGTATTTGCCATGGGACGACGACATATCATCGAACGAACAAGATCTACTGACGAGGTGTGCAGCATACTACGTATACCAGAAAATAAGGTCATTTTCAACAGGAAAACGATGCGAATGAGAAACTCGAAACGGGGAGAAATATTTTACAAGCGAATCAGGAACTGCGATTCTGCTGAGCCTACTGCATTTCGCGCAGGGCACATAGGCAACACGCGCTGCATACGGACGCCACAGAGTGCTTACACCCCGCCGACTCTCAGGGCAAAGTAGTCTTAAACGATGCAAAAGCTAATATTTTGCCTCGAACAGAAGTTGTTCCCTATGACGTGATCTATCACGCATAAAAGTTTGTCGCAAGACTTTGCTCTATGTGTATGACTGCAGATCAGGTACCCCTCTCAAAGCAACGGAAGTCATTAGTGACAAAGGACCTCATTACAAAATACCTTTCATGAAACACATAAATTGAAAATGAATGCGCAATACTGGGTTATACATTATGTACAAGATTACAGGAAGGGCCGCATCGGTCGTAAATTTAGTGTGTGTAAACGGCAGATACATTTCAGTTACTGCGTAACTATCTTCAGTGCAATTGTACCCAATTCGTGGTTTAACTGTTTGTTATCTGTAACGTCAAATGCTACGATGTGTGATTTTATTTACGATGAGTCATGAATGCAGTTGCGCTGAAGATAGCTGCACACTAACTGAAATCGATCTGTAATAGACAGATTAAAAATTTACGACCGATGCTGCCCTTCGTCCTACCTTGGATCTTATTAATATGGTCGTGGAGCACGCCTTTCCTGATGGAAGCAAACCTGAATTACTTATGATGTGTTATAAATGACAACTAGTAAATTTATCTTTCTTATTAATAATTATTGTCCTTCATTGTGCAGTTGTTACAATACACAGGCCCCAAGTCACTAATCCAACGATAATACCGAATAATGTGTTCAATTACGAAAGCAGCCAAAATAACATACTGCTCGCCCGTATGTCCGGGCAAGAAGAATAAAACAAGCTCTGGGAGGCAGATTCGCAACAGCTATTTAACGTCTCGTTGACAAGTATTATAATGATTATAACAGAGATGAAGTTATCATGCAAATATTACAAAAAATGATGTCGAAATAGATACTACACTTTGAGATCACTGATTCCAATTCTGACTCACTGTTACTGCAAGCTGATGCGGGAGTGTTTGATCTAGGGAGATAGATCGAATGATGAAATACGTGAACGAGCGTGCGTTTGTGTGCAGACAGAAGGCAGAGAGCTAAAGGTTAATGAGACACGAAGAGAGAGAGAGAGGGAGAGAGAGAGAGAGAGTAAATAAACGAGTGAAAGAGAGCAAAGGAAAAGAGAAACAGAGCGCGAACAAAACGAGAAAGAGCGAAGAAAAGGGAGAGAGAGAGAGAGAGAGAGAGAGAGAGAGAGAGAGAGAGAGAGATAGTCGGGGGAGGGGGCCAGGTTACAGTGTTGCAGGTGTTGGCGCGGCGTGTGTATTTATAGCCAGCCGTTGCTGCAGCCGGGCTGGGCGCCTGGCGTGGCGTCCCGCTATGCGGCAGCGTGGCGTCACGTGACCGGCGGCGGCGCGCATCGATCGCCGCCAGTCGCCGCCGCCGCCCACCCCACCCCACACCGCTAGCGCCTCCGTCTGGGGGCGAGCGCGCGGTCTCCTCTTCGAATCCCTTCTACTGTCTGTGACAAGCAAATGTAACGCTTGCACCCCCAGCCTAAAGGACTTGTCCGAAAGTATGACATAAGCTACAGACGGGGCGGCTCAGTAAGTAGCAGCGTTTGACGAGAGATGTCGTTGCTAGCGCAAGTTGGTGCTACCAATACGTGCCTGTATCTGTTAGACGATGATGAAACGAAAGTGACACTAATTCGTATGTTACTTGACAGCCATTTCAGTAAGTTGACCTACGTAGTTTCTGCTGATACTGAAAAATCTGAGAATCGTTCAGTGACTCACTGATTGGGATTGGATAGGAAAACGTGTGACGAAATGAAAGCTAAAATGGATTGTGTTTATGGTGACCCATTAGTGGTTCAAAAAATTTTTAAACACGGTGGAACTTCTGTTAATGTCGAGGATCGCCGAGGAAGTTCGGCTTGTGGATATCGAATACATCAATTACGGAAAGGTCAAAACATGGCTCTCGTTGACTGTTGAACGAAAATGCACGAAGTAGCAGAGGCCGTAAATGGGAACGGCAATTACTGTTTTGAATGAGATGGTGAAAACATTGTTGACGAGTGCCGCACTGTGTCGACTACGCATCGGCCACACGAGGCTCACCCACGAGTTTCTTCTCCGTCAAGAGGATCCTCCCCAACGCGGCTGCGGTAGCAGTGCGCCCTGGTCGCCGATCTGCGGCACGGTCTCAGCTTGCCTACCTCACTACATCATATGCTTACAGGTGTTGAGACCGCCACTACCAAGGTGTTGCATTTTCTGAGTGAGATCGGATTTTAAACTAAACTGTAATTCTCCTCCACTTTCAGTGTAAGGGGTGCTTGGGGGGAAGGGGGCCCAGTTGGGGGTGGGGGGGAGCGAACTTCCTCCCGCGGTGGGTACCTCCATGCGACCACAGGTTACTTTTCCACCCTCCCCCCACCCTTCACCTCGTTGTGCCTTTAGACCCTCTTGTGCAAGATGCTTCCTGGTTTTCTTTTACCTGTCGTGTTACTACTAGTCCCCTAGAACTTAGAACTACTTAAACCTAACTAACCTAAGGACATCATACAACACCCAGCCATCACGAGGCAGAGAAAATCCCTGACCCCGCCGGGAATCGAACCCGGGAACCCGGGCGTCGGAAGCGAGAACGCTACCGCACGACCACGAGATGCGGGCACGTGTTACAACTACTAGTAGTTTGGTCCTTTTAAACACATAATTAATCATTGGTGACGCAAATGCAGACAGTGGATATCTAACGGGCGCTGCTATCAACTCCGAAGCAATTTGAGTGAGTAGTAGTTTTGCGACGAGTCGCCACCGTTATTATGTTCCGTGTGGCCGAGTGGTTTTAGGCGCTTCAGTCCGGAACCGCGCTGCTGTTAAGGGTCGCAGGTTCGAATCCTGCCTTGGGCATGTATGTGTGTGATGTCCTTAGGTTACATAGGTTTAAGTAGTTCTAAGTCTAGGAGACTGATGACCTCAGATGTTAAGTCTCATAGTGCTTAGAGCTATTTGAATCATTACATTCCGGAAACGAAGCCACAACTAAACGGTTTTCTGAAGGCGATACTATTCTAAAGAAGGCGAAGGCGATCCCATTGCCAGTAAAAAGTCAGGCGACTCTTTTTTGTGTTGCGAACGGTGTTGTACTGGATCAAACTACAGAGAGATACTGAACCGCTTCGACGAGAAACTGAAAGAAACACGGACTCGTTCGACGAAGTGCTGTTTCACCTCGACAATGTGGCAGTAAAATAGTGTCGACTTGTCACCACAATACTGTAAAAATTGCTTTCACGGTGCTCCTCACACTCTCCAATAGAAATTGCTCTCAGAAGAAATATTCTCTTCAAATGAGAAAGTGCTCTATGAGACGAGACGCGTAATTGAGACAGCTTGACTGTTCCTATTCTTAAGGTGCCACAAAGTCGTTTAGTTGGTCTGCGATCATGATATAAACGTGAGGTCGCATGTCAATGCTGAATACATTGTTTAAGCAATCACACAAGCTATGTGATACCACTTCTTTAACACCAAATGATAGCGTGTTTACAACCAACAAACTTGTAGAACTAAGTCAAACAAGTAATTCAAATAAAAATTTCTTTATTTTAGTTACTTAATAATATGTTTTGAAACTTAATTTTATGTATGTTCCCGAAGTGATCATAGGTAACAACCACCTAATAATGTTTTCATGTACAGGGCTAATATTATCCAATTTTCGCAGTTAAATGAAGAATAACAACAGTATGTAAAAACATTATCAACAAAATAATTATTTCTATTAAAATGGAGCCTTTGTATCTAAGACTCTGCCTGCGTGCCTTCCCAATTGCTAATGAAATTGCCAGTAAGAAGGCTCCAGTGCTTAGCAGCGTAACGTCCTACAGTACTCGTCATCGGCATACTGTCGTATCACCCGGCGTGATGGTATGGGGTGTCATTGGTTACACGTCTCGGTCATGTCTTGTTCGCATTGACGGCACTTTGAACAATGGGCGTTACATTTCAGATGTGTTACGACCCGTGGCTCTACCCTTCATTCGATCCTCGCGAAACCCTACTTTTCAGCAGGATAATGCACGACCGCATGTTGCAGGTCCTGTACGGGCCTTTCTGGATACAGAAAACGTTTGACTGCTGCCCTGGCCAGCACATTCTCCAGATCTCTCACCAATTCAAAACTTCTGGTCAATGGTGGCCGAGCAACTGGCTCGTCACAATACACCAGTCACTACTCTTGATGAACTTGGGTATCGTGTTGAAGCTGCATGGGCAGCTGTATCTGTACACGCTATACAAGCTCTGTTTGACTCAACGCCCCGGCGTATCAAGGCCGTTATTACGGCCAGAGGTGGTTGTTCTGGGTACTGATTTCTCAGGATCTATGCACCCAAATTGCGTGAAAAAGTAATCACAAATCAGTTCTAGTATAATATATTTGTCCAATGTGTTGTGGTTGGCAAGAGAGCCAACACCGTTTTACTAAAGGAGGCCGAAAGGCACGCGTTTTAGCTCACGCAGGCTGGCGTGAGGTCTGGAACATGACAAGGAAATTAGAATTTAGAAAAGCGGACGTAGCTGGTGGAATACTTAACTTTAATCCATTAATGATGAACGTCGGTCTTGACGGTACATGATTCACAATATCAATAGTAACTGATTATGGCGCCTTGCTAGGTCGTAGCAAATGACGTAGCTGGAGGCTATGCTAAACTATCGTCTCGGCAAATGAGAGCGTAATTCTCAGTGAACCATGGCTAGCAACGTCGGCTGTACAACTGGGGCGAGTGCTAGGAAGTCTCTCTAGACCTGCCGTGGGCGGCGCTCGGTCTGCAATCACTGATAGTGGCGACACGCGCGTCCGACGTATACTACCGGACCGCGGCCGATTTAAAGGCTACCACCTAGCAAGTGTCGTGTCTGGCGGTGACACCACACAATGAATACCCGTTTATCAACTGCATCTATTCTTGGTGTAGCAATTTTAATGGCCAGTAGTGTAATTGGAATAAATTCCATTACCATTGTTTTAATTTTGCGGAGCTTAATCTTATAACCTCTTTTCAAGACGGTATCTATTCCTCTCAATTGCTCTGCGAAGTTCTTTGCTGTCTCCCAGAATTACAATATAATCGGCACATCTCAACGTTTTTATTTCTTTTCCCTCAACTTTAAATCTCTTTATAAATTTCCCTTGATTTATTTTACCTCTTGCTCGACGTACAGTTCGAAAAAAAAACCTCGAGAATAGGCAACATAATTTCCTATAAATTCAAATAAAACTTGATAACAAATCACATTATGATTCTTCGTTATATGCAATATGGACAGATTAGTTTTATTTACATTGCTGATTAATCGAAACTGACGTTAAATTCTGAACTAACTTCGTTACCGCAACTGGCGTGCGATACGTGATAAAAGGGTCCCCGAATGGCTGTCGTCTTTTCCAAAAATGCATTCGACACATGCGGGCCGCGCGGCCGGCAGATGTAATTTGGCCCTTTACGACCCATCCGTCACTGTCAGCCAGGTGCCGCGGGTTTATTGAATTCTCAGCTCGGCGGCGATAATTCGCCTCTGCAGTTTTTCCCGCTCTCGCGACACTCATCCGTCAGAGGGCTGCGAAACGTGCCCGCGCCATGCAGTGTCTCTCAATTTTTGGCTCCCACAATAGCGTGGCGGAGGATTATTCAGATCATATAACGAAATTTGAAAATAGCGGAGGCGGAGTGTGTTCTGCTCTCCTAATGCTGCCGAAGCGTGGAAACGCTACTGAAATACGTGATCATCGATGGAAACTGTATGTATTGATGCGTCTACGTGGCCTCTTGTGTGCATGCGGTATTGAATTTGTTTCCAGCTATGAAGTCCGTCAAAAAATAAGCGAACCTTTTTTCACGCGACTGCAAAGCGTTCTAGTTTCGTTCCGTTGACAGCACTGCATAAGTTACAGCCTCCATATGCACCATCATGATTCGCGGAGTTGATATCTCGGTACGGCACAGTGCATGTCACAATTTTTATCAGTTATTTACGGGAGTAAAGACTCAACACAAAAATTTGCGAGGATGTAGGGAAAATAATTAGGGAAACATTAAAATTCTTGAATCTAGCTTATGAAGCAAGAGCAGCATTAGGGGAGGTGAATACATGACACATGAAGTGACGTAACGTTCCCCAGGCATTCATCAAACTCAGCTTCGGGCTGGAGCCTACCCAAAGTCAATATGATGCTTACAGTACTTATTCTTCGGTGTCTACGGAACTGTACATTCCAGTCAATTCTCCTGGTTATTCCTCTTCCTAGGTCCCGTTCCATGGGCCGCTTTCTTGTCTTTAAAAAACCTTTCTAGACCATTAACGACATTACCGATAAGTGATTGTAGGTACTGAAGAACATGACAAAAGAAGCTTTCCAGCACAACATTACGACGTCGAATCGCTGGTGCGAAAAGTGTGAATACAGATGAAATTGACTGTCTATAAGATAACCAGTAAAGTAATCTGTGGTATCAACGTTCGATACCACACTTGTTAGAGGTTGCAGATATCGACCGCGGTCCGTAATAGATATCGCTGGACCCGCGAGCCGCGACTAGCGCCACTCTGCGGATTGTGACAAGTATCCAGCGAGCTCTCGTCCACTCTTGCTCGGGATGTCAACTAGGAACGTAGCATATCCTTCAGCTGATAGGAAGCAACCTCTAATCAAGTATGGCATAAGTAATGCCTCTCCAGACATGTTTGTAATTATATGTATGCAGAATTCGAAGAAGCCAGTAACACAAGTACAATAAATATAATTTTTTACCAACGACTACTAATTATTTCAGTCGTTGCAGATACCGACTATGCAGCCAGCTCCTTACCGACTTGACTGCCAAACTTGCAATATATGTTTCTATTTAGCATTGGCACCTGTCGTCATAACTGACGACGAGAATCATAACATTATCTACTGAGACACTACGATTCTGTAGATCTGTGTTACATTCTTCTAACCATCATCTGCTGCCGACACGTAGCTGTGTCTAAGCTCCATTTTGAAGTAAAAGTCTTCTGCCATTTCAAATACGAATGATGACCTTTCTTTAGAATGATTGGGCATAAAAAGGTTCAGATGGCTCTGAGCACTATGGGACTTAACTGCTGAGGTCATCAGTCCCCTAGAACTTAGAACCACTTAAACCTAACTAACCTAAGGACATCACACACATCCATGGCCGAGGCAGGATTCGAAACTGCGACCGTAGCGGTCGCGCCCTTCCAGACTGTAGCGCCTAGAACCGCTCGGCCACTTCAGCCGGCCTTGTGTATCAAATACATATCATCATTTCATCACCACAAGGTCTGATAAGGATAGCATTTTGGCTGTACCTAGGCATAAACGCTATAAATACACTCCTGGAAATGGAAAAAAGAACACATTGACACCGGTGTGTCAGACCCACCATACTTGCTCCGGACACTGCGAGAGGGCTGTACAAGCAATGATCACACGCACGGCACAGCGGACACACCAGCTGAGCGTTTTGATGGCCGCGGTCAGCCGTCTTCAGGCTGCTGCCTCGGAGTGTAGCGGCAGTGGGGAGTCTGGTGCGTCGCAAGGTACACCCCAGGTGTTACATGCTTCACCCACTGTCCCTGCTGTCGAGACATCTTCGCGGGTACCGGGCGCGGTTGGGCCACCCTCTCCCCAAGGGGAGTGGCGGGTTCAGCGGCGTTCGCGGCGCACGAGGCGGAGGGCCAATGTGGAGGCTGGCCGTGTGGCATCGCCCGCTCTGCCTGTGAGTGGACATGTGGCTGCTCCTTCAGCAAGGTCCGAGCAGGCACACGGGGGGAGGGGTTTATTAGTTATTGGGAGCTCCAACGTTAGGCGGGTGATGGAGCCCCTTAGGGAAATAGCGGGAAGGTCGGGGAAGAAGGCCAGTGTTCACTCTGTCTGCTTGCCGGGGGGCCTCATCCGAGATGTGGAGGAGGCCCTACCGGCGGCGATAGAGAGCACTGGGTGCACCCGACTGCAGATTGTTGCTCATGTCGGCACCAATGACTCCTGCCGTCTGGGTTCAGAGGTCATCCTCAGTTCGTACAGGCGGTTGGCGGAATTGGTGAAGGCGGAAAGCCTCGCTCGCGGGGTGGAATCAGAACTAACTATTTGTAGTATCGTTCCCAGAACCGATCGCGGTCCTCTGGTTTGGAGCCGAGTGGAAGGCTTAAACCAGAGGCTCAGACGATTCTGCGGAGATCTGGGGTGCAAATTTCTCGACCTCCGCTATCGGGTGGAGAAATGTAGGGTCCCCCTGAATAGGTCAGGCGTGCACTACACGCCGGAAGCGGCTACAAGGGTAGCGGAGTACGTGTGGAGTGCACATGGGGGTTTTTTAGGTTAGAGAATCCCCTCCCTAGGCCCGACAAGACGCCTCCTGAGACGCGGCAAGATAGGAGTAGGCAAAATGCAACAGGGAATAACAATATTAATGTGCTAATAGTAAACTGCAGGAGCGTCTATAGAAAGGTCCCAGAACTGCTCTCATTAATAAACGATCACAACGCCCATATAGTACTAGGGACAGAAAGTTGGCTGAAACCAGACGTAAACAGTAACGAAATCCTAAACTCAGATTGGAATGTATACCGCAGAGACAGGCTGAACAGTGAAGGGGGAGGCGTGTTTATAGCGATAAGAAGTGCAATAGTATCGAAGGAAATTGACGGAGATCCGAAATGTGAAATTATTTGGGTGAAGGTCGCGGTTAAAGCAGGCTCAGACATGGTAATTGGATGTCTCTATAGGCCCCCTGGCTCAGCAGCTGTTGTGGCTGAGCACCTGAAGGATAATTTGGAAAATATTTCGAGTAGATTTCCCCACCATGTTATAGTTCTGCGTGGAGATTTTAATTTGCCGGATATAGACTGGGAGACTCAGACGTTCATAACGGGTGGCAGGGACAAAGAATCCAGTGAAATTTTTTTAAGTGCTTTATCTGAAAACTACCTTGAGCAGTTAAACAGAGAACCGACTCGTGGCGATAACATATTAGACCTTCTGGTGACAAACAGACCCGAACTATTTGAAAAAGTTAACGCAGAACAGGGAATCAGCGATCATAAAGCGGTTACGGCATTGATGATTTCAGCCGTAAATAGGAATATTAAAAAGGGTAGGAAAATTTTTCTGTTTAGAAAAAGTGACAAAAAGCAGATTTCAGAGTACCTGTTGGCTCAACACAAAAGTTTTGTCTCAAGTACTGATAGTGTTGAGGATCAGTGGACAAAGTTCAAAACCATCGTACAATATGCGTTAGATGAGTATGTGCCAAGCAAGATCGTAAGAGATGGAAAAGAGCCACCATGGTACAACAACCGAGTTAGAAAACTGCTGCGGAAGCAAAGGGAACTTCACAGCAAACATAAACATAGCCAAAGCCTTGCAGACAAACAAAAATTACGCGAAGCGAAATGTAGTGTGAAGAGAGCTATGCGAGAGGCGTTCAATGAATTCGAAAGTAAAGTTCTATGTACTGACTTGGCAGAAAATCCTAAGAAATTTTGGTCTTATGTCAAAGCGGTAGGTGGATCAAAACAAAATGTCCAGACACTGTGTGACCAAAATGGTACTGAAACAGAGGATGACAGACTAAAGGCCGAAATACTAAATGTCTTTTTCCAAAGTTGTTTCACAGAGGAAGATTGCACTGTAGTTCCTTCTCTAGATTGTCGCACAGATGACAAAATGGTAGATATCGAAATAGACGACAGAGGGATAGAGAAACAATTACAATCTCTCAAAAGAGGAAAGGCCTCTGGACCTGATGGGATACCAGTTCAATTTTACACAGAGTACGCGAAGGAACTTGCCCCCCTTCTTGCAGCGGTGTACCGTAGGTCTCTAGAAGAGCGTAGCGTTCCAAAGGATTGGAAAAGGGCACAGGTCATCCCCGTTTTCAAGAAGGGACGTCGAACAGATGCGCAGAACTATAGACCTATATCTCTAACGTCGATCAGTTGTAGAATTTTGGAACACGTATTGTGTTCGAGTATAATGACTTTTCTGGAGACTAGAAATCTACTCTGTAGGAATCAGCATGGGTTTCGAAAAAGACGGTCATGTGAAACCCAGCTCGCGCTATTCGTCCACGAGACTCAGAGGGCCATAGACACGGGTTCACAGGTAGATGCCGTGTTTCTTGACTTCCGCAAGGCGTTCGATACAGTTCCCCACAGTCGTTTAATGAACAAAGTAAGAGCATATGGACTATCAGACCAATTGTGTGATTGGATTGAGGAGTTCCTAGATAACAGGACGCAGCATGTTATTCTCAATGGAGAGAAGTCTTCCGAAGTAAGAGTAATTTCAGGTGTGCCGCAGGGGAGTGTCATAGGACCGTTGCTATTCACAATATACATAAATGACCTGGTGGATGACATCGGAAGTTCACAGAGGCTTTTTGCAGATGATGCTGTGGTGTATCGAGAGGTTGTAACAATGGAAAATTGTACTGAAATGCAGGAGGATCTGCAGCGAATTGACGCATGGTGTAGGGAATGGCAACTGAATCTCAATGTAGACAAGTGTAATGTGCTGCGAATACACAGAAAGATAGATCCTTTATCATTTAGCTACAAAATAGCAGGTCAGCAATTGGAAGCAGTTAATACCATAAATTATCTGGGAGTACGCATGAGGAGTGATTTAAAATGGAATGATCATATAATGTTGATTGTCGGTAAAGCAGATGCCAGACTGAGATTCATTGGAAGAATCCTAAGGAAATGCAATCCGAAAACAAAGGAAGTAGGTTACAGTACGCTTGTTCGCCCACTGCTTGAATACTGCTCAGCAGTGTGGGATCCGTACCAGATACGGTTGATACAAGACATAGAGAAGATCCAACGGAGAGCAGCGCGCTTCGTTACAGGATCATTTAGTAATCGCGAAAGCGTTACGGAGATGATAGATAAACTCCAGTGGAAGACTCTGCAGGAGAGACGCTCAGTAGCTCGGTACGGGCTTTTGTCAAAGTTTCGAGAACATCCATTCACCGAAGAGTCAAGCAGTATATTGCTCCCTCCTACGTATATCTCGCGAAGATACCATGAGGATAAAATCAGAGAGATTAGAGTCCACACAGAGGCATACCGACAATCCTCCTTTCCACGAACAATACGAGACTGGAATAGAAGGGAGAACCGATAGAGGTACTGAAGGTACCCTCCGCCACACACCGTCAGGTGGCTTGCGGAGTATGGATGTAGATGTAGATGAACCGCGGTGTTGGCCGTCGAATGGCGCTAGCTGCGCAGCATTTGTACACCGCCGCCGTCAGTGTCAGCCAGTTTGCCGTGGCATACGAAGCTCCATCGCAGTCTTTAACACTGGTAGCATGCCGCGACAGCGTGGACGTGAACCGTATGTGCAGTTGACGGACTTTGAGCGAGGGCGTATAGTGGGCATGCGGGAGGCCGGGTGGACGTACCGCCGAATTGCTCAACACGTGGGGCGTGAGGTCTCCACAGTGCATCGATGTTGTCGCCAGTGGTCGGCGGAAGGTGCACGTGCCCGTCGACCTGGGACCGGACCGCAGCGACGCACGGATGCACGCCAAGACCGTAGGATCCTACGCAGTGCCGTAGGGGACCGCACCGCCACTTCCCAGCAAATTAGGGACACTGTTGCTCCTGGGGTATCGGCGAGGACCATTCGCAACCGTCTCCATGAAGCTGGGCTACGGTCCCGCACACCGTTAGGCCGTCTTCCGCTCACGCCCCAACATCGTGCAGCCCGCCTCCAGTGGTGTCGCGACAGGCGTGAATGGAGGGACGAATGGAGACGTGTCGTCTTCAGCGATGAGAGTCGCTTCTGCCTTGGTGCCAATGATGGTCGTATGCGTGTTTGGCGCCGTGCAGGTGAGCGCCACAATCAGGACTGCATACGACCGAGGCACACAGGGCCAACACCCGGCATCATGGTGCGGGGAGCGATCTCCTACACTGGCCGTACACCACTGGTGATCGTCGAGGGAACGCTGAATAGTGCACGGTACATCCAAACCGTCATCGAACCCATCGTTCTACCATTCCTAGACCGGCAAGGGAACTTGCTGTTCCAACAGGACAATGCACGTCCGCATGTATCCCGTGCCACCCAACGTGCTCTAGAAGGTGTAAGTCAACTACCCTGGCCAGCAAGATCTCCGGATCTGTCCCCCATTGAGCATGTTTGGGACTGGATGAAGCGTCGTCTCACGCGGTCTGCACGTTCAGCACGAACGCTGGTCCAACTGAGGCGCCAGGTGGAAATGGCATGGCAAGCCGTTCCACAGGACTACATCCAGCATCTCTACGATCGTCTCCATGGGAGAATAGCAGCCTGCATTGCTGCGAAAGGTGGATATACACTGTACTAGTGCCGACATTGTGCATGCTCTGTTGCCTGTGTCTATGTGCCTGTGGTTCTGTCAGTGTGATCATGTGATGTATCTGACCCCAGGAATGTGTCAATAAAGTTTCCCCTTCCTGGGACAATGAATTCACGGTGTTCTTATTTCAATTTCCAGGAGTGTATTTCTCCATCTGCATCTCAGTTTCAGCCACAAGACTTTGGAACAACATAAGCAGTATCCTAAGTTTTACGTAAAACCACTATGAGTTCTGTTAACATCGGCTTAGCTTCCCTTTCGGCATGTCGGTGCAGTCTTCCTTCTGTGTTTCAGCGTACCCGTATTTCTGTCACGTTGACAATGCTATCCCACGTTTCCTCATCAGTATTTATTTCTGTTTTCATTGTTTCTTTCGTCCACATCTGTAAACATCACTCTTTTATTTACCGTCCGTTTTCGAACCAGTTAAGTTCTGCAGGCTTGATTACTACTCACTGTTCCCGAGCACATTTGTTAGTATGTTATTGCTCCCTTTTGAAAAGAACGTTATGTTGTGAAAAATTACTGAATACAACGTTAATAACATCGGCGTTAGTGAAATACCATATACTCATAGCTACGAGTCGTGTTTCTTAAGTAAGTATTGATCTGAAATAAAAATAAAGCAACTAGACTTTTCTTAGGAATTTTATTTTTACATAAAAGCCTGTAAATTAATTTTCTACGCAATGTATACCAATATTAAGGCACTCACAGTATAGACAACCAGCTTTGAATACCATCCTCGTAGAAATCTGCCACCTGAGCATAACTTTCGGTAATTTAAACGTTCTCTAACAATTGCATAAAGCAGTGTTCTTGACACTTGAAGAAATTCGTCAAATAACGCCTAAATCTTAAAGCGTCTGTCCTGTCTTACTTCTTCACCGACTTACCGTACCAAATCGTCAGTAATGACTGAAGGCCGTCCACTTCGTTCCTCATCGTACGGCCATCTCTAAAAGCTCTCTCCCATTTCAGTACCATCCCACCGCTCGAAAGTGACCAGAAGAGTGCTTTACGCAACTATTACAGAACGTCTGAATTATCGACAGTTGTAATGAAGAGCCAGATTTCTTGGAGGATCGTATTCAAAGCTGGTTGTACGATACAATAAGTGCTTTAATAATGGTGGGAATTATGTAGAAAAGTAGACCTTAGTACATGCTTTCATGTAAAAACAAAATTACTACGAACTATGTAGGAAAGTAGTCTGCGGTCCAGGCTTTCATGTAAAACTAAAATTGCTAAGAAAAGTCTACTTGTTCTATTCTAAAACTATATTTACTTTAAAAAATTGCCCAAGTGTGAGCAGGACTTGTGGACTGTGGGTTCCGTAAAAACTTAATTACGTATATCGCGGGAGTCGAGAATCTCGACGATTTTTGCCTGATATCGATATCGATTCCGGCAAGATACCGGCCCCAGGAATTCCAAAACCGTACCATAATCTCTACAGTACTTCCTGAGACTAGCCCGGACATACAAAAGTATTCTTCCTCCTCTTTTAGATGAAGTGCTGCTAAGAACCAGAATGCTTATATGGTATCAACAGGATGGATGTCCAACATATAATGCCTTGCGTGCGCGTCGCGTTCTCAACCGAAGGTATTTGGTCGAGGAGGAGTAGTTACTTGGCCTGCAAGTTCATCTGATTTAAATCCTCTGGACTTTTATCTTTGGGGATGCATTAAAGACGCTGTCTATCGCGATATTCCAACTCCAGAGGACATGCAGGAACGTATCGAGCTTTCTTGAAATTCTCTTCAGCAGGCAACAACGAGTGCACCAGAGTATCGGTATCGAGGGTCACCACTTTGAGCACCTTGGACTGTTCTACTACTGGGCAGTGGTACAGGAGAGTCAAAGTCAATTTTGTGTTATGTTTTTACTTGGTTTTCATTTGTTTTCTGACAACTCCAGTAAGCGGACGTGTTTGTGATCCCAAGCTCAAAGTCAATGTTGCGTTCTGTAATTAATAACGCTGTGTTTCAGTGAATGTTCCACTGTGATACATTTCTAAATTGGTCTTTAGGAGAGGAAATGAATAACCGAATAAAAAATAAAAGGTGCCATTTAAGAAAGTCATACCGCTGTTCATATCTTTGTAAAAAACAAAGCTACAACGAAGGCAATCATGCTGATTGATGTCCTCTTGAAGGCTAAAGAACATTTGCTCGAAACATTTTGTAATTTGCATCTGGACAAACAGTTATTTAGGGTGGTCAAGATAAATGGGACGCCCTATATGCATGAGGGACCAGATACAGGTATTTTTGGGACGAGAAAAGTGCAGTCTCACACTTCTAGAATCCTCACACCTTGCCTGCCGTGTTATGCCGAAAGTATAGAGCCATAAGTACCAGTAGCTTTCACAGAGCCTGCGTAGTGTCCACTTGCATATTGTTCCTTTATTGGCAGCCTGGCGCCATCTTCTTTGCACTCTCTGAACAAGGCTCTCTGCTATCCACATCCTGGGGCCTTTACTGTACTGGACAATACCTTCACCACAGAAAAACGCTTTAGGAACGTGGGAGCGGCGGTAATGTCGTGCAGAATTCCAACGACTCCTCTGTAGCCGTCCAGGCTGCCACGGTGTTACCCGCTGAGTGCATTGTGTTGACTCATCCTGCTCAGTACACACAACAGCTTTCGGCGAACGCTGTCCTACCTGGATTCAGCGTCACCTTTTACAACCTGCGTTAAGGTACTGGTGCCCTACGGTCCAATCTGATGTTCTGTCTGTCTGTGAAATTGGGAGCCCAACCAAATGTAATTCTCAAGAAATAAAACGCCTAAAAGTGCTTCCTGTATTGGTAATCGCTATCGGATAATCATCAATAAAAATAAAGGAATAAGCTATTTTCAAATCAAATTAATTCGATCTACACTATGTAATTTCCGTATCAAATATCGTTAATGTGAAAGTCGACGAAACCGTCAGTATCGCCGTCTCCAAATCCCTGTGTCAGGGCTCTGAGGAGAACTAACGTTACCAGATAGCATACTTTACTGTCATACGGGCTAGCACCTGGAGTGATTCTATGGGGTGCCACTGGGTACAAACCGTCATCTGTTGTTCGCACAGCTGTTGATTTGGACGTAGGTGTTACATTTATTACGTGATAAGGTTGTGTTCTATCATCGGGGTCTCCGCGAAATCTTTCAGCAAGTTAACCTAAGACCCCGTGTTTTCTCTGCTTCCTGACCTACTTAGTTACTGAGAATGTTCGACTGTGCTGTCCAGCACGTTCTGTAGCGTTCTGGCCCGCCGAGAACATGTCGTCATGAGTTACTGAGGGTCTGGCATGCCACCACTCACCTACTACTGCGATCGATTACTTACGACAGTTGAGAAAGCATATGTGTACTCCAAGCTCAGTTCGGCTCCGTACCCAACCACGTTAGACCCATTCTTGATCCCACATATGGCACATCTGTGTATTACATATTTCGCCTTGTATAACTATCTAAAAATTTAGCCAGTCTTTCAGCTGTACTGTAAGGGTTTTCAAAAAAGCTTGTAAAGACGTCGGCAAGTAGGATGTGCTGAGAAAGAATTGGTAATATAAAAATGAGCTGTTGCGCCTTTTCCGATTTGATTAACATTCAAGTTAGGCAGTTAGGCCATTGCGCGATCAAATTCAAGAGTCCCGCCAGAGACGGTGCCGCCAGACATATTATTCGTTTGGTTTCCTAAGACCGAACAAGAGAGCGATGCAAGCATCGGACATAGGATGGTAGTGAGAATCGAAACCGGGCCAAAGGCTGAGCAGTCTCGTGCGATATGATACGCGCTATGAGACCAACTAAAGTTAACTGTATCTGGCGCGCCGGTTGGATTTGCAAACAACGACCTCATTGCCTAACTTCAATGTTAAATAACTCGGAAACATCGCAACGTGTCTAATCTCTTCTTAACAGTTATTTCCCAGCACAACCTACCCTCCAACACCCTTACCAGTTTTTTAGTCTGTTTCTGACCACCTTGTATACACAATACATAAAAATTCGTTAAAACAATACGTATCGTTTATTTTCCCATCTCTGTAGCTTTTCTTTTTTTTTTTTACGGGATTATGATGTGTGGCTCTGATAAAGACACGGTGGGTTGCGGACGCAACTATATGGATGTGAAGATGATCGACAGAGTCAATACTAGCCACCCTGTAAAAAAAAAAAAAAATGTGCAACTAGGACTAGAAAATAGAAAATAATAAAATGGTTTTATATCTCAATACCGTTGCTGTTCTCTGATGACGAATCTGTCAGGGCTGTAGCAAAAAATTCGTAATTTGCTATTCAACTTGATGTGTAATTTACGTGCCAGTAGGTTATAGCGGAATAACTTATCTGCCAAGAAGTCATAAAACTTTACAAAACACCTATGAGGATTTATTTGCACGAATACCTAGGATCACTGTAACACACGGTAATTGTTCAACGTTATTTTGTCCGGGCCACCAGCCCCGTCTTCGTACGGATAGCACGCAAGTACCTTGGGGCGGACAACTTGTCTGGGGTAGCAGTACGAAATTGTATACACATACACTGAGGCGCCAAAGAAACTGGTATAGGCATGTATATTCCAAAACAGAGATATGTAAACACGCAGAATATGGGGCTGCGGTCGGCAACGCCTATATAAGACAAGTGTCTGGCGCACTTGTTAGATCGGTTACTGCTGCTACAATGTCAGTTTATCAAGATTCAAGTAAGTTTGAACGTGGTGTTATAGTCGCCGCACGAGTGATGGCACACAGCATCTCCGAGGCAGCGATGAAGTGGGGATTTTCCCGTACGACCATTTCACGAGTGTACCGTGAATATCAGGAATCGAGTAAAACACCAAGTCTCCGACATCGCTGCGGTCGGAAAAAGTTCCTGCAAGAACTGGACCAACGACGACTGAAGAGAATCGTTCAACGTGACAGAAGTGCAATCCTTCTGTAAATTGGTGCATATTTCAACGAAACGTCATCGATATAGGCTTTCGGAGCCGAAGGCCCACTCGTGTACCCTTGATGACTGCGCGACACAAAGCATTACGCCTCGCCTGGGCCCGTGAACACCGACATTGGACTGTGGATGACTGGAAACATTTTGCCTGGTCGGACGAGTCTAGTTGAAACTGTATCGAGCGGATGGACGTGAACTGGGGGTCTGGAGACAACCTCATGAATTCGTAGACCCTGCGTGTCACCAGGGGACTGTTCAAGTTGGTGGAGGCTCTGTAATTAGGTGGGGCGTGTGCAGATGGAGTGATATGGGGCCCATGATACCTCTAGACATATCTAGACAGGTGACACGTACGTAAGTATCATGTCTGATCACCTGCATCCATTCATGCCCACTGTGCATTCCGACGGACTTGTGCAATTCCGGCAGGCCAATGCGACACCCCACACGTCCAGAACTGCTACAGAGTGGCTCCAGGAACACTCTTCTGAGTTTAAATACTTCCACTGGCCACCAAACACCCCAGACAAGAACATTATTGAGCGTATCTGGGATGTCTAGCAACGTGCTGTTCAGAAGATATCTCCACTCTCTCGTACTCTTTACGGGTTTATGAAGAGCCTTGCAGATTTCATGGTGTCAATTCCGTCCAGAACTATGTTAGACATTAGTCGAGTCCATACCACGCCGTGTTGTGGCACTTCTGTGTGCTCGCGGGGACCCTACACGGTATCAGGCAGATGTACCAGTTTCTTTGGCTCTTCAGTGTAGCCGGCCGTGTGGCCGAGCGCTTCTAGGTGCTTCAGTCTGGAACCGCGCGACCGCTACGGTCGCAGGTTCGAATCCTGCCTCGGGCATGGATGTGTGTGATGTCCTTTGGTTAGTTAGGTTTAACTAGTTATAAGTTATAGGGGACTGATGACCTCAGCTGTTACGTCCCATAGTGCTCAGAGCCATTTGAACCGTTTTTCTTCAATGTACATGTTTTTCCTGGCGAACCAGTCAGTGCATTAGTGAAAACTGTATCAAAATCCCTATAATAGCGTCTGAGATTAGCACTGACATGACAGAAAAACGCGGTCGGTGACTAATTTGTACTCGTATATACGTATAGATGTAATGTACAAATTTGTCTTTTCTACGGAAGCCAGGAGTTCTCGAGCGTTATTGGCTGAAACACTGAGAGGCCTCAATGTGTCGGAATTTAATTTTAAGTCCGACAAGTGGAGGAAATTGGGAGTGAAAGGAACGAGTAGAGTACCACATTACCCTGCTAAAATACCGTCCTTGCGAAAGCTCTCAGTCCAGAGTCTTCAGCATAAAAAGAGAAAAATGGAGGAGAAAAAGTGGAGTGTGGAGTAAAGGCGAGTGTCGCCGAATTCGCGACCCGCTCTCAGCCGCTGTCGCTGGCGTCTGCACCTCTCGCCTCATTGCCCACCCCCGCAAGGAAATTTTAGTGCTTTCGGAATAGCTGCGTTTATGGCAGGCCCAAGTAAAGAAAGCAATTTGGGCGTGGCTACCGCTGTTTACGCTCCGTCTGGAAAGGGAGAGGGAGAGGGCTCGGGGTGGCGTGAAATATTGCTGTGCTCTGCTGTGCGGGGGTGGACCCCCGTCCCCACTGGCCGTCAGCGGACACACTGTTGTTTTTCAAACAGACCTCCTCTGTTCCGTATGTGGGCAGACGCGTTCCTCGTCGCCTTGCTCGTCTCCGTCAACACTGGCCTACATACATCGAGATGAGGGATGTAATGCGAGGACAAGACATAAACAGTAGGGCTCATAACTATAGGCGGCTAGCACACCCCTCGTTATGTAATAGTATGGC
This sequence comes from Schistocerca cancellata, assembly GCF_023864275.1. NCBI lineage: Eukaryota > Metazoa > Arthropoda > Insecta > Orthoptera > Acrididae > Schistocerca > Schistocerca cancellata. Next base: position 143,925,089 of record NC_064633.1, read on the forward strand.
GCTCTTCACCAGATCTGGAAAATAAACATAACCAGCAGATGACATAAAACGTCTCAGGAGATATGACTGACAAGATATTTATCTTTCAGTTACGCAGAAAAAGGAAATCATTTGTCGAATCTGGTTATTTTAAAGCTGAATCCCTTTCATTAGTAGCACAGAATGAATTAACTTGCATCATACCGAAACTGCAGAAAATTAGAGATCAAATATTTCTCTAGTACACCCGGTGACATGGCAGAAAGGGCCAGATCGCATAACGCCACTCGGTTTTTTTCAGAGAAACTAAGCAAATTTGTGAAAGAACTATTACTTTACGATTAACAGTGTAAGAACAAAACAGAGGAACTTCCTGACATGTGACCGAGATCGAACATCTGACAACGAAAAATGTAATAAAATGCTAGAAGAATGAGGATGACGTGTTTTAGTCTCCGTTATGTCGAATGATCATTTCAGGGAATTTAATGTTATTAGTTGTGGCCGAGCTGTTCTAGGCGCTTCAGTCTGGAACCGCGCGACCGCTACGTCGCAAGTTCGAATCCTGCCTCGGGGCATGGATGTGTGTGATGTCCTTAGGTTAGTTAGTAGGTTAGTTAGGTTTGAGTAGTTCTAAGTTCTAGGGGACTGATGACCTCAGATGTTAAGTCCCATAGTGCTCAGAGCCATTTGAACCATTTAAGGTTTGAAATGTGTGTCTTCCGAGATGTGAACTTATTCCTTCACGTGAAAAATGCCGTTTTAATCAGATTTCCATTGTTATCCATTGCTCCAATTAAAGACTTTAATAATGCTCTTATAGACATATTTGTATACTATGGGTGAAGGAACAATATTTTTAAGCTGACCTGTATTTTAAAAGATATTGTTGGGAAAACTCTTCGTCTTTCCATTCTCTTGCGGTCACACAGAAAATAAAAATCATTGACATCAAATTGCTTTAAAGCTGAGTTTCTTCAGTAGTAGCGAGGTGATTATTACTGTACCACACGAATGTGCAGCAAGTTAATCAACAACGGTTTTTCTGGACAAAGGATGAAAGAAAGGGCCAGTTTACTTCAGCGCTAACGTTTTTATTTGTGAGAAATCGAGTACTTGTGAGGCAACTGGTATTTTACTATTAGCAATGGAAGTCCCAGTTGTTCAAAAAATTTCGTATGCAGTTTGGTAACAGCTGGAGTAAGTAGGTTGCCCATGGGTCCTAAAACTTATTATTGTTCTGTAAGTAGATTGTACAAAGACAATGTCTAAACACAGTTGCTATATCCTTCACAAAAATTTTCTAAATACATATTAGCTTCGCCAATACTCTTGGGTGGGGAGATAGCATTGAAGCAGATAGGAATACTACTCGGCTCCACATTCATGTGTTTCTGCTTGTCATTAAAATAGACTGAGTTTTAATATATCTGCAATTTTTACCGACGTAACATTTTAGTTAAGAGGTTACATATATGTCAACGAACTGCTCTGTTCATGATATGCTATGGTGTCTTGATCACGCTTAATTTCTGAAGGCAGTTCCATATTGTCGTCCAATGAATAAACATGAGCTTGCGAAGTATCCGAGCAAATTTGTTACTAGATTTTTGGATTTCCTAGCGCATAGAAGTTACACGCCATTCTTCGCTGGTTAAAATGGCCAAATGTAAAAATAACTTCGGGAATGTTGTAGGACAGTTATTGGTCATGATATACACTCCTGGAAATGGAAAAAAGAACACATTGACACCGGTGTGTCAGACCCACCATACTTGCTCCGGACACTGCGAGAGGGCTGTACAAGCAATGATCACACGCACGGCACAGCGGACACACCAGGAACCGCGGTGTTGGCCGTCGAATGGCGCTAGCTGCGCAGCATTTGTGCACCGCCGCCGTCAGTGTCAGCCAGTTTGCCGTGGCATACGGAGCTCCATCGCAGTCTTTAACACTGGTAGCATGCCGCGACAGCGTGGACGTGAACCGTGTGTGCAGTTGACGGACTTGGAGCGAGGGCGTATAGTGGGCATGCGGGAGGCCGGGTGGACGTACCGCCGAATTGCTCAACACGTGGGGCGTGAGGTCTCCACAGTACATCGATGTTGTCGCCAGTGGTCGGCGGAAGGTGCACTTGCCCGTCGACCTGGGACCGGACCGCAGCGACGCACGGATGCACGCCAAGACCGTAGGATCCTACGCAGTGCCGTAGGGGACCGCACCGCCACTTCCCAGCAAATCAGGGACACTGTTGCTCCTGGGGTATCGGCGAGGACCATTCGCAACCGTCTCCATGAAGCTGGGCTACGGTCCCGCACACCGTTAGGCCGTCTTCCGCTCACGCCCCAACATCGTGCAGCCCGCCTCCAGTGGCGTCGCGACAGGCGTGAATGGAGGGACGAATGGAGACGTGTCGTCTTCAGCGATGAGAGTCGCTTCTGCCTTGGTGCCAATGATGGTCGTATGCGTGTTTGGCGCCGTGCAGGTGAGCGCCACAATCAGGACTGCATACGACCGAGGCACACAGGGCCAACACCCGGCATCATGGTGTGGGGAGCGATCTCCTACACTGGCCGTACACCACTGGTGATCGTCGAGGGGACACTGAATAGTGCACGGTACATCCAAACCGTCATCGAACCCATCGTTCTACCATTCCTAGACCAGCAAGGTAACTTGCTGTTCCAACAGGACAATGCACGTCCGCATGTATCCCGTGCCACCCAACGTGCTCTAGAAGGTGTAAGTCAACTACCCTGGCCAGCAAGATCTCCGGATCTGTCCCCCATTGAGCATGTTTGGGACTGGATGAAGCGTCGTCTCACGCGGTCTGCACGTCCAGCACGAACGCTGGTCCAACTGAGGCGCCAGGTGGAAATGGCATGGCAAGCCGTTCCACAGGACTACATCCAGCGTCTCTACGATCGTCTCCATGGGAGAATAGCAGCCTGCATTGCTGCGAAAGGTGGATATACACTGTACTAGTGCCGACATTGTGCATGCTCCGTTGCCTGTGTCTATGTGCCTGTGGTTCTGTCAGTGTGATCATGTGATGTATCTGACCCCAGAAATGTGTCAATAAAGTTTCCCCTTCCTGGGACAATGAATTCACGGTGTTCTTATTTCAATTTCCAGGAGTGTATATATGAATGCCTTTGGCTGACTGCGTCGGCAGCTCCGCGAGGGTGTTTACGTACCATGCTAATGTACACAGTCTGGCAAAGAACATGAAGCCCCCAGAAAATCTTGTGGAGTCATAACTATGGACACGTACGCACCATCGGGGTGTGTGTAAATGATTAGGGGTGCAATTGTCAGCGACAGGTAAAACGCCCAACAGCGAGCGTTAGTGTTGTTCGTGTTGATACTAAGCCTAATACGGCATGTAAGGAATGTGAACAGCGTCAGTTATTGAGTAATCACTGAATAACACGGAGATACTGCGTACTCGTACGGGACAGCATTATCAGCATCAGCCTGAGTTTGAAAGGGGCCTCGGGTCGGCGGTTGAAACATACAGTATCCAGATTTCTGGGGCATTTGGATAATGTAAGGCCTGAATGCGTTCTACGAGATACGGATAGTGGGAGTTATAATGAACATTACTGCCATTTTGACTGTGGAGCTAAAACACCTGTAATGACAGAATATTATCACTCTCTTGGTGTTTTCTCACTTTTGCTTTCAATCACTGAAACCTTCAGTGCCAAAGATCTTCTATCTCCATCTTAACGTACGTGTAGCTCCCTTGGAATACATTGCCGGCTATGTCCGTATACCTTCCTTGCTCGTTATTCTATCAGGGACCGTTCCTTGCAATTTGTCCTCGTTCAGAAAAATTGTATTGCGCATCACGGAGAGTTTTACTGTTAAAATTCAGGGGTGATACATTATGTGATCAAAACTATCCGGACACCTGGCTGAAAATGACTTACAAGTTCGTTGTGCCCTCCATCGGTAATGCTGGAATTCAGTATTGTGTAGGCCCACACTTAACCTTCATGACAGCTTCCACTCTCGCAGGCATACGTTCAATCAGATGTTTGAAGGTTTCTTGGGGAATGGCAACCCATTATTCACGGAGTGCTGCACTGAGGAGCGGTATTTATGTCGGTCGGTGAGGCTTGGCATTAAGTCGGCGTTCCAAAACATTCCAAAAGTGTTCTATACGATTCCGGCCAGGACTGTGTGCAGGTCACTCCATTACAGGGATGTTATTGTCGTGTAACCACTCCGCCTCAGGCCGTGCATTATGAACAGGTACTCGATCGTGTTGAGAGATGCAGCCCCATCCCCGAATCAATGTAGGGCTGTCCTGTGACAGTGCCACGCAAAAGAACAAGGGTGGAAGCTCCCTCCATTAAAAACGCGACCACACCATAACACCACTGCCCCCGAATTTTGCTGTTGGCACTACACACGCTGGCAGGTGACTTTCACCGGTCATTCGCCATACCCACACACTGCCATCGGATCGCCACATTGTGCACCGTGACTCGTCACTCCACACAATGTTGTTCCACCGTTCAATCGTCCAATGTTTACGCTTCTTACACCAAGTGAGGCGTCGTTTGACATTTACCGGCGTGATGTGTGACTTAAGAGCATTCGCTCGACCATGGAATCCAAGTTTTCTCACCTCCCGCCTCACTGTCAGAGTACTTCATGAATCCTGATGGAGTTTGGAATTCCTGTGTGATGGTCTGGCTAGATGTCTGCCTATTACACATTACGACCCTTTTCAACTGTCGGCGGTCTCTGTCAGTCAAAAGACGAGATCGGCCTGAACGCTTTTGTGCTGTCCCTACACCGTTCTACTTCACTATCACATCGGAAACAAGTGGACCTATGGATGTTTAGGAGTGTGGAAATCTCGCCTACAGACGTAAGACAAAAATGACAGCCAATCACTTAACCACGTTCGAAGTCCGTGAGTTCCGCGGAGCGCCCCATTCTGCTCTCTCACAATGTGTAATGACTACTGAGGTCGCTGATATGGAGTACCTGGCAGTAGGGGGCAGCACAATGCACCTGATATGAAAAACATATGTTTTTGAGGGTGTCCGGATACTTTTGATCACATAGTGTATGTTCCAAGAAGGGTTAAGTAACATTTTACTTCATGCCACAAATATCTCTCGGAACAACTACGACTGAAAAAGAAGAATAATTCGAGTTCATGAGGAAGCTTGTCGAGAGTCTTTCTCCTCGGACACCTTAGGAAAGGGAAGAAATGGTGGTAAAACAAATACCCTCCGTCATAAACTACAAAATGGCTTTCTGAATCTAGCTATCGGCTAATGTTAGTATAGTTTCTTGCATAGCTAGGTATTGTTTGATCAAGTGCCTTACTATTGTCGACTGTCACGAATGAACGAGAACGTCTATCAAGAGTGTGTATGAAGGCACGTCATCACACGCTCCCCTAACAGTCCCTTTACTGCCATTCGATTCCGTGGACGCGGGAAATCAAATTTGCTTTACCGCGGAAGATTTCCCAGTCACGATATATAGTGTAAGAGCGATCGTCCTGGGAGTCTCGCTAAGGTCATCTGTAGTTCAGGGACTAACTCACGCGACAATTTCATTCTCAGCCGCGAATTGGTGCCTGTGTCTGTCTGGCTGGCGCCGTATTTATGGTGAGAGCGACCTCAGAGGGCGAGACGGAGATAAAGCGAGGCGCTTCCTAATTGGAAAGCGCGTCCCGTCGGTGGCGTCTCCTGATGGAGTGGTACTTCTCTCCAGAGAAACGGCGCCCGCCGTCGCGACGTACCTCTGAATGACTGTCGGAGAAGGGGGCGGGTAGGGGGGGGAGGGTAGTGCAAAGGCAACGCTGTTAGTTCCTCTCGCTGATTCTAGGTTCCCTTCGAGATCATTCGAGTTTCTCGTTTGTCAACACTCATTTGTATGTAAGGAAACTTCCTAAAACAGCGACTGAAAATTAGTCTTCCACAAGGATCAGTTCTAGCCCCGTTTCTCTTTAGCTATGTACCTCCATGACTTGCACGCATTCCAGGGTTAAGTAGATAACTTAGCTGCAGCGATTCACCACGCATCCGAGCAATCTAAAGGGAATGTTTACTTTTCTGTGTTCAGACTTTTTATTTATCCTTAACAGCTACCTACCTTCTAATGATCATACAACCAAAGGCTGTAGATTTTGGAGTGGCTAAACTCCATCATTTACGATTCCTTAGCAGATCACGAAAGCGATGTGGCAATTACTTGATCAGGAGCATTATTACACCTGCTATCCAATACATTATTTATGCGAATACCCAGCATAGCGAGAACACTACATAAAAAAACTTCTAAACTCTTGAGACATTAACCAGGTAAAAGTTGATTTTCCGAATACTAAAATAATCATGGCAAAATAACTACAATCTTGAAATTTCCTGGCAGATTAAAACTGTGTGCCGGCCGAGACTCGAACTCGGGACCTTTGCCTTTCGCGGGCAAGTGCTCTACCAACTGAGCTACCCAAGCACGACTCACGCCCCGTCCTCACAGCCTTACTTCTGCCAGTACCTCGTTTCCTACCTTCCATCTCATTCTGGAACTACAATCTTGATGAACGTGAGAGAATAACATAATCTTACTGTCGCAGCTGTAAGTACACTGATTCATTATGCGAGAAAATGTAGGAGCACCGTTCTGCTCAGTACTTCAGACACTACAAGAAAACTAACCAACCCTAATTTGCACCTGGTGAGCTAAACTGACGAAAGGTCTACACATTTAAAATTTGTATGACAAGTGTTATTCTATCTGAATAACTGGCTCGGCTTCGTATTTTAATAAGCGTGAAGATTTGCAACGTATCAAGTGCCCGAATTTGATTCGCAATGCCGCGCGGGATTAGCCGGGCGGTCTGAGGCGCTGCAGTCATAGACTGTGCGGGTGGTCCCGGCGGAGGGTCGAGTCCTCCCTCGGGCATGCGTGTGTGTGTTTGTGGAGGAGGATATTAGTGTTTAACGTCCCGTCGACAACGAGGTCATTAGAGACGGAGCGCAAGCTCGGGTGAGGGAAGGATGGGGAAGGAAATCGGCCGTGCCCTTTCAAAGGAACCATCCCGGCATTTGCCTGAAGCGATTTAGGGAAATCACGGAAAACCTAAATCAGGATGGCCGGAGACGGGATTGAACCGTCGTCTTCCCGAATGCGAGTGTGTGTTTGTCCTTAGCATAATTTAGGTTAAGTAGTGTGTAAGCTTAGGGACTGATGACCTTAGCAGTTAAGTCACATAAGATTTCACACACATTTGAACATATTTATTTCGCAATGGTCAATCGCAATTTTTTCAAATCATAATGCAGCTTCTAAACAATTACTAAATTTCGTAGTTATCTTGGTGAGATAGCCGTAATGGCGGCTAAACAAATGTCGCCCAAGCCGGTTGTTCGCACCAATGCTAGGGATGGCTCTGACCACTATGAGACTCAACATCTGAGATCATCAGTCCCCTAGAACTTAGAACTACTTAAACCTAACTAACCTAAGGACATCACACACATCGATGCCCGAGGCAGGATTCGAACCTGCGACCGTAGCAGTCGTGCAATTCCAGACTGAAGCGCCTAGAACCGCTCGGCCACGCCGGCCGGCCCAGTGCTACAACAATCACCCACATTTCCACTTGGGAAACTGCCAGTAACATATTAAAGAGATTGATGTTAAGAAATAATAAAACTAAGGTCATTATTTGAACGAACAGCACTACGGAACTAAGGCCAGGAGGAGGAAAGGTAACGAAGGAAATGACAGAAGTAGAAAGAAAGACAAATGACAGATCTCCTCACAAAGATATTGTAATTTATATGACTTTGCAACAGAGTGGATTCGTATATTATAAATAAGATTCCTTTCTTTGACATTAATGGCTCTGTGCATAAATAATTCATTATACAATGACGGGCAAAAATCTCAAACCCGAGGAGGAGTTGTGCAATATAAACGGAAGTTGGTAGGCGTGTTTTTACATCTGAAAGATGATTTCCATTCGGGTTTTGCGTCTACCGCATTAGAGTTGCGCTAGCAGCGCCACTACTAGGATGCAAATCAGATTTGCTTTAAATTCTCTATTTAATGGTCGTGAGCGTTAGTTAGCTTTGAGACTGGACGTGGAACGCTGAAGTTAGTCAAGAATGTCTTTAAGGCAACTATCACGCCGTTATCAACACCTCACTAACATTGACCGAGGTCGTGTAACAGGGCTACGAGAAGCTTATGTTCCTTCTGCGTTATTGCAAAAAGGGTTAACAGGAACGTAGCCACTGTAAATGACTGCTGGCAGCGGTGGTCACGAAAATTTACGGTCGCAAGAAGATCGGACTCCATACGGTCACGTGGCATTACCGAGAGGGAAGATCATCGTGTTGCGCGTATGGCTCTGGCTCATTGTAATGCACCTGCAGCAGCAATATGAGCAGCAGTTGGCAACACGGTGACACAAAGGACTGTTACAAATCGGTTACTTGAAGGACAGCTCCGACCAGACGACCTATAGCGTGCATTCCACTGGCCCCAAACCACCGCAATTTGCGAGTTCAGTGGTGACAAGCGAGAGCTCATTGGAGGGCAGGATGGAGGTCTGTGGTATTTTCTGATGAAAGCTGGTTCTGCCTCGGTGCCAGTGAAGGCCGCGTGTTGGTTAGGAGGAGGCCAGCTGCGGGCATGTACCCAACCTGTCACTGTGCTAGACACACTGGACCTACACCAGGGGTTATGATATTGGGTGCTATTTTGTTCAAAAATGGTTCAAATGGCTCTGAGCACTATGAGAGTTAACATCGGAGGTCTTCAGTCCCCTAGAACTTATAACTACTTAAACCTAACTAACCTAAGGAAAGCACACACATCCATGCCCGAGGCAGGATTCGAACCTGCGACCGTAGCGGTCGCGCGGTTCCAGACAGTGTATCACACCAGGGGCACTCTTGTGGTTGTCTGGTGAATCCTGACTGTAAATTTGTACGTCAGTCTGGTGATTCGACCTGTTGTTCTGCCATTCGTGAATAACACTCTAGGGGCTATATTCGAGCACAAAACGCTCGCAGACATACTACTGTTGTAACCCAATATACTCTACAGCAAGTCGACATATTGCCTTGTTCTGCTCGATCACCAGATCTGTCTCCAGTCGAGAACGTATGGGACATCATCGCATGACAATTTAGGCTTTATCCACTAATAGCATTAACCGTTGTCGTGTTGTCCGATCAAGTGCAGCAGGCATGGAACTCTATCCATCAATCTGACATCGGGCACCTGTACAACAATATATGCATGTTTGCACTCTTTCATTCAACATTCTGGCTGTTACACCGGTTATTAATGTACCAGCTTTTCACATTTGCAATGGTTTATCTCACGCGTTCGCTAACCTGTGATTTTGTAATGTTGTTCACATAAATGTGTTAACTAGACAAATGTATTGCAGAAATTTCATTACTCTACATTAATTATTTTTTGGTGCTGCCATTTCTTTCCGTCAGTGCATTTGGTAAAACTAATTTTACTAGCACAAGAAAAACAAAGAAAATGTACTGATACGTCGTAATAAAACGGAGATTCGTTTTCTAATATCCTTCTTGTCTCAATTTCTACACAAATGAAAATCACAGATTTAAAGGTGAACGACATATGTGACAAAGACATTCTCAATTCAGATTATTTCGCAAATGTGAATAAAAGTTCCAAAAGAGAGAATGGCGTTAAAAGGGATATATTTTTCCAGTCTAATTTTGGGTGGGTTGATTTTACATTGATTGAATAGTGTTGTGCTAAAAGCCGACATTGAGAAAAACACATGGCTTCTTGGACACCATTACGGTGTGTAGAGTAACGAACAGAAATGCATTTCAGGTGAAGTAAACGGAAACGTGTGCCTGTGAATATAACTTGAAACAGACACAGCGTTCTTAGTAAATAGCTCGTCAGACCGTAATTGGAGACACGGGATGTAGAGAGGGGGCAGCCTGCAACAGCAAATCACGGCCTCGTTAATTCTGTAATCAGCGAGGCACGCCGTGCATTAATCAGTCTGAACAGCTTTAATCGAGTTTTTATACCGTCATTAGTCATACGTGTTGCACGCTTATGTTTGTCCAGTGGCTCTCTTATTGTGTTGTATTTTTATTTGGTCCAGCAATGTACTGTATCAACAATGGCAGCTAAATGTTAAAAAAGAATACTCGCTTCCAGCATCACGATACGTGTTGTAATCGAAGCAAGTAATTTTGCTGACATGTATAGCACTTTCCTGTGCGTAGGCTGCTTCTTATAGCAAATGGACCAGGATCAAGTTGCTCAGGCAAAACAGGTGGCAAATATAAACTACACATAGACAAACACATACCAGCGGGGCTATTGATTGCTACGTTTCAGCCTGTGTTCAAAATAGTCCCAGACTTTTTTCTTTCAATTAAAACAGAGTGATTTAGTGGACCAGATAATGTGCAATAGTATGCCTCGATGTTCGTCAAACAATGAAGATATGCATGTAGCCTTGTAAACACGGCTGTTCACATCTTGGAAAATCTTCACAGCACATCCATAATGAATACGTAAACAAAAGAGCAACACTCTTACCGAGAATGCTGAAATAAACATGCTGGTTCAAGTTTACAGTAACCTGAATGAGTTGACCAACTCATGGTGTAACGCAGTGACTTTACCAAGCACATAAAGCACGTGACGAGACCACAGTATCTGTCCCAGCCAGTCCCCACCACAAAGGAGGAAGGAGCAATAGAATTAATTCTTTAATTCTGATCACAGATTCGAACTGCCAATAAAATTCCGAGTAAATTGAAACGAAAATGGTTCAAATGGCTCTGACCACTATGGGACTTAACATCTGGGTCATCAGTCCTCTAGAAGTCAGAACTACTTAAACCCAACTAACCTAAGGACATCACACACATCCATGCCCGAGGCAGGATTCGAACCTGCGACCGTAGCAGTCGCGCGGTTCCTGACTGAAGCACCTAGAACCGCTCGGCCACAGCGGCCGGCTATACAAAACAGAAGCCCTTTGGTCAATTAATTAAAAGGTCATCAACCTTAATTACTCAATTAATACTACTACACTAATTTTCCCAGGTCCACAGACACTATCGAGGTACTGTCTGCATAGAGAATCATCGGTTAGAGGGGGCAGGATAATTTTGGCATTTCCTGTTTATTTAATATAGGAAAAAAATGCTCAAGATAGCGAAATCTAGCTCGGTTTCCTGGGCATTATTTCGAATCGTAGTTGAGAACACGCGATGGCGGAGACATTCAGTCTATCGCGTTCTGGGAATCCGCGCCGGTTCAGGCCACCCAACTTGAACGCAAGAACTCGGCTGCTCCAATGGGCCAGAACAGCAGGAACGGTTACTCCTCCACTTCCTCCTCGTAAGTTGGCTGCAAGGACTTTTCGTGTACCGCGGAGGTTCATAGTAGTACGTCGACCGAGTCTTTAAATAGTCCAGAGAGCAGCTCTCCACCACAATCCGGTGCAAATACTAAAGGTGTCGACGTAGCAAGGTTCATAGTGCAGCATTTACCGCCATTTCGTGGCAAGTGTTGTTTTCCATTACCCTGGAGCATCCTTGTATTAATCATCCATGAGCTCAAAAATGGCTATGAGCACAATGGGACTTAACTTCTGAGGTCATCAGTCTCCTAGAACTTAGAACTACTTAAACCTAACTAACCTAAGGACATCACACACATCCATGCCCGAGGCAGGATTCGAACCTGCGACCGTAGCGGTCGCGCGGTTCCAGACTGTAGCGCCTAGAACCACTCGGCCACCCCGTCCAGCCATCCGTGCGTTGCTCGTGCTGTTTACAGTTACGAAGCACGATGGAAGCGTTTCAAGTCAACATGTAGTGTGGTAAGCCCTATTTTTCCGACCCCTATTACTGTGACCGCATTCTCGACCCATGGCTAGCTTCTTTGTCGTTGTTGTTGTTGTGGTCTTCAGTCCTGAGAATGGTTTGATGCAGCTCTCCATGCTTCACTATCCCGTGCAAGTTTCTTCATCTCCCAATACCTACTGCAACCTACATCCTTCTCAACCTGCTTAGTATATTCATCTCTTGGTCTCCCTCTACGATTTTTACCTCCACGTTGCCATCCAGTAATGAATTGGTGATCCCTTGATGCCTCAGAACATGTCCAACCAACCGATCCCTTCTTCTAGTCAAGTTGTGCCACAAGCTCCTCTTCTCCCCAATTCTATTCAATACCTCCTCATTAGTTATGAGATCTACCCATCTAATCTTCAGCATTCTTCTGTAGCACCACATTTCGAAAGCTTCTATTCTCTTCTTGTCTAAACTATTTATCGTCCACGTTTCACTTCCATACATGGCTACACTCCATACAAATACTTTCAGAAGCGACTTCCTAACACTTTAATCAATACTCGATGTTAACAAATTTCTCTTCTTCAGAGACGCTTTCCTTGCCATTGACAGTCTACATTTTATATCCTCTCTACTTCGACCATCATCAGTTATTTTGCTCCCCAAATAGCAAATCTCCTTTACTACTTTAAGCGTCTCATTTCCTAATCTAATTCCCGCAGCATCACCTGATTTAATTCGACAACATTCCATGCTCCACGTTTTGCTTCCGTTGATGTTGATCTTATATCCTCCTTTCAAGAGACTGTCCATTCCGTTCAGCTGCTCTTCCAGGTCCTTTGCTGTCTCTGACAGAATTACAATGTCATCGGGGAACCTCAAAGTTTTTATTTTTTCTCCTTGGATTTTAATACCTACTCCGAACTTTTCTTTTGTTTCCTTTACTGCTTACTCAATATACAGATTGAATAGTATCGGGGAGAGGCTACAACTCTGTCACACGCCCTTTCCAACCACTGCTTCCCTTTCATGTCCCTCGACTCTTATAACTGTCATCTGGTTTCTGTACAAATTTGTCGTAGTGATTCATATTACTTCATTTTGCGCTCTGGTCTTTACATTGAAGACATTATTGTTTGTGTGAACTTTTGTTCTTTTGATTTGTCCCACAGAAAGTCCATTGCTCGTCTAGCGGCTGCTTTATTGTGAGTAATACGTTAGTAAAATTGTGACACGGCTACATCTCATTTATGTGTCCTTTTATGAATAGATACTTAGCCGGACGAATCTGACTGTCATGGCTTAGTAGCTTCCCTGCTGTTCCTTTAATCAATTATTTATTTATTAGGCGACGGAAGAGCTTCTGTAAGAAATGAAGCCTGCTGCGTCGGATAGAAGATCAGCAGGTGAGTGATCTGCTAGGGATCTATGATAGTTAATACAATTAATACAGATTCTTAACAGCAGAGATGACAGACCTATGCCGGCTGGAGTGGCCGAGCGGTTCTAGGGGCTACAGTCTGGAACCGCGCGACCGCCACGGTTGCAGGTTCGAATCCTGCCTCGGGTATGGATGTGTGTGATGTCCTTAGGTTAGTTAGGTTTAAGTAGTTCTAAGTTCTAGGGGACTAATGACCACAGCAGTTAAGTACCACTGTGCTCAGAGCCATTTGAACCGTTTTTGACAGACCTCAGCCACGGCTACAGCTATTCACCCAATCAACCGAAACAGATGGCACATTCGCGGGTTAAAAGCATCGGGCCGTTGGACTATTCCACACCAGTATCGTTAATAGTAGAGGCGAACTCACAACTTGTCGGACACGCAAATTCATGCATTACGTGCTGATCAGTTTCTGTGTTTTTTGCTTCGTTGAATATTGGAAGTTTCGTTTGCCGCAGTGAGGAGAGGAGGAAGACGATAAAATTAATGTTTAACGTCCCATCGACAACAATGTCATTAGAGACGGAGTACAAGCTCGGATTAATGAAGGATGGGGAAGGAATCGTCCCGCCATTTGCCTGAAGGGAAACCTAAATCAGGATGGCCGACGTGGGTTTGAACCGCCGTCCACCTCAATGCGATTCCGGTGTGCTAATCAGTGCGCACCTTTGATCGGTGCCGCTGTGAACGATGAGTTTCTGCGAGGTATCCGGCCCGAAATGACCATTGCATCCAGTTCCATCCGCAAGTTCGCTCGGAAACAGAGTGACACAGAACTACATTCACAGAGAGCATCAGCTCATGTCGGGTTTAGAGCCGATTGTGAGTGAGAACGCATGACATTTATCTCCTGTGACGAATAGGATCTCTAAGCTAACACTGAGCTTGTGCTACATGGGTGCGAGTGATTCACATTCCTAGTAGACAAGTTCGACAGTCCCTGTTGATGAACCAATAAACCTGGTGACTCAATCACGGTGTGGTCATAGACACGTCCAAATACGATATCACTTTCGTGTCACTTTGTCAGTTTTCCACGTCGAACTATCTTACTGCGCCGATTCCACACATGCGACTGATGCGTACCCACCGTTTCATTGCCGTGACTTGCCTGAGCGGTGCAGGTGTCGCGTGTTTTACACAATCTATGACGTTCCAAATCGATCCTTTTAGGAGGTGGCTAACGTTTTTCCTGGTGAAGTCGCAATGACTTATTCCCTAAACACACACACACACACACACACACACACACACATAGAGAGAGCGAGAGAGAGAGAGAGAGAGAGAGAGAGAGAGAGAGAGAGAGAGAGAGAGAGAGAATTATGTGACCACCTGTCAAAAGCCTGAATATGATCCCCAAGCACAGTCACAGACGCTTGTGTTGATCCACAGTGCCTCTAGAAGGACATCACCAAGGGAATGCCGCGAAAACATTCCCCAGACCATAAAGTTTACCCCATCGCCCTGGACCTACAGACAGTTGTTGCAAGGTGTTTGTTGTCAGACGTTTCGCGCCGCACACGCCAACAGCCAACTGACCAATAGAGCATAAAACGTGATTCATCTGAAACGGTAACGCGTTGCCACTCACTGGTCATGCAGCTGAATTGTTGGCGTGCAATTCTCCGCCTTAGTCGCTGACGAAGAGAAGTCAACATGATTGCATAAATCAGGTGCCTTCTGCATACGCAGCAACTCTCCCTGAACGGTCGTTGATGAGACCCTCTTGGCAGCCCCTTGGTGCATCTCCACAGCCGTCATCTATGACTCGTGGTGCACTACAGTGCCTCGGGACGGTTTTGGATAGCGTCATTTTGCCATGCACGATATACATTAACAACGCGGGCAAGCGAATAGTTCACAAACTTACCCACCCTTCGCCCGAAAGCCAATGATCATGCGGTTCTGGGCGTCAGATTAAATCGATCCGTTTTCGCATTACGACAACTACTGCATTGTCTTCCGCATCCCCCCTCCCCCCCCCCCCCCCCTCCGCTACATGCTTTATATAACCTCCACTCCTAGTGGTGCCACGATGCTTAACACAAACGGTGGTCACGTTAATGTGGCTGGACCATGTACGATGTATTCTTATGTTGGTGTTCTAGCGTTCTATGGATTTGTTAATAAAGGGAAGCATTTTACTCACGAAGGCGAGGACGTTGGTAACAGAATGTAATTCTAGTAAAATGCTTGTGAAAGTTCAAGTTACACTAACGCAATGTAACCTCCCAGCGTCCTGTTCTTCTGGTGTTTGCTGTCCTCTTTCTTTCCTGACGCCAAGATGATGTGCCACTCCACCGAACGCGACGTCATCAACAGTAATAGAATTTGTGTGACATGGAAATCCATTTCCACACAGCCTTTAACTTCTACCCCGTAAAACGCTCTAATCAGTACAGATGGGTGTGTAAAGCAGACGCGGCGGATTTAATTTGTATGTGCCCTGTATAATCCCTTCACTGCGGTAAGTTTCAAAACGTGTTGGTGGTTTGGGACCACGAACATCCCTTCTGTCACGAACTGTACGCGTGTGTGCACGGTTTTTAGTTTGCGTATTTTCTACCGTATGTGAATATCCAAAACCATAAAGCTTGTTTGAAATAATTTTCAAACAGCTTCTTGAAACACTAGAACATTACTGCGTCAGGCACGTCGATCGTAAACTGTGAAGTTCGTGGCTAATTTTATTGGTCTTCTTTGTATCAAATAAAGAACCTCAGTTTTTTCTGAAGATTAATACGATGCTGACTACAGCTTAATGTGAAATCTTAAGGAATTCTGTTGTCGAAGTCTAAAGACTGAAACCACCACACTGTGAACAAGTTGTTAAAATTGCGTTTGATAACTGTGAAATCATCTCAGTGATGTTCTCAGACTAGGCCACCAGAAACGAATACTTACTTCCTGAACGAGATAGATTTCAGCTTCGAGAAATACACAGACCTGCACATTAAGGCACAGTGCTATTCAGACCAACCGTCAAGTGTGTTCACAAGGTTTGGTGCGAATAATGTTACTGCCTTGGTGTAAAGACCTAATATCCAAACTACCTTTCAGATCCCTTCCCCTCACCAGAATAACAAAACGTAGAGCAAAATATTTCTGCGATTCGTCGCAAAGTAACGGTAAGATAACGGCTATAACAAAGTCATAATAGTTCTCCATTAGTATGGTTTCAGCAAACAGTTCTAGACTGAGTACGTCACACTGTAGTCAGTATCATGGCAGTCAGCCAAATCAGGCCTTTATGCGCGAAAAACTAATTTTCTACTGAAACTCAAATCAAAACACTTTTTGGAGTTTTCCATCGATTTTACTATAGTCTTCATACACCCTCCGCTCTTTTACTTATTCGGGAACAATAGTACAAAGCAGTACATTCCATCAGACGACTGGAAATGTCATTAGTTACAAAATGTTTCGAAGAAGTCTTACCGTGTCGCATGATCCTATCCATCTCAGTTCAAAGCTTGGACGCAGATACGAATAAAATTTATTTCGTAGCGCAACAAGTCTACAAATAAACGGATTGAAACACTATGGGGTATGCAAAACTTAAACCTATCATTTGTAAAGACAGAACTGATTTATACATCTTTTTCATCATAATAACAAATAAAAAATAATTGACCTCGTTGATATATTAAACGTGCAAGGTTTTATTACAAGCAGCTACGAAAATTTAATTTCCTTTGAAACGAATTTGTGACGAAGTGCAGGTCGCACGATATCTGATGGCGGGGACAGATGTGAAATCTCCAGTAAAAATAAAAAGAGTAGAGTTCGACGATAGTGGAGTCTTCCATCGAGTATTGAGATGATAATCAGGGAATGAATGCCTTTTCAATCAACGGGAGCTAATCAATAGGCAATCAAGAGAAAATTCCAATCGCGCCCTCGATAGCGGTTCACTGCGTTTCGATTCTGCAGTTTGGAGAATTACGACGACCGACCATCAAAGTAGGCCATCGGTTTCTAAATGCTTGATTGAAATGGCGCTGCAAACGATTTGAAGGCACGGTTGTCAGCGACTCTTTTGATGTCTGACTTCTCCCTCCTTTTTATACTGGAGACAAGTATCCGATGAAAAGCGTAAATTAAAGGAAAAGTTATACATAAATATTATGCGGTTGCCTTCTTGTGTACAAAAACCGATAATCTTCACTTCTGTACACTGAATGTTATAAAATTCGTTGTCCCAGCTCCGCCGATTTTGATGTAGAAACTGCACCGAAATGCAATTAATTCCTCTGGAATTAAAATATTTATTATTATTCTGGATTTACAATGTGAGTACATTTTTCCAGCACCTATTCTAGATTACAGTAAGTCACTAATTATTGTTGTCCACTCTTCTCTATTTGTCCATAAATCTTCAGGAATGTTGTTCTTCCTC
Organism: Schistocerca cancellata; assembly: GCF_023864275.1. Lineage (NCBI taxonomy): Eukaryota > Metazoa > Arthropoda > Insecta > Orthoptera > Acrididae > Schistocerca > Schistocerca cancellata. The sequence continues at coordinate 143,942,772 of NC_064633.1, forward strand.
ATTGCTGACTGAACTCCCTGTTTCCATGTATCAGGTGGTCGTCCCCTTTTTCTTCTTCCAATTGGTACCCAGTCGATTATGCATTTTGGTAGCCGTTCCTGTTCCATTCGTCTGATGTGTCCATACCATTTAAGTTGTTTGTGCTCGATGAAATCAATAATTGAATTTTTACATTTCATCTTGTCTCTGATTACTTCATTTCTTATTCTTTCTCGACTTAATATTCTTGCTGAACGTCTCCAGAAATCCATTTCTGTGGCTAATAATTTTGATTTCAGTTGCGATTTTGTTGTCCACACTTCTGAACCATATGTAATAATGCTCCTAACTATTGTTTTAAAAATCCTTATTTTGTTATCAGTTGTTATGTGTTTGTCCCAGAGAATTCCATTCAATAAAGAGATTGTCGTCTTTCCAGAATTTATTCTTGATCTAATTTCTTTGTCCTGTTTCCCATCATTTGTAATTTTCACACCTAAATATTTATTAAAATATTCTGCTGCTTTGAAAAAGATAGTAATTCAGATAAACATGAAGTAACTGAAGGTTACACATACATATTATAAAAATGTATGTGTGTGCGTGTGTACATTTCACATCTACTCCTGTACCACTGGACTTTGTAAACATCTCCCTTATTGTAAGTTATCAATCGCTGTGGAGTAAGAAGCACCTACTTATCATAAGTCAGTAGATACTGAGTCATAAACAATAAGATGCGTGAAAAACTGCGACATCGTGCATGACGTTTAAATTTGTGACTTCTTTCCTACTAGCTCTATTCACAACATACTTCGCTGACAGTGTCCACATACAGGGTGTTACAAAAAGGTACGGCCAAACTTTCAGGAAACATTCCTCACACACAAATAAAGAAAAGATGTTATGTGGACAAGTGTCCGGAAACGCTTAGTTTCCATGCTAGAGCTCATTTTAGTTTCTTCCACCTACGCTCAATGGAGCACGTTATCATGATTTCATACGGGATACTCTACCTGTGCTGCTAGAACATGTGCCTTTACAAGTACGACACAACATTTGGTTCATGCACGATGGAGCTCCTGCACATTTCAGTTCGTACGCTTCTCAACAACAGATTCGGTGACCGATGGATTGGTAAAGGCGGACCAATTCCATGGCCTCCACGCTCTCCTGACCTCAACCCTCTTGACTTTCATTTATGGGGGCATTTGAAAGCTCTTGTCTACGCAACCCCGGTACCTAATGTAGAGACTCTTCGTGCTCGTATTGTGGACGGCTGTGATACAATACGCCATTCTCCAGGGCTGCATCAGCGCATCAGGGATTCCATGTGACGGAGGGTGGATGCATGTATCCTCGCTAACGGAGGACATTTTGAACATTTCCTGTAACAAAGTGTTTGAAGTCACGCTGGCACGTTCTGTTGCTGTGTGTTTCCATTCCATGATTAATGTGATTTGAAGAGAAGTAATAAAATGAGCTCTAATATGGAAAGTAAGCGTTTCCGGACACATGTCCACATAACATATTTTCTTTCTGTGTGTGTGAGGAATGTTTCCTGAAAGTTTGGCCGTACCTTTTTGTAACACCCTGTATAGCTCTGAATGTATCCACACAAATACAGCATTGTACGACACATAGTTCAAGAAATGATATGAAATAATCGTGTGGCATTGGTGGCCGGGAGGCCCCATCCGGTAAAATTGGGCCGCCGAGTTGCAAGTCTTATTTCAGGTGACGCCAAATTGGGCGACTTGCGTGTCAGTGATGATGATATTATGATGCGGACAACACAACACCCAGTCCACGCGGGGAGAAAATCCCCGACCCGGCCGGGAATCAAACCTGGGCCCGCTGCATAGTAGTCAAACACGTTACCCCACAGCTAAGCAGGAGGACATTGTTCAAGAGTATGACGTCATGAACACTGAGACACTGAAAAAAATGCACCATGCTGAAGTTTTAATAAATTTATTCTGTACAACTAAGACATTCTTACAGTCTAGTAAACTTACGGAAATTTCCGACACCTGGCAGCGCGTTTGACAGCTTTCAACTGCAAAGCGCAAACTGCGGCACTGCCTCAGAGATGTTTACAAAATTGCGTTGTAAACACGGGATTGTGTTTCTTCATTTGGATACTGATACATTTGTACGTTATGCCAACTTCTTTGCCAGGCTGTTTCATAATTTCGAAGGAGTTTCCACGAATACATGTAAATGAAATTTTTTCGATTCTTTGCTACAAATACAGCCCACGTTTTGTTTTCGTTCCAACAGAAAACTGACGAAATCAACAAACGGGCAATGCCGGGTTTGTCGGATAGTACAAAAATAGCTCCGACAGACAGCGTAAGAATAATATAATTTACGAAAGCTTTGCGAATTGTCGTAATTCATGTATAACTTTCTATTAGTACTACATTTCAGCAATTTAGTAAGTGCCGTCGAGTTGCCAAACACGAGAAAGGTTAGGAATTGGCATCTACTAGTCCAAGTTCCAGAATGCTGCAAACTGGTAAGGCTTGTAAATGACAACACTCAGTGAGTTTAGTTTACAGAATCAGCGGAAATTATGCTACTGATTACACTCTTTTGCGTCAATCATCACTTAGAGCAGTTCTCGGTCCCTGTGTCTGAAAGAGTTCTTAACGATGGAATTCGCTGTAGACATTATGTATCTCCCTTACCCAATCATTCTCACCATTACCTGCTCTTTCGGTTACTACCTTCGCCAATCCCGTATGGAATAACTCTACTCTTCAGTTTTTCCCATATTTCTGTTGTGTTTGAGAACATATCGATTCCTATTCTGTCTACCCATAGTATTTTTTTAAATTCTCTGTCTAGCAGCAAACTGGATTGCGTTAAATCCCATATCCTGGTCGTCAATATATTCAGTGCCACATGTGATGCACTCCGAAATGCCATATCTACCAACTTCCTGTATTTAACAAGAGGATATTTGTTCTTTGAAAGGAAGCGTTCTTCGCGGGGTGCACCACTGTGGGCGGACGCCTCTTTCTGCTACCGCGTCAACGCAGGGTGCAATAATAGTCACCGTGTTAACAGTCTCCACTTGTCGCCGCAAAATAAATTTGTGCAGACAGACCCATTTCCTGACTCGACATCTGTCCTCTCGGGCGCTAGTCAGTAGTCACTAGTAGCGCAGGCGTGCTGAAATCCCGCGTAGCATCAAATATTGCCATCGTAAACCTATCAGTTTCATATTAGCGTGACAGCAATGCGGCCATCAGTTTCGCGGGATGTTAAACTGCAATCTCGATCCTGCCGCTGTCGAATTTTGACCCTCAAAATGCGACTTCCAAATGAGAAACGCGCTGCGCAATCTTCCCTTATGTTCTGAAATGCTAATCACTGCAGTATCCTAAGACGTAGTATACAAAATGCTAATATGACGTTTCTTGCACGCCGGTTTCATGGTGTTGCAATTTTTTTGCGATTAGTGGACTTGCTTCCGTACAGTGCTAATTAATTTAGCTTGCCTAACATGTCATTTCCTGGTCGGCAAGTGCGACAGCTCTGACCCCTTCAGTAGTCCTCTCAGCCAGTTTCCAGCTGCAGACGGAATGCGGTTTTTGTTCGACCGGAGGAATATGGACTTTTCCTAATCCTAAATGGGTTATTGCTTGCTTAAAGGGAGAGCAAATTTCCCCGTGACTGTCGATGTTTACAATATTCGTTGCAGAAGAAGTTCTGGACATCCTGCCAGGAAGCAGCACTTTACCGATGCTGTCCTAGCGGGGGCAGAAAATGGCCAGTGACAATACCCTCATTCTGCTCCTGATTTTGGTTGGCTGAAAGGCATAAATGCTAATAATTTCGTGGACTATTTTGGAAGCTCGCGACACTGACGAGTCATCCGGCAGCCCACGTGTAATGTAAAAGTTATTAGGCTCTGTGGCGGAGATAATGTTTCCGTTGTGTACGTGTGATGTCGGGAGCAGGTAAGCCTTCGTGATCAAGATACTTAGTGCAGTATGGAAGACAGAAAACCCGAAGTGCGTTCACGGGCACGAGAGGTGAGTATGGACTTGTTCGGTGAAAAGAGTCACCTCAGAGCAGAGCGCGGAAGCAGTAGCTAGCTGGTTGGAGATTGCGATGAATAAAAGTAGCGAAGTTGGCAATGGTAAAATCATGACAGTAAGTATCTTTATTTCGGTTGAAAATTGAGAGTGATGTTTTTGTATGACTGTCCTTATTCACTTTCAACTGTATTCGTATTTTGTTGTTATGGTTACTAGTGGCTGACCGAGCGAGGTGGCGGAGTGGTTAGACACTGGACTCGCATTCGGGAGGACGACGGTTCAATCCCGCGTCCGGCCATCCTGATTTAGGTTTTCCGTGATTTCCCTAAATCGCTCCAGGCAAATGCCGGGATGGTTCCTTTGAAAGGGCACGGCCGACTTCCTTCCCCATCCTTCTCTAATCCGATTAGACCGATGACCTCGCTGTCTGGTCTCCTTCCCCAAAACAACCAACTAGTGGCTGAATGTAGGCGTATGTGAACTGTGAACAGTGCATATACTCCAGTCCAGTTTTCGTATCGCGTAATAGATTGCTATAGGACTGGTGAGAAATATAACCCTATTCGCAGGTCAGAGTGAGGCTGGTGACCGTTATTCAGACTGATTTTACACGTATAGCAGTTCTGCAAATTGATCCGGATCCGCCAATAGCCATTTCTGTTTAAATCTGTGGACTAGTGCTTCGCGTGGTTTGTCTCCATGCCCAACGTTGCTGAGAGTGCTTGAAGGCACAGGCAAAAATCAACGTTTCACCATCTAGTAATAAATTAGAAAGTGACTTTAGTATCCTACAGTTTTGACACTGTCGAATGCTTTTTATTTGTCTGATAGCCTGTGGGTTTTATTATGTCGTATCGCTCCATGCACTGCCGTCCGTCCGATCACGTAAGAATTCGAATACAGACATTTCTTATGGTAATCACTGTGACCAACGTCCGACGTGACCCTGCTAAACGAAGGTCGTATGGAAACATGGTTAGTGTTTGAAGAAGTCTTGTCGACGATAAAATTACTACCGTATGAACTCGTGTCCAACACGACAAGAATAGGCAAGGTTATCGGCCGTTTCCTTTTTAAAGGCCCCATCGCAGTACTCTAACAACTTAGTGAACGCACGTAAAATCTACACTTTGTTGCTTAAATGGGGATTTGACTTACGCTTCTATCGACTGCGAGTACAGTTTCTTAACCACTAAGCCATCCAGAGTCATGCCGTTGCAAATGTAATAGTCAGCAGCGTACTTCGTCAGCTGTCCTTTTAATGATAGGACTGATACTACTAACCATTCAGTTGGTAAGTATAGCATTTCTAGCCGACTCGTGTTTTACACATTTGAGCGGAGAATCTTAATAAAATAGGCAGTCCAATGAATATAAGTAGGCAAAGAGTACTATTTTAAAAGTAATTGTTGTAACTGTTAATACATTTACCGCACTAAGAGACAAACTGTCAATGCCTTCGTGGAAAAATGTCTGTAGCCAGCCGTGCACCTCTTCGCCCGAAGTAAATCGGTGGCCACGAATGTCTTTCCTCATAGTTCCCAAAATATGGAAATTGCACGAGGAGAGATCGGGACTGTATTGAGGATAAGTAAGGGTTTCCCAGCAAAATTTTTTGCATTGTACTCTAAACAACTTTGGCAACATGTGGGCGGGCATCATCCTGAAACAGAATGATGCTGTCCGTCAACTTTCCTGGGCAACTGCACTTGGCGGCGAACTTCAATTTTTGTGATGTGTCCATGTGCCATAGTGCGTTAAATGTGGCGCAGTGTTCCAGAAAGTCAATGAATACCAGACCTGCCGGCCGCGGTGGCCGAGCGGTTCTAGGCGCTTCAGTCCGGAACCGCGCGACTGCTACGGTCGTAGGTTCGAATCCTGCCTCGAGCATGGATGTGTGTGATGTCCTTAGGTTAGTTAGGTTTGAGTAGTTCTAAGCTCTAGGGGACTGATGACCTCAGATGTTAAGTCCCATAGTGCTCACAGCCAATACCAGCCCCTTAGAAACAAGGAAAAGGGTCATTATGGCTTTCCCAGAGCTGGCGCACTTGTTTCGAGCCCGCATCTCGTGGTCGTGCGGTAGCGTTCTCGCTTCCCACGCCCGGGTTCCCGGGTTCGATTCCCGGCGGGGTCAGGGATTTTCTCTGCCTCGTGATGGCTGGGTGTTGTGTGATGTCCTTAGGTTAGTTAGGTTTAAGTAGTTCTAAGTTCTAGGGGACTGATGACCTAAGATGTTAAGTCCCATAGTGCTCAGAGCCATTTGAACTTTTTTTTTTTTTTTTTTTTTTTTTTTTTTGAAACTTGTTTCGACTACGTTGGAGAAGTTTCGCTGGAAAGCCCTTACACATCTTGTATACGAAAATGGTTCAAATGGCTCTGCGCACTGACTTAACATCTGTGGTCATCAGTCCCCTAGAACTTAGAACTACTTAAACCTAACTAACCTAAGGACATCACACACAGCCATGCCCGAGGCAGGATTCTAACCTGCGACCGTAGTGGTCGCGCGGTTCTAGACTGAAGCGCCTAGAACCGCTCGGCCACACCGACCGGCGCAACTTGTATACGGTTCTGATCTCTCCCAGTGGGATTTCCACATTTTTGGAGCCCTGAAGAAAGACGCTCATGATCATCGGTTTGCTTCAGATTAAGATGTACACACCTGATCCAATCGTAGACTTGTAGACAAATTCAAACATTTTTTCATGAAGGCACTGTCAGTCTTGTTTCACAATGCGACAGATGTATAAGAGTTCTGGCGATAACTTCTGAAATAATAACAGTTTACTTACTTTTTTATCTTTCTCGTTTCGATCTGATTGCCCCTTACACAAGAAAACTACAAGATCACACTGAATAAAAAGACAAATATAGTATTATTAGTTAAAAGAGAAGCGGAAAGAGTGAAAGTGCAGAGCTGGGAGACATTCCTTGGAAATTTGGGATACGATATTCACTGAAAACAAATAAGAGCTTATAAAATAATAAAAGCTCTTAATTAAAAGGAAATATCTCGGATGAAACATGGTCAGACTACTTCCAAAATCTATGGTCAGAAAAGAAGAAAATATTGTAACAACTCAATCAGATGTGAATGTAGATTCAATCTCTTTGGAAGAAATTAGAGGATGCAGTATTGTCCATCAGGAACAGAAAGTGTCCAGGAGACGACAAAATAAATTTGTAGCTCATTAAGTATATTTCTGAATTTTATAATGACAGTTCTATATTTCATAAATCTATGCTGGAAGGAAGAACATGTACCGGAATGTTGGCAGAGCTCAGAAGTCTTACTCATGTGTATTAAAGATAATACTGGAATGACTGCAACACCTGTAGAGCTATAATCCTAGTAAACTGTGGGTATAAGAGATGCCAACATACTTTCCAAATGATAAATACTTTAACAGAGACTTTTCTGATAGAAAAACAAAATGGTTTTAGACCGGGAAGATAATGTACGGATTATGTTTTCTCTAGAAGCCAGATGAGACATAACCGAAGACCATCTGATCTTGCTAGTTTTCGTGCAGTATGAGAAGGCTTTGGACTGGTTAGTGAGATCTAAATTATGGGGAATTTTAGGAGGATATGGCATTTCTTTGCATCCAGTAAGCAGAGTTCAAAGTTTGTATGCTGATAATAACATCAAGATACGCGTCGGCTCAACCATTAGCTCAATGAGTCAGACAAGCGTGTCTTCATCGTCCACACTATTTAACATGCATATAAATGACATAAGGAGATGGAAGATTCGTATTCCACCGAAATGCACAGAATTTTACTCAGTTTTTGTGCAGTTATTGCCTTTTCTAGAAATGAATATCTTACAGCTAAAATCATAATCGAGAATAACATATTGGAACAAGTCCATATATTCTGGGCTGCGATATTTCTTACGTTTGTGATAATGATCCTGAAAACAAACTACTTATACATATTCGGTAGGATTAAAATAACGCTCCTCAACAAAACCAGCAAATAGTACTTAAATTCTATAATATTATGACAGTAACTTTATTGCTCTGTTGGTACGACGTGTGGACTTTAAAGATCAAACAATTACAGAAAATGGAAGGCAAGAATGAAAGATTAACGCGCTCTATGCGTGTAAGTAGGGGAGACAGGCGCGGAATGGACTACCGGGGGCAAAACGCTCTCGGTGGTCTAATTGCGTCTAGATGTGCTAGGATGCGCTGAGACTGGGAAGTATTTACCAAACCAATATCTGTTATGGCTTAGTTGGGTTTCTACTGTTGTTGCGCGTCAGTTACGTTGTCTGCCTATAAATGTGAGCGAATTGGCTGTTGTATCAAAACTTACCGGGCCATCTGAGGTAAGTCGGTCATAGTTTTTTATTCACAATTAACTTTTAGTCCAACTAAATCAGGATATTCTTAGCTATCATTGTATACAACGCAGTTGGAAAAAAATTGTTTACAGTGGTCACTGAACATTTTCTCAATAGACCTTTGTTTGGGGCCCGGTCACCTTTTATTCTGCATTTGATGGTTTCTGCCGCATGTTTTGTTTGTCTCGTCTGCAGGCGGTACATCATTATATACGAAAGTCATTATATACGAAAGTGGAGAGACAAAATTGGTCCACGAAAAACATGCGTCCATCAACAAATACACTGGGTCAAGCTTCCCTACTTTTAGATCGGAAAATATTACACCGTTATCCAGATATATTACAGAGCAGAAACCAGAGACAAGAATGAGAGGTAAAAACGCTATTTTGGTATCATGTCCCTACATGAATGCGATACAAGAAGCGGTCTTCAATCAAAGAAGTGGAACATCCGAAGACGACGAAATGCGGCATGTATATATTTCAAGAAATTGTATTCCACTTCAACTGATGTTTGAATTACATGTCAGAAGTGCTAGCAGTAGGCTCATAAATCATGTGGTGGCGGAAAAGACGGGTCCATTCCACCCCTCGTACGGAGGAAAGCGGACCTAAAGGCACTTTCTTAGTTTATTCATATGACAAACGAAAGTAACTCCATTCGCAAATTGTATTACAAAAATGTTCGAATAAACAGTTACCAATTTTTCTAAGGAGTTTTTCGGCGTTGAGACTTCATAAATTTGCTCCAAACGTTAGGTGGGCCGTTCTGCCCCAGCATGTTTTAGGAATAGTAGGAAAGATAGAACAGAATCTAAAGAAATGGATGAAAACTGGATGTTGTCGCTGTGGTCTTCAGTCCTGAGACTGGTTTGATGCAGGTGTCTATGCTACTCTATCCTGTGCAAGCTGCTTCATCTCCCAGTACCTACTGCAACCTACATCCTTCTGAATCTGTTTTGTGTATTCATCTCTTGGTTTCCCTCTAAGATTTTTACCCTCCACGCTGCCCTCCAATACTAAATTGGTGATCCCTTGATGCCTCAGAATATGCCCCACTAACCAATCCCTTCTCCTAGTCAAGTTGTGCCACAAATTTCTCTTCTCTCCAATGCTATTGAATACCTCTTCATTAGTTATCTGATCTATCCATCTAATCTTCAGCATTCTTTTGTAGCACCACATTTCTAAAGCTTCTAGTCTCTTCTTGTCTAAACTATTTATCGTCCACGTTTCACTTCCATACATGGCTACACTCCATACAAATACTTTCAGAAACGACTTCCTGACACTTAAATCCATACTCGATGTTAACAAATTTCTCTTCTTCAGAAACGCATTCTTGCCATTGCCAGTCTACATTTTATATCCTCTCTACTTCGAACATCATCAGTTATTTTGCTCCCCAAATATCAAAACTCATTTACTACTTTCAGTGTCTCATTTCCTAATCTAATTCCCGCAGCATCACCCGATTTAATTCGAGTAAATTTCATTATCCTCGTTTTGCTTCCGTTGATGTTGATCTTATATCTTCCTTTTAAGAGACTGTCCATTCCGTTCAGCTGCTCTTCCAGGTCCTTTGCTGTCTCTGACAGAATTACAATGTGTAAGGCGAACCTCGAAGTTTTTATTTCTTCTCCATGGATTTTAATACCTACTCCGAATTTTTCTTTTGTTTCCTTTACTGCTTGCTCAATATACAGATTGAATAACATCGGGGAGATGCTACAACCCTGTCTCACTCTCTTCCCAACCACTCCTTCCCTTTCATGTCCCCCGACTCTTAAAACTGCCATCTGGTTTCTGTACAATTTGTAAACAGCCTTTCGCTCCGTGTATTTTGCCCCTGCCACCTCCGAGAATTTGAAAGAGAATATTCCAGTCAACATTGTCAAAAGCTATCTCTAAGTCTAGAAAGGCTAGAAACGGAAGTTTGCCTTTCGTTAATCTATTTTCTAAGGTAAGTCGTAGGGTCAGTATTGCCTCAAGTGTTCCATCATTTCTACGGAATCCAAACTGATCTTCCCCGAGGTCGGCTTCTACCAGTTTTTCCATTCTTCTGTAAAGAGTTCGTCTTAGTGTTTTGCGGCCGTGGCTTATTAAACTGACAGTTCGGTAATTTTCACATCTGTCTGGATACCAAGGATGAATGCAGACTCAAGGATATAAGGAGGATAGGACGTCAACGAAGAAGGTGGTGCGATCAGTTTTAAATTGCTTGGTTTCGGAACAGAAATTTCGGAACAGACAATGTCTAACACGAAAATGTACTTGAAGTGAGTCGTGATCATGGGCACGAAACGTCTATTGCCCGAGTAAGTTGCGTCGGCTGTAATTCCGGGTAGAGAGAACGAAAGCAAAAGCCGGGATGGCAGCGAAGCGGGCGAGGTGTACCTCGGGCTGTGTTTGTATGTGGAGGGCCGAGGGTCGAGAGCAAACAGCGGCTCTCCGGCCTTTGAGGCCGGCTTACGCGCCAGCTTGCGCCCTCATCCTCACTGCACAGCGGCCAGTCGGCGGATGCGCCGGACCTTCGCTTTCTGGGGAGAGCGGCTAACGGCAGCACTGCAGAATCTGGGTCACCCCACTGCAGGCCACATTCCTACACCCCGTTACGATTCGTGTTCTGTCTAGTGGCCGGCTGCTTCTGCAGCCACTCACTGCTAGTTTGTGCCCAGTGCACCGCGGAGGAAACCTCCGATTCATGATGTGCTTCCCCCCTTGACCTTTTCTGTACCATTAGCGACTGCAGCGAGGTAAAAAATATTCGTGCCTTCTATATAAAGGATTCACCTGTACTCCACCGACAAAATATCAGAGTTCGTCCGATGGCTATTTTCTAGGAAATTTCGGTACAAAGTTTTACGACCCAGCTAAGTACGTTTTTATTTGCCCAATAAAATATTATTTCCAAATTTTTATTAGGAAAGTCTTAATTTCACGTTGTTGCTGAGTGATGCGAGAAGGGCCGAAAGTGGGGAAAAATCCCGTTTTAGAAATGATTTGTGGAAACATTTGTTACATGTTGTGGTCATAGAATTTCCGAGCCGCCATCCAGCATTGAGCTACGGGAGAGCAGTACCAAGGTGACTCACATGGAAGCGGTGGTGGTGGGGTAGAACAACGATCTAATAGGCTGCATCCACAACCCGCCACTGTCACGACACAAAGAACGCTATCTGAAGTATGTCTGCATCAGTCTTAGGAGGTCACAGGACGATCGAATATTTTGTAATTATTTTGTATTTATACGGCAAGTGCAGTACGCACTCAAATATGAGTACACCAAAGCAGTTCGATCCAAATGTCAAATTTTCTCGAGGATATCCGTTTGGAAGTTTTCCGAGAGTGTTTCATAACTTACGTAAAGTTAATTTTTTGACGGGCCATGTGGTAGAGAGTTCGCCTGCCACGTGGGACACTCCGAGTTCACTTTCCGGCCGACGCAAAATTTTTAAAATTTTCTACCACCATCTCCATGAAGCACACATAAAGTTGGTATAAAAAATCGGTAGCAGTCGAGACTGGTAATCGCTGCATCGAGTCTCGTTTCAGTCATTTTTAGTTCATTTCGAATACCTATATCATTTCAATATAAAATTCATCCAATAAATGCTAATGAACACAGAAGTAATTGTTATTCTCACGAAAAAGCACGTGCTCATTTATGATTACATATTGCGCGCAAAAATCCAGTTTTCATTGCAAACATAAATACTGAATTACTGATTTTTTTTAGAAAAGACTTAACAAAGTTTATTTAAATTGAAAAAATACAAATCTTTTGCATCTTCATATGTTTTACACTTCAGGTGAAATGATGTAGGACACGCACCTTTGTTAAAAAATTTACCACAGGCGGAAAACGAACCCGGGCCACCCATATGAAATGAGCATTCTACCACAGAACACAAAATCAGAAAAAAAGTCTTTCTTACTAAACCTCGAAGTCGATTTTCTCTAGAATTTTTGAAAGTTGCATCGAATTCCTTTTTGGATTCGTATTTTACCATAATTAAAAAAAAAAATCCGATGGCCGTGCGGTCTCCGTGTTAGTACTATATCCATTTTTGACTCACGAATTTATATTTGCGCCATGATAGGGCCTCTAGTGCTATCATTAATATCGATTTGAAAATTGTTAGGAAGAAAAATTCTAAGTGACGCTTTACCTCTAATATTTTCCAAGGACGTAAGTTGTTAATTCCGTCATCAGCCATTTTCCTTATAAAACTGACTTCAGTTAAAGTGATATTATTTTATTTTCAATCAATCTGTAGAGTGCACAATATTTATAAATTGTTACGTGGCAATCGAGATGGTTCGTTATTTTTAGGTACATCATTTTGTTTGTATTCCTTAGACCTTACGGCGTCCAGAAAGGCGGATAATTATCAACAGAAGTCAGATGCATATTCCATGGTCCCTGCAACGATTACTAAACTGTTAAATAAATATTTCAAGGAGGTTTTTGTTTTAGACCCCTTATGGTAGTGTTTTCCCTGAGACAAACTATCAAAACTTGAAGTTTAGAGTTCGGAAAGTAAACTTTTCCAATCATCAATTAATTTTTACAACAGGGAGATGCCACAACGGGATCCGTGGACTCCGATGGCTCGTTGAAGAGTAATTGCATTTCGTTTGAAATTTGTGGTAAGATCTTATGGGACCAAACTGCTGAGGTCGTCGGTCCCCAAGCTTAACCACTACGTAATCTAACTTTAACTTACGCTAAGGACAACACACACACTCATGCCCGAGAGAGATCTCTAATCTCCGACGGGGCGAGCAAGGCAAACCGTGACAAGACGCCCCAGACCGCGCCGCTACCCCGCGCGGCATTTCGTTTGATTTATTAGCACATTTATCTCAGTATGTGCATTGCACTCAATGTATCTGCAAGGCAAATGTCGACGGTATGCCCCTTTTGTGTTGTGTGGAAACACACTTGTTTCGATCACTTGCGTTGCTTGCTTTTGACAACAGTAATGCCCATATTGGTTTTCTCCCTCAGGCTTTGCATTCAGTGCTGCTCAGATATGACTCGCATTTGTTTTTCGGGCAGCGTTAGTAGTACGTTATGAGTGACATAACAGTATGCATAGGTTTACTGATGAGTTGGTCGTTATGTACCTGAGATATAGTTTCACTGAATGCAATAGAAGAGCGGCACAACGACACTTTGCCGAATTGAGATCTTCCCGCAGCACACACACACACACACACACACACACACACACTCACACATATATATATATATATATATATATATATATATATATATATATATATATATATATATATATATACCCCATTTTCTGTTTAATCTCCCCCTCCTCAGATAAAAGTAATTTTAAGTCCGGAACAAAAACTAAAACTTCAATCAAAAGGAAAACTTAGAAGCTTCGTTTTTACTAAATTTGAAATCAATAAGAAGTATCTATCTTACTTTTTTATAGTTAAAAATCTCTTCACCTCAGAATTATATAAAAAAATTGTAGGAACACTACGCTCTTGCCATGGGTACTAATTTAATAACATTTATTTTAAGAAAAAGCGGTATAAAATATTAAAACTTACCACATATGCAAATTGCTCAACCAAACCGTCAAATTTACATTTTTTGGCTCCTCCCTTTCAACACTTCATTGAGCCAAGTAGACGCTGAATGAAAACACTTCCAGTCGTACATTTCAAACAAACGTTGTATGCAGTGCAGGAACACAGCAAAGCTGTTATACCATATTTGATGAAAGTCTTCTTTTGCATGATATTGCAATATCATGCAAATTTTATTAGCCTTTTTGCAGTGCTCATTTAGAAGTATTCGCGGGTTTAAGTCTGAATACATGAACCTCTTTACGCCTCCGTTTTCGGTAACTGTGTTGTATACAATGCAACATTAAATCAAGTCCTTATACTGCACTTTCTTTTAAAATTTTTCGCTGTTGCAGGTAATCAAATAATCGTAAATTTGTCGCTGTTGCACTTAACCAAATAATCGTAAACAGTTTAATACTGATCCTGAAATAAACCAGTTTCACCCATATTTACATTGTAAGACTATTAGATTCTTCTTAATGACACCTTTATTAATTGTATTATGTTTAATGAAATAGTATTTGTAATAGGTTCAGATGATATTGTCAAGGGAAATCCTTTTTTAGTTCTTGTTCAGTTTTCTCTTCATTCGTTTACCCAGTCTTATCGTCTGCTCCAAATAAATTCGGTGAATTTATTGTCTACTATTTATCAATTAGAATTATGCGTCTGCTTTTGATATGCCTGTGTCCTTACACCAACAATACGTCAATTCTGATAACTGAAGCGAATAGGAGTATTCTATGTCATTTTTATGTACCTCTTTCTTGACGTAAACACGGGATTCTCTGCGTTTCCGCAATTCACATTTAGTATTGATCAGATCCAACTAAAGACTTACGTACAAATCATTTCTAGAAGCAGTTCTAGAAAGTTGCTGCTTGGCAGTCTTTTTGCGGCACTAGGGTCTCTGACGCTGTCTGTGCCGCCGGAAATTCTACGGATAAGAAACCAAATCTGAAGGCGCAGTTACTCGGGTTGTGTCTGCAGAGCAAAAAGACGTGGAATGCCCGGGTAACTGGAGGACCAACGGCCCGTAACAGCCCAGGATTCCAGGAACTTGCTACGCTGTTCGCTCCTCGGACCAGAGTCTCACGTTTCAATTCTTCGGTCGTGTCATTTGATGTGCATCGTAATACTCAGAACAACGTCAGGGCTCATTAATTCCAGTGGTAATGTATCAGAAACAATGCAAGTTCTTACCACTCGAACAGCCAGGCGAGAGTGCACTGCACGTCCATCATGAGAGTCAGGAAAAGAACTATAGCCCTCTTTCCAGTGTGAACACTTTTGTTGCAGTCTAAATTTTTATTGTAGTTTACAGTTGTAAGTAGGCTGTTTAGGTTTTTTATATTGGTAACGCCACGTAGCGCTCTGTATGAAAATCACTGGCTGTGCTGTGTGCAGTCTGTGGCTAGTTTGCATTGTTGTCTGCCATTGTAGTGTTGGGCAGATGGATGTTAACAGCGCGTAGCGTTGCGCAGTTGGAGGTGAGCCGCCAGCAGTGGTGGATGTGGGGAGAGAGATGGCGGAGTTTCGGCATTTGTAAGACTGGTTGTCATGAACTGATATATATATAATATGACTTTTGAACAATATTAAGGTAAATACATTGTTTGTTCTCTATCAAAATCTTTCTTTTGCTAACTGTGCCTATCAGTAGTTAGTGCCTTCAGTAGTTTGAATCTTTTATTTAGCTGGCAGTAGTGGCGCTCGCTGTATTGCAGTAGTTCGAGTAACGAAGATTTTTGTGAGGTAAGTGATTTGTGAAAGGTATAGGTTAATGTTAGTCAGGGCCATTGTTTTGTAGGGATTTTTGAAAGTCAGATTGCGTTGCGCTAAAAATATTGAGTGTCACTTTAAGCACAGTCATGTATAATTTTTCTAAGGGGACGTTTCACAGTGTCCGTTCGTAGCTGAATGTCTATTCGAGTCAGATAGATTATACTTCGTTTACCTGTATGCGGACTAATTACAGTGGTGTTCAAAATTAAAGCAACAAACGGAAATTTTGCAAGGATGCGTTTCTTTTGCCACAGAACAGTATAATCAAGTGACAATAAAGTAGAAACAATGTAAAGAATACAGAACGTAAAACAACTGCAACATGCATAGCGACAGACAAAAATGTGCTTGGTTTTTTCCATCTTAACCGATTTGCACACACATTCTGACAACTGGTTAATGTGCTCAATATGGGGAGTGGCCACCTCTGACAGCAGTACAGGCCTGACAACGACGGGATATGCTGTGAACGATGTTATCAATCTCATGTTGTGGCAGTAACGCCCATTCTTCCTGCGGAGCTGCTCGCAAGTCTTGGAGAATGCTGACATGACGCAACCCGTGCCCTTAGTGCATCCTAAGACAGTGTGTGTATGTATTAAACCGGGGACCTAGAAACGACGGAGAGGCTTCGTCCCGCCGTAGCCCTCAGTGGTTCACAACCCGATAACAGGCCACAGCAGTCCACCCACTCCACCGCCGCCCCACACCAAACCCAGGGTTATTGTACAGTTCGGCCACCAGTATGCGGATTCGTGTCGGGGACCGTCACCCTTCCTGGTCGGATGCAGCGCGTTAGATAGCGTGGCTAGCTGGGTGGGCTCTACCGACCCCCCCCCCCCCCCCCGGGATAACAAGGCCGTCCAGCAGTGTTAGTGACGTCACACGAAGCGGCCCATAGCCGACGCAGCAGTCCACGGACACCTCCGTACAGACGCGCCTGATGCTAACGATCTTCTGTCCGTCATACAGAAAGGAGCGAACTATAATTCGAACCAATGACCAAATTATATATATTCTTGTAAACAGCATAAAGGTTCATAACGAAATACCGATTACATATACGGGCAGGAATAGGTTCTAGAACTCCTCTGAAAAGTGTTTATCTTCAGTACCAGAATGAACATCAAATTGTCATGTTTTCTAAATAGAAAAGCACTTTGTTAGTAACAGACAGCAATAATGAGACTTGCAGTTGGTGATTTCTACGTGGAAAAGGAAATAAGCTGTAGAGAGATTGAAAATGGTAAGTAAAGAGAGCCTCAGCCTTTTGCTCACATTCTTACATGTGGTTGTTTTTCATTTCCTTACCTTTCACAACATTTTTAATATTGTTTCAAGAAGTGTATCTTCAATAGCAGAGAGAACTTCAAATTGTCAGGCTTTTCTTAAAGGAAAGAGCAGTCCCTTACTATCACAGTGCAAGACAGAATCTTGTGTTCAGTCATGTCTATGTTAAAAGGAGAATATTTGATATCTATCTTTTGTTTCCATTCTTTATTACTGGGGATACACTTGTAAAAATTCTTGAAAAGAGCTGTCACCATGAATATATGAGTAAATTCACAATAGTCATGTGTTTTATGAAATAAAGCGAACTCTTGTTACCTTATTGTAAACGAAAGTTGTGAGGGCTTTGCTATGTATGACAGTGTTTAAGATTATTTACTTTCAGTGTAATAGCTTGAAAATGTTAAGTCCTGCTGTCAGTTGGCATTTGTCACCACCTGTATACGAGTTGTAAAGCTAAATAGTGTTCTGACAATTATAAAATAGTGCCAAAGTTCCTCAATCGATTAAACTTATTCCTGCCCGTATATGAATCGGTATTTCGTTATGAACCTTTATGCTGTTTACAAGAATATACATAATTTGGTCTTTGGTGAGAATTATAGTTCGATCTTTCTGTATGACGGACAGAAGATCGTTAGCATCAGGCGCGTCTGTACGGAGGTGTCCGTGGACTGCTGCGTCGGCTATGGGCCGCTTAGTGTGACGTCACTAACACTGCTGGGCGGCCTTGTTATCCCGGAGGTGTCGGCTCTACTAAGACATACTCCATGTGATTCAAATCGGGAGAGCGAGCAGGCCTAGCCACACGTGCAATATCTTCCTTTACCAAGAAAACAACTATCCGCGCACTATGAGGTCGAGCATTATCGCCCATCAGTAGGGCGTCTGGGCTCACAGCACCTTGGAACAACCGCATAGCCGGCCGGAGTGGCCGTGCGGTTCTGGGCGCTGCAGTCTGGAGCCGAGCGACCGCTACGGTCGCAGGTTCGAATCCTGCTTCGGGCATGGATGTGTGTGATGTCCTTAGGTTAGTTAGGTTTAATTAGTTCTAAGTTCTAGGCGACTGATGACCTCAGAGGTTAGGTCGCATAGTGCTCAGAACCATTTGAACAACCGCATATGAGGTCCCTAGATCTCGTCACGATATCTAACAGCAGTTAAAAGATGCCAATTCACCCGAACTATTTCATGAAGAGGTGTTAGAGTAGTCAAAACAATCCCTAGCAACACCATTATGGGTCCTACTCGATATCGGCCTCTTTCCACAATGTTTGGGTCCAGAAATCGTGTTCCACATACCCACGCCGGCCGAGGTGGCCGAGCGTTTCTAGGCGCTACAGTCTGGAACCGCGCGACCGCTACGGTCGCAGGTTAGAATCCTGCCTCGGGCATGGATGTATGTGATGTCCTTAGGTTAGTTAGGTTTAAGTAGTTCTAAGTTCTAGAGGACTGATGACCTCAGAAGTTACGTCCCATAGTGCTCAGAGCCATTTGAACCAATTGAACCACATTCCCACCAGATGCGAATCTGTCGAGAATCACTCTCCAGACCGAACTTGGATTCATTTGTGAAAAGAACACTGGCCTACTGTTCGACCGTCCAGGTGGCATGTTGACGACTCCACTCTAGACTTTCCCTTATGTGAAGACGCGTCAGAGCGTCAGAAATACACATACAGCAAGTCTCCGACAATAAAGGCCACTCTGCCGAACTCTTCTGTGCACTGTTTGCCTCGATACAGACATCCAGTGGATGCTGTGAGGTCAGATGCCAGTTGCCGTGCAGTACTAAAGCGGTACAGTTGTGCCGTTACAGCCAAATAACGGCCATCCCTTTCATATGTCATACGTGGTCAGCCCAGCTCTGGTCTTCGGGATACAGTCTCGGTCTCTATGTCGCCACATCCGAGAAACAACAGAATGATTCACATAAAGCCATAGGGCCATACCACCACACCAGTTTGCGACTGTCCTGCTTTCATTCTTCCGATGGCCCTCCACTGCAGGGAGTCTGGTAGGTGTATTCTCTGTGCCATACTTCACCGTCTGTGACTATGTACGCGGCTATTATAGGTGTGGGACTACCCGGTAAACACTACCCCGTTTGATAGGTGCCCTGGCGTCATCGCTGGCGTGGTTGTCCTGGAATACCACCTTCCCTGCACAACAAGATCGTACCAACATCTGTTGACAGCTCGCATGGTTATATCATGAATTACACACAGGACGGGGAATAGCTGTTTGTTGCTTTAATTTTGGACACCGGTGTATTTTAACTTTTTATCGGTAATGTGGATCGAAGCATTTTCGGTCGCATCTACTTTTTTATATTACTTTTATTGTATTAAATAAACTTCATTCGATGTAACTATATTTCAGGTCCAGTTTGGTTGGTTACAAGAATGAGCGCATGATTTTGGGGCTGCGACCACGAAACTAGTCGCAAAGGATGACATAATTAAATCAAGACAGCAGTAAAACAGGGAGGTGATCTCTCCTCTGTAGTCTTTAATTGTGCACTGGCAAATGTAATAAGAGAGTGACGATGGGAAGTAACTAGACAAGGACTTCCAAATGGAATCTTTCTGGGGCACAAGCGGAATGGGCTCAATGATAATTGCCTAAGTTTTGATTTCGACCTGTTTCTTTTATACAGTTCAATAGAAACTTCAGCGAATCAGCTCAGTGTTTTCCGACAACAAGCAGCAAGTGTAGTGCTAAATGTGTCACTTGAAGGAACACAAAGTATCACGAACATCAGTGCTTCTCGTTGCACTCTGTACCTGGGGCAGAGAGAAATCAAGAAAATCAACAGGTTTAAGTACGTGGGAGAATAGTTGGACTCAGTCTTTCCCAAAAAGTAGCGTTATCGGTTCGACTACACAAGGTGAAGCTGGCATACCAACTGACCAGGAGCGCTTATAACGAAGTGTCTCCTATATCAGAAAAATGAAGCACTACTGGGCAGTCATCCGACATGAAGCTCTATATGCTTCACGGTGTCTAGTGCTCAACAGGAATTGTCTCACAGGCTAATTTGAAATCCAGGAGGAAAGGACTGCGAGTGGAACAGGAAAGGAAATGGCAAGTAGAAGTACAGAAATTGCCCTAGTTTTGCGCAAATTTCGCCACAAACTTTAACGAACGTTATGTCATTAAGTTTCATTTTCCGAGAGGTTTTGAGTCCGATTGAAAACGCTTATATATTTTCGTCAAAAAAACTATTTTTTTCAACACATTGATACAGAGAAAAGAATTAACAATAAAGAAATTTTTTTGCTGTAGTGTACAATTGCATTTTTCTTTTATCAAATGACTACTGGTGACATTTCAGAGTATCATCATCAGGCCGTCCTACAATTAAACTTTCCATCATCATTAGGCCATCTTACAATCAAAAATATCACAATGCATACTAAAATACAGAATATTATTCCGTATGATAGCTAAAATACGGTACAAACCGCATCTTAAAAATACAAGCAGCTCTCTACCCGTGGTGCACAGTCATCGGCTTGCGGAGTGTACGAAGATACAGATGTAGAGGTAGACGTAGATGGTACTGGGAACAGTTAAAGGGCGTACCGAATAAAAAACACGACCAAACAAGGAGCTCTGCAAATACTCTGATAAAATCACGGCCGTGGCTAGAAAAAGACGTCCTGCCTTGCATGGACATGTCTACAGGATGCATCCCTGCAGGTTGAACAGTCAGTTTATCACATACTCTGACAGACAAGAGAAAGAGTGAAACCAATTCACCATGGTTGATGGTAATGATAAAAGATTTGCAGGAACTGGGAGGTACAGAAAGAGACTTAAAAGACCGGACATCTGCCAGGAAAATGCATAAGTAAGTGGGGCTCCACAGCAAACCATCAAGAAAGAAGACAGATCCCTTATGGACAAAGGATATGAAGAAACAACACAACCAGAGAACGTGTAGCTGCGGGCCGAACATCAAACCCCATTCCAGACACAATAACTGAAGTTCGTGGGCCTTAGCGGACCTGCACGAAACAAAGAGGAGAAGAAAATAAAAACAATGAAGTGTAGCCGTGTAAATGCTATTTCCAGAAAAATACTTTATCTACGTATCCACGTAGTGATATATATATATATATATTCCGTAAACAACCTGACGATTGTCGCAGAGTATGCTTCCGGTACCGTTACCTTTTCCCCTTTCCTTATCCATTTACTAAAGGAATATGGAGAGAATGGTCGTTCTTTCTTCACCGGAGAACACCCACCAACTTAATAATATATATATAACAGCAAAACATAGTAAAGTCTAAAATGAGATTAAAACATGAAATAAATAATTTCAGAATTGGTTAATGCACACAGAGTGAACCACTTGGAGAACCACTATATTTTTAAACTGATTTAGGTATCGAAACAAAGTTTTTAGCAAACAGTAATACACATTTGGGTAAGTAATTTGCTGTATTGGTAATGTGTTGTAATGGCATATATCTTCTACATAGTGACTTTTCCAGAAATTCTGGGGTTCTTTTGCTGCTTCTGGGGGAAATTTGCGCCTATTTTATGCACAGCATTGATCTTTACTTATAAGAATAATGTCACACGTACTTTGGTAATCTATTTTGATGACTGTGCACCACGGGTAGAGAGTTGCTTGTATTTTTAAGATACAGTTTGTACTGTATTTTAGCTATCATACGGGAAAATATTCTATATTTTAGTATGTATTGTGATATGTTTGGTCGTAAGATGGCCAATGATGATGATGAAAAGTTTAATTGGGACGGCCTGATGATGATACTCTGAAATGTCTTCAGTAGTCATTTGATAAAATGAAAATGCAATTGTACACTAAAGCAAAAAAATTCCTTTATTGTTAACTCTTTTTTCTGTATCGATGCGTTGAAGGATATTAGGTTTCTTTAACGGAAATATATATGCGTTTTCAATGGGACTCAAAACCTCTAGGAAAATGAATCTTAATGAGATAACGTTCGTTAAAGTTTGTGGCGAAATTTGCGCAAAACTAGGGCGATTTTCTAAATACAAATACTAAGGGATGGCGACATGACGCAGTCTTGATCCTGCGTCGCACCTTTCCCAGCATAAGGCCAAGCCCTTGTTCAGCGATGAAGAATGGCTATTTGCCAGAGCTCTACATCGATAGATTAAAAAGATAAAGTGTGACCAATGTTGAAAATTACTTGCCCCTTTACATATTACCAGTGTCGATCCTATAAGTACGTACTAATAGCTAGTGTGTTCATCTTAGGCTATCCTATTCACCCTGAACTTATCAACTATTTCGCAAACGGTATCTTGAATTATGTCCTTTTCGTTAAGTCCCACAACCACTATGAACTTTTTAAAAGTTGACGCGTTTGTTCTGGGGGTTGGCAGCCTGTGGCAAAAATTTAAATTACACTGGGGTAGGAACGGAAGTTCAGAGATAACAGTAAATGTAAAGAACTTGTTAGTAAACGTTTGCAAATGACAGTGTTTGAATTTTGTCTTCACGCTACTATATTTCCACAGTTTTTGACGTTACAAATTAAATTTTTGTTTTTGCTGGTATTTATTCGTTGTAAATTTCTCGCTTTCCTTGTACTTTGAAAAATTCTTCTGAGGCCGAAGCTATCAGTCACGATCTGCCAATAAATTTTTATTATAACATGGACCACTTCTGGATACATGTTCCTGAGTGTAGCTTATTCTAACAGATTACATACGTAACAGGAATACTGGAACACCTCGAACAGAGATTAGATACGGGAGAAGTTTGGAGACAAGGTACGACATTACACACTCTGTGTACGGTACAAACGCTCGTAATAATAATAATAATAATAATAATAATAATAATAATAATAATCCAGAATGATATTTTTTTGAGCTACCCAAGCACGACTCACGACCCGTCCTCACAGCTTTAATTCTGCCAGTAGAGCACTTGTCCGCGAAAGGCAAAGGTCCCGCGTTCGATTCTCGGTCCGTCATACAGTTTTAATCTGCCAGGAAGTTTAAATAATAATAATAATAATAACGGAAAACTGCAGGTACTATACAATTAAGCAGAAGAGTCATAACATACATGAAGAACGCAGTTGTGGGTACGGGATCTATTTAGAAATTGTGATATTGCTGGTAAGAAATTGCTACCTCTGTGTCGTGTTTAATTTATTCTTCAGTGAAAGAGATCGTTTCGACTCTCACCTTTGAGTTGCTGTACTCCGATAAGTAATCTGTAGCTATCTTGATCCCGATTATTAGTCATAAAAGTGTAATGAAGGAACTCAAACTCCATTCCCTCCAGCTAAGCTTTTAATTGCTTCCACTGGAGATCCCAGTTACGGAGATTTTATCTGCGAGTTCTTAGAGGTATAATTGGCTGTTCAAACATGAGAGAAGAATCTACCTTTATTGCTGATGTTATCAGAACATATTTGTGAATGAGGTCGCCGTTGTGGACATCTTTACTTTACTTTCCTCATGTTCCCTTAGAGAGTATTCTTTGATATTATAAATCCTGTTTGCAGCTGCACTTAGGACAACCATCGTGCAGGCGTTATTTATCTTGCTTATTACTTCCAATGCTGTCCGTGATAAATGGGTACGATTTCCACACAAAGGAACCGCGGTCGATCTCGGTACTTCTAAGAATGTGTCCTTGGTGGGACAAATGGAACCGGATCTCCTCTCTTCTTGAGAACAAATGGGGAGCCACAGGAAGGAGAAAGAGTGGATCCTCTGGCGAAAGTGGATTCTATGGACTGGGAGAAGTACACTGATCACAGAGCTGTTTAATTACGTCTTCAGCAATCTTCACACAGGACGTGGACGTGAAAAGTACTAATGTGGTTTCTCAGCGTGACGGCTACACACATGGACTCGATGCATCACATCGTACGCAATCGTCAATGTGATCCGTGAACGCATCGCTCTCTAGTGGCAGTTATTGTCTGTATATAACGCAGCAACTACACACAATATGTTTCTCTAAAATGAACAGGGATGCTTCGTTAGCGACTGTCGACGATAGACGGACGAAATCAATAAGAAGATTCGGAGATGAAGAACTCAAGAGGGATTAAATTGTTGGAAAGAGAATGTTAAAAATATTCTAACATCTCTTTAAAATGCTAGTGTCTATAAACAAAAATGTGTACACAGATTTAAACATTTGGGACAAATTAAAACTGTGTCACAGATCGGGACTCAAAATCGAAACCCCGCCTTTCTCCGAGCTCAACAACTGACTCAGAATTTCTTCATTTGCTTGCGAAGGTGGTGGTGATGACCTGATTTCAGCTGACAGTCCAAAGTCAGATTCACTGTTTCGTTACGTTTAGCTATTGTTTTGACTTTCACCTGGTACAAATCACAAGTTATCCATTTAACGCACGTTTCCGTTGTAACATCTAGGAATGTTGTACCTCTTGTCTCTCACTGTGTGAAGTGGCAAAACGGTTGTCAGACTGATTTCTTATTCGAGAAGATAGAGTTTGAGTCTGCCTTTTTGTATTCGTGTTGTGAGTGGTACCCTAAAATAATTTCAGGAATATTCCAATATGATAAAAACACCGCGACCTATTCTTTTGCATTATTTTTAAAACTAAGCTCACTTTCTGAGGAGTTCTACTATGGTAGATAAGAAACAGTAACCTTTTCCCTTCCTTCGTTATTTTCCCTCTTAAAACCGGCAGTGTGCATGAAAATCAATTTCTGTCATCATGAACAAGATGAGATACACCATTTTACGTGTAATAAATATTCTAGTTATAAATTCCAGTAATAACCTGATTTCGACTCATACATTCCCGTATTAGGGATTTGACTGTATTGACCAAAACAAAACTCACTCATGAGATGCCTCTGAAAACAATTAAGTGCCTCGAATCATTGCAAGGTCAACAGTTACACTGTATAGTCGAACCACATTACTATGATCATCCTCTAAATGCGACGTCTATATTGTTCAAGACGTACGTACGCATTTCGCTCACTTGCGAAATGGGTAAGGCCTACAGCGAACAATTTATACCCAGACTAAGTTTAAAGTATCGTTGGGGCCGATGGGGATGCGGTGAAGTATGTGAACTTTTAAAACGTGTATGTCAGAACTGCATCGTGAATGTCGTGCAAGTCTTCCAACTGGACGTCACTTTGGCGACTTTTGTCCCCCTAAGCTGCCCAGTACGAAAGGGGGCAAATAGTTTATCGTGAAATGTGAACCACGTTTCACTCCAAACGAATCTTAACATCATTAAGAGGTGAAAGCTAGGTTAAAAGAAGACGCGACTTTGCAGAGGTGAAATTCGTGCTCTTGAGTGAAACAATTAGGCAAGCAGTTAACCGTACCCTGTCCGATAACCAAAGTACACAACTATTAACAGGGCTAATAAGCGGGATGTCATTGTTGTGCAAATTAATTATCAGACTATATTTTGAGCAGGGTGGGTTTCGTGTGTGTACCCCAAACAAGAACAGGCAAAGTATTCATAATAAATATTCTGTTCGTCATATGTGTCAATGTGTTAGTAGACGGTAATTTCTGCGTTATTAGGAACAAGAAAAACATACCTATTTTGCGAAAAAATCAGAGTTACTCGTCAAGGCTAGCAAGAATATGGTAAGAAAATCTTTTCAGTTTGTAATATTTGGTTTAAAAAAGGTTGCCGGGATTAAAAAATCACCACATATAGATGAAAAACGACTTTTACGAAAAAGTGAAACATCAGAATTATAACAGTGAGTGATAGACGTCACTGTGATAGTGTGTGGGGGAAGGGGCGGGGGCGGCCGGTGTGGCCGTGCAGTTCTAGGCGCTTCAGTCTGGAACCGCGTGACCGTTACGGTCGCGGGTTCGAATCCTGCCTCGGGCGCGGATGTGGGTGATGTCCTTAGGTTAGTTAGGTTTAAGTAGTTCTAAGTCTAGGGGACTCATGACCTCAGGTGTTGAGCCCCATAGTGCTCAGAGCCATTTGGACCATTTGAACCATTTGGAGGGGTGGGGGGGGGGGAGGGGAGTAGTCTCAGACAGAAGCGCCGATCAATGTTTATTGTTGTGCTATTGCAGAGCTAAGGGGTGTAAAGATGTGGCAGCGGTCGACTTGCAAGGATACGCTGCTACAAACTCCTCTCCCTGTGTCTTGGGCGTGAAGATGACGGCGCTGCCACCTGGACCAGATCTTCAACGTGCTTTGTCGACTGACGCAAGCCATAGCAGGTAAGTGAAGTACAGTCATGTTTAAATTAGTTGGTATTTGGCAGCGAGCTGGTTGGACTGTCTCCGCCATCGGTATACCAATAGGCGCCTGGCATTGTCGACTCCCACTATGTTGCTGTAGGCCAAACACAACTGCTCGAACAGTTAAATTAGCAGTTCGAGAAAACTCGGGTTCTGCTTGAGTTTTTCATCGCCCCGCATCTAGCGACTTCGGTGGACACTATGTCTTACTGTTAACAACAGCAAGGACTGCAATATCTCCACGGCTGCATATCTTATGCAAATACGGTAGCTAGTAAATAAAAATAAGATGTCAATAAACGTACAGTCCAATCTTCCAGTTTTCGCTTATACCGCGGTCAAGCAATGTTTGTCGGTACCACTTCAATGACGGATCTTCCGTAATTGATTCTCTCGCACTTAATTACAAGCAGAGTAATATGATTAGTTTAGTGAACTGGGGATTTACACCTTGAATAATTTTCTCCCTTCTTTCATCTCAGTGTTAACAGATTGTTTTCAATTTGATTAAAAGCTGGCAAATTTTTACCCACGACTGTGTTATGTGAACAAGGACTGAAATGTTCTTTGGCTGCACTCTTGATAAACCGTTATAGTCTCTAATAACGAAATAAAATACTGAACTAGGTTCAAGGTCCAGTAATATTCTGAAAGAGCCAACATTCTCACCTTTGACTGTTAGCGCTACTTTAAGAAAATCATCATAAATGTTTATATATCCACAAATACTTCATGACAACGCTTACTGAAATTTTGTTCAAATGCAACTCGTGTTTGTACGTTGGTAAGATTTTATGTTATTTGCTCCAGTGTTATACGAAATTTTAAGCTGCCTTAAGCTGCTTTTGTGGTTGGTTCGTATTTTCTCGCGTATTATTTGCATTCGCGCCAAGTGAGTCAATTGTCATTTGGTTGTTCGAGTACGCTCGATACCGTCTCGGTCTCTGCGGCAATCGATAATTCTCCAGTTCGTTCGAACACGAGTATCGCGTTTGCGCAGGCCTATCCTACTGTGTTGCCACTTCCGCTGTGCAATGTATTTTTCCAGGAGAAAACCTAACTCCGGCCTTATGTAATATTAAGAAGAGATTTTTAGCGTGGTTAGAGCTATCAGAATATTTTCCACGCCCGTACTTCAGAATTTGTTGCTGATTTTTTTGTAGGAGATAATCTCTATATCTCTTGCGAGTTAAATAATGCAAAAATCGCAAAAAGTTTTCGAACTTTATATAATTATACTGTCCGCCCCTCGTGGTCTCGCGGTAGCGTTCTCGCGTCCCGAGCACGGGTCCCGGGTTCGATTCCCGGCGGGGTCAGGGATTTTTCCTGCCTCGAGATGACTGGGTGTTGTGTCGTCTTCATCATCATCATCATTCATCCCCATTACGGTCGGAGGAAGGCAACGGCAAACCACCTCCATTAGGACCTTGCCTAGTAAGGCGGTGCGGGTCTCCCGCATGGTTCCCCTACGCTCTGTAAAGAAGCATGGGACTTCATTTCCATTCCATAATTATACTAACACAATAAGAGATACTTCTTTCGAAATCCCCTTGTCGAGCGAAGTACTCTGGCAATCAACGAAGAAAGAAAAAATGATTTCAGTCAGTTCGTTTTCGAGATAAAATGTCGTATGGCATGGTTAGGTGGCGCCCCCGAAAGCTAGGTTCAGTCGCGTAATTCGATAGGTTTCTTTTCCTTGACATCGCAAAGTGTGATAGTTGTTTAATTTAAAATATCTGGTACATGTAGGTCACTGTAACATGTGTACAGTATAAATATATAACTCTGTTGTCTCATGCCGGACGGTGTGGCCGAGCGGTTCTAGGCGCTTCAGTCTGGAACCGCGCTACCGCTACGGTCGCAGGTTCGAATCCAGCCTCGGGCATGAATGTGTGTTATGTCCTTAGGTTAGCTAGGTTTCAGTTCTAAGTTCTAGGGGACTGACGACCGCAGATGCTAAGTCCCATAGTGGTTCAAATGGCTGTGAGCACTATGGGAGTTAACATCTATGGTCATCAGTCCCCTAGAACTTAGAACTACTTAAACCTAACTAACCTAAGGACATCACAGAACACACAGTCATCACGAGGCAGAGAAAATCCCTGACTCCGCCGGGAATCGAACCCGGGAACCCGGGTGCGGGAAGCGAGGACGCTACCCCACGACCACGAGCTGCGGACAGTCCCATAGTGCGTGCTCAGAGCCATTTGAGCCATTTTGTTGTCTCATGTTTGTGTTCGATTATGATTACAGAAGGGAGGGGTGTAAACCGGTGTCGGCGCGTAACCTACATTTCTCGAGTTCGCGAGTGGCCACCTAGCTTAACATCCCTATGTGAGGACGAATCATCGTCAACAGTGTCACGTTCCCACATTCCATGAGAGACTGAGGAGAGGTATGGAATTTAATATGTGGTGCAAAGACTGGAGATCAGGAACTTGACGCTCCCATTCCTCCTCGCCTTTGTCGTAGCGCCAAAGGGACAGCTGTCTGCAGCGCGTGCCGTAGCCAGGCGGTTGTCCGTCTAACTACTGGCCACGAGAACCAGTGTTCCGTTTTCGTGGTACGACATGATGAAACTGAAGCTGTTCCTCGGACGGCAAAATTTTACCTTTTTTTTTTTTAAGAACTTAACTTTGGCCCTAGTTAAAATGAAGAATATGTTTTGCACAATGTAGTACAGTTCACTTCTAAACCCTTCGTGAATTTCAGATTTCTAATTGCTTGGAGATGGAGACTTATAAGCGATTTTCCGTCGCCGCGGAGAGTGAAACGCTGCGGTGGCTGTCTGCAGACGCAATTTTGGACTTGAAACGCTAGATGCCATCTAATTTGAATCAGTTTCGAACCTCGTACACTCGGTCAGTCCGAATTCGCCAGGCAAGTTAGTGTGTGTGTGTGTGTGTGTGTGTACGTGTGTGTGTGTGTGTGTGTGTGTGTGTGCGTGCGATGCTAACGGTGATTACTGTTCTGGGTACGAGGAAGTTAATGCTAATTTAATTAAACAGTGTACATATATTGTTGGCTCTTTTTACAAGCACAGCGGAGACCACTACTGCAGGAAAGAGGGCAAGGGCAGCAAGATGAGAGTACTAGCACTGGAGAGGCGCCAGGACGCGCGCAGTAAACCAGACACGAGCGTCACGCGCATTCAAAGCGCTGCCGCTGTGCTGCCCTATTAGACTGCGGCACTGACTCTGCGAGCACGGGCAAAAAACGCGGCCCCCAGCAGCAGCTGCGGCTGCGACGCCGCGCCGCCAGGCGCCGCTGCCACCTCAGGCGCCGCAGTGCGGCATTGCAGGCCGCCGCGACGCCTCAGCTGTCTGCCGCGACAAACGGCGCCGCCACACAATGCGAACTGGTCCCCCGCCCCCTCCCCCCACCTTCTCCCCGCCAATCCCTCCCTTTCTCCCCCCCCCTCTCTCTCTCTCTCTCTCTCTCTCTCTGTCTGTCTCTCCCACCCCACCCCCTGCCCTCTTCTCCGTCTCTTCTACTCTCCGCTCCCCGAAGGGACGGAAATCTGCTTGTTCGCAGGGAGGTTGTGGAGGGGGACGACGGTGGGTGAAGACTGCTTGCTACCCTGGCCGCGAAGGAAGAGCGGCTCCTGTTCATAAATAAATATTTCTTATTCTTGTCGCGTCCTGCAGTATTACGCTGTATACCTTTTTCTCTCTTTTCTTTCTCTCTCGTCTTTTTTTCAGGCCCTCGAAAATGGAATAAAGTAAAGCAAAAATCCTTTGAGACGCCCGAGTTGGTATTCTGAACACCGAAAAGAAATAGGGCGAAGTGCTAATTCCCATGTTCCGCTCTGAGACCTGCCAGTGCCTCAAAGAAATGAAAAAAAAAAAAAAAAAAAAGACAGCGCCGTGGTGTCGGACGCTGAATATCTGGCGGAATGTCACCTTACTGTTCTAGTTAGTGTCAATGCAGTCTTGCTTCAAAAGTCGGCTACAAAAAGAGAATTGATCGCAGCACTCTGACAGTCTCCCTAATGGCCACGAAAAGGAGCAGCGATCTGAGACTTGATGCAGCTACTTATTAGTATACTAGCGAAACAAGATAAATGTACGCTTTGATCTTACATGAATGGCGAGTCATTCACAGTTATACTGTACAGGCAATTTTTCTCCGATATTGTGTGTCCGATATTTATAGGATAAAATACGTTCTAAGCAAATCGATAAGGGCAAATAGAATGGTAAACTTACACTATCTATAAGCTGCTGTAAAATGGAAGAAGCTAACTCAAATATCGCAAATCGGGATACACTTAGTTGCGATTAAATGAACTCACAGAACTAAATATTTTTAATTCTAAACAGCATTTTATATTTTGCGCCGTTTCGGTGATATCATCACACGAATATGTTCGTAACTAACGATTTGATCATAAACATAAATTAATTTGATGGTGAGATAAAATTCTTATGTATTTTTATGTGAAATGCCAAAAGTGCATTTAGTTTCCACATTTTACGTCTCCATTTGGCAGACGTTATTTCAGTGTAAAATGGTGCATACCATATGTATGTGGTATAAAGCGTTTTAGAATTTATAATATCTGTCAGATGAAGACAAACTCTTGAGGGTAGTTCCAGCACAAGAAGATTTTTAGCATCGTTTGGTGGTGTACACGGAAAAGTCCTTTATCAAACATTTAGGGGCACAACCTAAATATTTCTTCCTATACTTTTAGCTTTCAGTAATCTTTCAGTAACCATTAGCAGTTTTAATAGTTATAACGAATTATTATAAATTATGACGTTTTTTCAGCTTCGGAGCCGGCCGCGGTGGGCTAGCGGTTCTGGCGCTGCAGTCCGGAACCACGGGACTGCTGCGGTCGCAGGTTCGAATCCTGCCTCGGGCATGGGTGTGTGTGGTGTCCTTAGGTTAGTTAGGTTTAAGTAGTTCTAAGTTCTAGGGGACTTATGACCTAAGATGTTGAGTCCCATAGTGCTCAGAGCCATTTGAACAATTTTTTTCATCTTCGGATTACGGTAGCAGGTGCTCAATATGCTCTCCGCCTTGGTCGAAGGACAGTAGTGTATATCTATCCGCCGTATCTTTTATAGTATCTCGCGTTGTAGGACATTACTGACACACACATTGTCTATGATGTCAACCAAAACAAATGGTAAGAGGATTTAGATCTAGGGATCAAGATGGCCAAGTTGCTAGCCTTCCTCTGCTAATTCATCGATCACGAAAAATTTTATATAAGACTTCTCAGTTATGCTGAGCATCAAGGAAAAATAACTGGAATATTTAGCAAATGATTCAGTGTACACTGCAAAAATTCAAAGTTACTTTTCACTGCTAAGGTATGGTAACTTCATCACTGATGGGCTCGAACCAGGTGTTTGAGCTCCAGGATGTATCTATCGTCAACAGTTCCGATTCGCTTCAGTTGAGAGATGGGAGATTTCCTTTTTGAGTTATCACGGCAACGGCGTCAAATACAAAAATAACAAAACAGATGAGAAGTGTTCAGTTTCCAGTAGCATCCAGGGAATTTAAAGTTTCGCTATTCTATTAGTCCTTATCGATTTGCCTGCAGTGACTGGGTGTTGTGTGATGTCCTTAGGTTAGTTAGGTTTAAGTCGTTCTAAGTCTAGGGGAGTGATGACCTCAGAAGTTAAGTCCTCTCTCTCTCTCTCTCTCTCTCTCTCTCTCTCTCTCTCTCTGTGTGTGTGTGTGTGTGTGTGTGTGTGTGTGTGTGTGTACACCTTGTCTGTCTCCATTAGACAGAACTGCTTTTAGGAAACGTGCAGAAACAGCACTGTGATATGGTTTCGTCAGTGAACATTAAAATTTTGTGTTCTCTTCGTATCTCGTCACGCTATGCTGTGGCCTGACCCACTCTAATAGACGCGTGTCTACTCAACTTCCGTCCAGAGAGAGATTCGTTCGTGCGGGGGCATCTGAGCTACTTCAGTTAACTGCCATTTATTCTAACGAACTCAAGTGAACCAAATTATCCCTTTAGCTTTGAAAGAGGAGACACTATGTCTATTGCTCAGTAACGGGGCTACTAATAGGTAGCTTCTTAGCGCTGGAAGATTTATTTACTGTCATCTACTATCAACATGATGAATATTCACATTATTTCTCTAATCTCACAGTTGCCATTTTCAAAGGAAGAGACACTTACTGAATGTGGGGACTCTTCTACTGACGAATTGGGTTTTCTGTTTCAGAACAGTGTAACTAGGTTTGAGAAGAGTTAGTGAGTTCCGAAAGACACACTGATGTGACTTTATAGCAACTGTTGCTTAATTTATTTGTGTCGTTATTTAAAGTCTACTAACAGTAATAGTTTGTAACCTCTTAATGGTAAAAATGTTTCCACGTTGCCATTAACACAAGGGACTTCCGCGGATTAGTTTGTTGCACGACTTTTGACGAGTGGGAGACATGGAAACATAGAATTACTTTATATCTTTCCTTCTTTTTTTCCTGACCATATTAATCTGCATTTGGCAATGCTAGTGGTAAAGAGTGGCCGCTTAGATGCCCATCCTGCCGCCAACGGTTCCCTTCCCAGGGAACGGTATCTGTATATCTCATCTGCCTGCGTGTAGTGTTATCACGTGTCAAAGTGTGGGAAGTTTTACGAATCCTGTAACTGAGGCGGGACGTGTTTACAAGGCCTTTTTTCATGTATTCGGATGTGTGAAAGCACGAGAAAACCCACATCCGGACTAGCTGGCACACCGACCCTTGGCGTTAGTTCCCCGTACGCGTCTGAATTACCTTGTATCAGCGTGAAAAATCTCTTACGAAAGACTGCGGCTCATTGCACAGAAATAGGAAAGATTTTTTGTAAAGGCATTTATCCCTCTGATAAAATTAAAGAGATTTTAACTCTCACTTTCTGCTCGTACACAATCGGAAATGTATCTTGAATAGAGCATTTAGTCAAAGTTCAAGGAAATACGCTTTGCAGATTGAGGGATATTTAAAATATTTAAAAACTAAATAGCAGTAAGAACTTAAATCTGCCCTTAAATTGATGGTAGGTTTCAAGACCGCACCCCCTTAGTAGGCAGGGTTCTACTGAATGTGATATGCCGTCGTCTTTCTGCGACCTCTGAACCTACATAACCTTTTAGTAACGGAGACATTTAGAGTTTAACGCGGACACACAACCGTGGCGCAATTTCGTATTTTTCACATACACAAATCATTGTAAGAGCTGAAACATGCTGCAAGTGACCGAAAAAAAAAAATCTCAGGATCAACTGAGATTCGAACCCCGAAAATAATAGCGGGAGGGGGAAAGCGGTATCACAGGGAGAGGGAGAGGCAGAGACAGAGGGGGGAGAGAGAGAGAGAGAGAGACAGAGAGAGAGAGAGAGAGAGAGAGACCATCAACTAAGGCAACCCGAGTTCTTCATTATGGGAAGGAGTTCGTAGGGATTTCATAACAATTATTGCAAATGTATGTGACATAATTATCTTCGACCGGTGCAAGAAAAGTGTACGGAAATCCAAAACAGCATTAAATTAGACCTAAGTCGTTGGCTAAATCATTTTTTTACGCCATCAGGAGACCCAAAATTTCTACCAGATTTACGTTTACGTTCTTTTCTCAGACGTGTCAGTGTCCTCTCTTTGAAAATAACCGTGTCCCTGGGTATTTTATCTTGTTTTCAAGTACGCGGTATCGAACTCTTGTAATCACGCCTCTTTTAGTTCGATTACCGCACTGCTTTACTAGACATTGTCTTACTGAACCTACAAAAATTTCTTAATTGTCTTAGACGACGTGACTTGCGATCCTTCCAGACATGTATTATTAATTATTTAAAATTCTAAAATCAACAGTTTTTCTAACAAAAAAATGAACTTTTCGACATTTTCTATTCCTACTTAACTGTAAACCTTAGTTTCCAGGTTCAAAGTGGTTCAAATGGCTCTGAGCGCTATGGGACTTAACATGTATGGTCATCAGTCCCCTAGAACTTAGAACTACTTAAACCGAACTAACCTAAGGACATCACACAACACCCAGCCATCACGAGGCAGAGAAAATCCCTGACCCCGCCGGGAATCGAACCCGGGAACTCGGGCGTGGGAAGCGAGAACGCTACCGCACGACCACGAGATGCGGGCTTAGTTTCCAGAATGAGATTTTTCACTCTGCAGCGGAGTGTGCGCTGATATGAAACTTCCTGGCAGATTAAAACTGTGTGCCGGACCGAGACTCGAACTAGGGACCTTTGCCTTTCGCGGCAAGTGCTCTACCCGTCCTCACAGCTTTACTTCTGCCAGTACCTCGTCTGCTACCTTCCACACAGAAGCTCTCCTGTGAACCTTGCAGAACTAGCACTCCTGAAAGAAAGGGCTGTGGCTAAGCCATGTCTCCGCAACATCCTTTCTTTCAGGAGTGCTAGTTCCGCAAGGTTCGCAGGAGAGCTTCTGTAAAGTTTGGAAGGTAGGAGACGAGGTACTGGCAGAAGTAAAGCTGTGAGGATGGGGCGTGAGTCGTGCTTGGATAGCTCAGATGGTGTCGGCACGGTAGCTCAGCGTGTTCGGTCAGAGAGCCGGTTGGCCTATGTAATAAAAAAACTGAGTGGAAGAACCAACCACCGAACTTGAACAGGATGTCTTGCGACGTCCGCAAGGACCAAACACAACGATCAATAACGAAAAAAAAAAAAGAAGTCGGTAGAGCATTTGCCCGCGAAAGGCAAAGGTCCCGAGTTCGAGTCTCGGTCCGGCACGTAGTTTTAATCTGCCGGGAAGTTTCATTGTAAATCTTAGTGTTACATCATTTTATTATGTTAATATTCCAACTGATATAAAGATTAGGAATTTTTGCCATAAATACTGACCTTCCCAGTATAACGAATTCTATACTGTAACCTTTCGTCTTCGTGCATGCATGTCAATATCTCGTGTTCATCTCGCCTCATGTGTTATCACGTTCAATTCGTTTCTTACCTGTAACAAGAGAAAATTACATGAGATACGTGTTCCAGAGTTTGAAAATCTTGCATGTAAGAAATGCATTCCTGTCAGGATTACTTGTTTTGTAACATAATAATAATAACAATGGTCGAAGTAGAGAGGATATAAAATGTAGACTGGCAATGGCAAGGAAAGCGTTTCTCAAGAAGAGGAATTTGTTAACGTCGAGCATAGATTTAGGTGTCAGGAAGTCGTTTCTGAAAGTATTTGTATGGAGTGTAGCCATGTATGGAAGTGAAACATGGACGATAACTAGTTTGGACAAGAAGAGAATAGAAGCTTTCGAAATGTGGTGCTACAGAAGAATGCTGAAGATAAGGTGGGTCGATCACGTAACTAATGAGGAGGTATTGAATAGGATTGGGGAGAAGAGAAGTTTGTGGCACAACTTGACTAGAAGAAGGGATCGGTTGGTAGGACATGTTTTGAGGCATCAAGGGATCCCAAATTTAGCATTGGAGGGCAGTGTGGAGGGTAAAAATCGTAGAGGGAGACCAAGAGATGAATACACTAAGCAGATTCAGAAGGATGTAGGTTGCAGTAGATACTGGGAGATGAAGAAGCTTGCACAGGATAGAGTAGCATGGAGAGCTGCATCAAACCAGTCTCAGGACTGAAGACCACAACAACAACAACAATAATAACAATAATTATGATTATTAATATATTACTTTTCATTCTCTAAGCAGAGCCCGCTTTTACAATAAAGATAAAACGGGAATATTAGAGAGAGAATTCCTAGTTCCCGCATCTGCCCTACAACTTCGGTGCACTTACCGAAAATCGTGGTCACAGTCGGCTTGTGGATACAAAGTTTAATTTTGGAACAGTATGTCCCACACAGAAAACATAAAAACCTCGTATGTATACATGTCTTTGTTTGTGTGCATATAGAGTAAAGTCGGATAATACTTTGTAGTTTGTGAGTTCAGTTTCGAAAAGGTTAAGGTCACAAGGACGAACACCTTATTCAACGAATCTGCAGTACATATTCATTACCCCCGAAGATACGCTAAAGCGCCAAATAAACTGATATAGGCATGCGCATTCAAATACAGAGATGTAAACAGGCAGAATACGGCGCTGCGGTCGGCAACACTTATATAAGACAAGTGCCTGGAGCAACTGTTAGATCTGTTATTGCTGCTACAATGACAGGTTGTCAAGATTTAAGTGAGTCTGAACGTGGTGTTAGAGTGGGCGCACGAGCGATGGGATACAGCATCTCCGAGGTAGCGTTGAAGTGGGGATTTTCCCGTACGATCATTTCACGAGTGTACCGTGAATATCAGGCACGTGGTAAAAGATATAATCTCCGACATTGCTGCGGCCGGAAAAAGATCGTGCAAAAACGGGACCAAAAAAGCCTGACGATAATCGTTCAACGTGACAGAAGTGCAACCTTTCCGCAAACTGCTGCAGATTTCTGTACTGGGCCATCAATAAGTGTCGACGAAACATCATCGATATGGGCATTCCGAGCCGAAGGCTCACTCGTGTCCCCTTGATGACTGTACGACACACAGCTTTATGCCTCGCCTGGGCCCGTCAACACCGACACTGAGCTGTTGATGACTGGAAACGTGTTGCCTGGTCGGACGAGTCTCGTTTCAAATTGTATCGAGCGGATGGACGTGTCAGGGTATGGAGACAACCGCATGAATCCATGGACTGTCAGCAGGGGACTGTTCAAGATTGTGGAGGCTCTGTAATGAAGTGGGGCGTGTGCAGTTGGAGTGATATGGGCCGCCTGATACGTCTAGATATTACTGACAGATGACACGTACGTAAGCATCCTGTCTGATCACCTGCATGCATTCATGTCTATTGTGCATTCCAACGGACTTGGGCAATTCCAGCTAGAGAATGCGAGACCCCACACGTCCAGAATTGCTACGAAGTGGCTCCAGGAACACTCTTCTGAGCTTAAACACTTCGGTTGGCCACCAAACGCCCTAGACATGAACATTATTGAGCATATCTACGATGCCTTGCAACGTGCTGTTCAGAATGGATCTCTAACCCCCTCGTACTCTTACGGATTTATGGACAGCTCTACAGGATTCGTGGTGTCAATTCCCTCCACCTCTACTTCAGACATTAGTCGAGTCCACGCCACGTCGTGTAGCGGCACTTCTGCACGCTCTCGTGGGCCCTACATGATATTAGGCAGGTGTACCAGTTTCTTTGGTAGTGTAGTGTAGTGTGGATTTCAGTTGTCCAAAACCAGCAAGAAGATGTGTGAATCAAAGAGTCTGACGAGAAAAGCACTTTGCCACAAAAGAAGAAACCAAACAAATAGTTGTCTCTGAGCACTGTGGGACTTAACAAAAAAAAAAAAAAATGGCTCTGAGCACTATGGGACTTAACTTCTGAGGTCATCAGTCCCCTAGAACTTAGAACTACTTAAACCTAACTAACCTAAAGACATCACACACATCCATGCCCGAGGCAGGATTAGAGCCTGCGACCGTAGCGGTCAAGCGGTTCCAGTCTGAAGCGCCTACAACCGCTTGGTCACACCAGCCGGCCCAAACAAATAAAAAAAAATGGTTCAAATGGCTCTGAGCACTATGGGACTTAACATCTATGGTCATCAGTCCCCTAGAACTTAGAACTACTTAAACCTAACTAACCTAAGGACAGCACACAACACCCAGCCATCACGAGGCAGAGAAAATCCCTGACCCCGCCGGGAATCGAACCCGGGAACCCGGGCGTGGGAAGCGAGAACGCTACTGCACGACCACGAGATGCGGGCAAACAAATCAAAAGACTTAGAAACAATAAAGTATCTGGAGAAGATGGGATTGCAGCAGAAATGTTTACATCAGTCGGATCAAACAATGTAAACAAAATCAGGGGAATCATAACAGAGCCTATGTCCAATAGAGCATACTCTAGAAGATTGTAAAACTGCATCTGTTCACCCGTTCCACGAAAAGTCAAAACGGATGTGAACAACTATAGAGTAACATCATTACTGTCTCTCATATATAATATTTTATTTCAATATCACTTTACAAGGCTAAAAAAAAAAAAGAATTGAGCTCAAATTAAGAGAAAATCAAGCGGGATTCAGATGTGCATCTTTTTTTTTTTTTTTTTTTTTTTTTTTTTTTTTTTTTTTTTTTTTTTTTGCGGAATGTTTCTTTTACGGTATGTGTAAGCTATCTGTGAAACTATTTAGGAAAGTGGAAAGACTATTACGTAAGTTCGTGGAATAAAAATATATCTGTCATTAGATCTGGAGAAGGGAAAATTATTGCTTAAAGGAGAAATGTATACGGCCTCACGTGACACTGTCTTGCAACAATAATACGAAGTGTGAAATAGTTTCTTAATATCATAAGACAGAAGAAAATTTTTCCAGCCATGGAGGGACTCGGGTTAACTACGACGGCACATTCGGGACCTGTAGTTCCAATGATAGTCTATTCTGGCCACTAATAAATCAGTGTATGTGTAACTGTGTAAAGAGTAAATGGTTCATTTGTACGAAAAGCTTCCAGATCATACGTGTTCCCACCTGTTCAGAGCCGCGCGGGAGTAGCCGAGCGGTCTCAGGCGCTGCAGTCACGGACTGTGCGGTTGGCCCCGGCGGAGGTTCGAGTCCTTCCTCGGACATGGGTGTGAGTGTTTGTCCTTAGGATAATTTAGGTTAAGTAGTGTGTAAGCGTAGGGACTGATGACCTTAGCAATTAAGTCCCATAAGATTTCACACACATTTGAACATTTTGAACCTGTTCAGAGTAATACGATTGTATGATCTGCACGGAAGCGTGAGTGAACGTGAAGTGAGTGACGCCGATTAACTGAGTCGAGTGACATTCTCATCTCCACAGAATTGTGTAGACACACGAACGTCATTGTAATGCGACATGCTTGTGTCACACGCATCGGCCTTCTGCCACAGAACGTTTTACTGTTGTACCAGCAAACCAGAAACACGGCACGGTTATAGCTAATGGTGCTTACACTCCAGACACACAAAACTGAAATATAAATTCCTTCATTAAACCAGCATGTCTATACGCCTCAAAAACATCGATTTCTAGAAGTAAAGTGGATCTCGAAAGTACTTGAAAAGGATAATGAAAGAAATTATACGAAAACAATATGGTTTCAAAATCCATAAGCTGTCAGTTGAGGTTAGGAAGCGAGTAAGACATGGAACATTCTTAGTAGCACAGGAATTGGGGACTATATTTTGCGGGCATATCAAGGGAATAAAAGCAGACAGACTTAAAGGAATAGTGAAAAGTGGAGTACAGCAAAAAAAATTATGGAAAGAACTGCAGTGCCGGAATATGAGAGAGAAAACTGTGTACGGGTCTGGTACTCAAACCAGAATGTTTGTCTTTAGCCACGGGGTATGGAAAAAACGAAAAAAGAAAGAATCGTTTCCCTGTATTACCGGTGACCGCTAGCTGTGAGGCAGCAGACTACCCGGTATAATGGAACGCCAAGGTAAATTCTGCGAGAGGCGGCGGCCTTTGTTTATAGTGTTAGGTAGCAGACCACCTCAGTGGAGGCGAACAGGCGGCCGCTGCCCGCTGATGATTTAATAATCGGCCAGTAGTGCCGTGCCGGACCACCACAATGAGCCCTTTGTGCTCCTCCAGCCTTTGTCCGCGCGGTGCTGGGTTCGATGTCGTCCCTTAAATTCACCGCGCAGCATCCAGGAAAAACACGAGGTCCGTGCCGGCACCAGATAATATTTGGTGACCCAGCTTTAGCAGAATACCGAAAAGGCTCTATTCGTTATCATAATACACTGTTGTAATTCCACCAGAGCTGCTTTTTTATGTTTTACGAGGATACGTTGTAATATTTCTGGCTTATTCAGCCATCGTATTAGGCTCCAGGAAGCTATTCCCAGGGCAGTGGAGATGCAAGAAGCGTAGAGATGACGCAATGTGGGATGAGGTACCGGTGACAGATGTTAGATTCGGTACCATTCCCGTGAGAAAGACCGCCTGCATGATGCTGCTGTTCTGTGATTGGCTGCTGTGTTCGGCGGTAGGGCGCCAAAACGTTAAACTTTAGTTGCTACTATTAATTAAACCTGTCACCCAAATTACTTCATTTTTTAAAATAAACGTCTCTCAACAGCCAGGTGTCAATCAGTCATTTCAAAATTATTAAAATCGAAGTATTACTAAAACAAAAGACTGACGATATTACTGCCGATGCACTTCGGTGGCGTTCGGGTCACGCCTTGCTGGCTTGGCGCGCGAAGTGTCTCGGGCAGTCCGGCTCTCCAGTTCTGACCGTTCCAGTACACAGGCATGTTGTCTGTTATAGCAGTATTTGTTTCATGCAATTTTATTTACTACAATTCCGATCGTCGCTGGGTAC
This sequence comes from Schistocerca cancellata, assembly GCF_023864275.1. Taxonomy (NCBI): domain Eukaryota; kingdom Metazoa; phylum Arthropoda; class Insecta; order Orthoptera; family Acrididae; genus Schistocerca; species Schistocerca cancellata. The sequence goes on from NC_064633.1 coordinate 143,983,404, forward strand.
AGACATGTTGTCTGTAACAGTAGTATTTGACTCATATAATTTTATTCCCCAGTTCTGACGGTTCCAGTAGACAGACATGCTGTCTGGCAGGATGTATTTCATGTTATTTTAGCCAGATATAATGACTGTGGAAATATATGTTCAATACGTTGTGATCAAGAATAGTTTCTCGTGTCTATATCAATAAAAACGCGAGTGGCATCCCAAATAACTTAATTTCAGTCTCAAGGAAAAGAATCCACGACCTGCGTGCTGTTTTCTGCGCTGGGGACATCATCATCATGAAGACAGCAGGTTAGTGAAGTGTACAAGAACTTATGTATTCCACTAGTGCAGTGGAAACAACTAGGCATCTCACGTGCATGCACAGAACAGATGTGCTCAGTGACACGTCATCTGCAGTAATGCAGAGGAGGTAAAGAAGGATGAAAGTATTAAAAATATCTCACTTTTATTCCTTTTTTCTTGCCGTAACGTCCCTTCAGCCTACCCCATCGTTAGACAAGTTGTACCATGAAACTCTTTTCTCCCCGGTTCGACACAGTACGTCGTAATCACTTAACCCTATTTGACGGTACCGATTCCGAGCGATGGTTCCTTCCCAAGCGGTACCTGGAAACAATCGAGCTATTATGAGCACATACGTCTATCTTAACACATACACGTAAAAGTTCTATTTTCGGTTGTGTTATAATTTTCACGTATCTTATAAGCTGTCGATATGTTATGATCTACTTATGTCATATTTGTGCATATTAGTCATAAAGTCAATTTGTTCGTCAAGAGATGAGACTTGTTAATAAATTTATATTTTTGACGGAAATCAAGTTATGTTGTATGTGAAATTTAGGATTGTCTTTCCTGAATTATCTATGGCCGATAATAATTCAGTCAGAGTTATCAATGTATTTCGTATCTCCAACTTCTGTTTGTTCGTTTCAAATTTTATTCGGATTATTTGACAAATGAGTGGAGATTTCTATTTCCTGTAAGGTGTCCCTGTAACTTACTTTTACGACTCTATCGAGAATGGAAATATTAGTGCTTATATCTACTGTGGAGTGTCAGCTTTCTGAAAGATGCACACAAAATATGGGAAGATTACTTCAGCTTTTGTTTACATGTTCTTTTTAACTTTTAGTAAATTTTCGTCCTGTTTATCTTCTGTAGAACGTTTCTACAGCAGACATAAGCAGCAATATACCTGTTCTTCATAGCTCTCTCGTCATTGTTTCTGTTTTGGTCGTTAATAGAATGACTGGTTTGATGTAGCTTTTCACGCTGATCTATAGTGTGCAAGTCTCTTAATGCTGCATAATTTTTGCACCTTGCATTCATTTGATCCTACTTATTGCAGTCAAGCCGTAGTCTCCCTCAGATTTCCGTTTATCTCCTAATTAACCAGTCCTTGTTACGTCAGGATATGTCCAATCAACCTATCCCATCGTTTGTGAAGTCGACACACTGTCGTAATGAGTTAACCGATCCATCAGTGTTAACCATCAGCTTTCAGATAAGACACTTCATTTCAAAATCTTCTGTTCCGTTTTTGTCTGAACTGCTAAACGTCCACGTTTCACTTCCGTATAAGGCTACACTCCCGGCAAATAGCTTCGGAAACTACTTCCGAATACATTTGTATTAGATGTTACACATTCTTCTCTTTTAGAAATACCTTTCTTACTACATCCAGCCTGGTTTATGTTGACCTTACCTCGACCATAGTTATTTTACTACCCAATAGCAAAATTCGTCCACAACGTTAGTGTTTCAGTTGTGGAAATCGTAGAATACCCTTGGTAGCGTCAGTTGTGTTGATAGTTCGATTGGAGGTGGAGTGATTTATCCCTTGACGATTCTCTGTGACAGTTCTGAAGTGAATTTCATGGGGATCAACTTCAAGTCACAAGGGCTTAAGTCTGGAGTGTGGTGGGCGGCACAACACTTACTACCCCCACGGACCAAATAAATCAGTCACAACAAGCGTCATATGCGTCCATGCATCGTCCTGAAAAAAAATGAGTGGTTTCTGCAGAAAGTGTTCATTCTTGGCGCACAGCCAGCGACTAGCTCAGAGAAAGAAGCCATGACACTTTCTACAGGACTCGCCCTTCATTTTGTAAGACAATGCACGGGCGCATATGACTCTTTTGCTGTGAGTCCTATGCTCGATCGATGGGGATGGTAAGTGCTGCAGCAACCACCTCTCTCTCCCTGGACTTAGACTGCTCCACTCGAAGTGTCAACACATCTGGTGCTGTTAAGGGTATCCTACAACTTCCACTTTGCTGGTAGCAGGTTATACACAACGCTGATGACAAGTCTGAAGGACTGTAGCAAGTATATAGAAGTTGTAAATATGTCTAGAAGTTGCCACTATTATACACCAACCAAAAAAGGTTTTGCTTCACCCCAGTTCCCAGAACTCTTGAAGATAGACGGTGACTGTGGATATTTTATTGCAGACCAAGTTTCTTTGACTGTTCAGAGTTGTAACTAAACCCTCCCAAAGATGTAAACAACCATGCATGAGCAGCGCCTATTAGACGGAGGAGGTCCGCCAGCCGGTCCGTTCCAGTCATTCCACCCGGAAGGAGATACACGGCTCGTGTTGTCTGTAGTTCAACCATGCCTAGACGGTCAATACTGCTGTTCGATCGCTTCCGCATTGTTACTTTGTGCCAGGAAGGGCTCTCAACAAGAGAAGTGCCCAGGCGTCTCGGAGTGAATTAAAGCGATGTTGTTCGGACGTGGAGGAGATACAGAGAGACATGTCGATGACATGCCTCGCTCAGGCCGCCCAAGGTCTACTGCTGCTGTGGATGACCGCTGCCTACGGATTGTGGGTCGTAGGACCATTGACAGCAACGCCACCATGTTGAATAACGCTTTTCGTGCAGTCACAGGACGTAGTGTTACGACTCAAACTGTGCGAATAGGCTGCATGATGCGCAACTTCATTCCCGACGTCCATGGCGAGGTCTATCTTTGCAACCACGACACCATGCAGCGCGGTACAGATGGGTTCAACAACATGCCGAATGGACCGCCCAGGATTGGCATCACCTTCTCTTCACCGATGAGTGTCGCATATGCCTTCAATCAAACAATCGTCGGAGACGTGTTTGGAGGCAACCGGTCAGGCTGAACATCTTAGACACACGGTCCAGCAAGCGCAGCAAGGTGCAGGTTCCCTGATGTTTTGGGGTGGCATTGTGTGGGGCCGACATACGTCGCTGGTGGTCAAGGAAGGCGCCGTAACGGCTGTACGATACGTGAATCCGACCGATAGTGCAACCACATCGGCAGCATATTGGCGAGGCTTTCGTCTTCATGGACAACAATTCGCGTCCCCATCGTGCACATATTATGGATGACTTCCTTCAGGATAACGACATCGCTCGACTAGAGTGGCCAGTATGCTCTCCAGACATGAACCCTATCAAACATGCCTGGGTTAGATTGAAAAGGGCTATTTATGGACGACGTGAACCACCAACTACTCTGAGGGACTTATACCGAATCGCCATTGAGCATTGGGACAATCTGGACCAACAGTATCTTGATGATAGTATGCCACGACGAATACAGGCATGCATCAATGCAAGGGGACGTGCTACTGTGTATTAGAAGTACCGGTGTGTACAGCAATATGGACGACCACTTATGAAGGTCTTGCTGTACGGTGGTACTACATACAATGTGTGGCTTTCATGAGCAATAAAAAGGGCGGAAGTGACGTTTATGCTGATCTCTATTCCAATCTTCTGTACAGGTTCCGGAACCCTCGGAATCGAGGTGATGCGCCGGCCTTTAGGGCCAAGCGGTTCTAGGCGCCTCAGTCCGGAACCGCGCGACTGCTGCGGTCGCAGGTTCGAATCCTACCTCGGACATGGATGTGTGTCATGTCCTTAGGTTAGTTAGGTTTAAGTAGTTCATAGTCTAGGGGCTGATGACCCCAGATATTAAGTCCCATAGTGCTTAGAGCCATTTGAGCCGAGGTGATGCAAAACTTTTTTTGATGTTTGTAATTGTACTCTCGCGCAACCTCTAAATGATTCAAATGGCTCTGAGCACTATGGGACTTAACATCTGTGGTCATTAGTCCCCTAGAACTTAGAACTACTTAAACCTAACTAACCTAAGGACATCACACACATCCATGCCCGAGGCAGGATTCGAACCTGCGACCGTAGCGGTCGCGCGGTTCCGGACTGAGCTCCTTAACCGCGAGACCACCGCGGCCGGCACGCAACCTCTTTTCAGTATATTATTCATACTGTTCAAATTACCTTGCAGTTTCTTTGCTGTCTCTGACAGAACGACAATATCATTGGCAAACTTCAGTGTCATAATTTCTTCCTTCCGAACTTTGTTTTCGGAACTGTCCTTGGTTTCCTTCACTGCTTGCTGAATGTACAGACTGAATTACATGGGAGATAGGTACCACGCCTTTCTCTCTCAATTATTGCCTCCATTTAGTGTCCATTGACTTTTAGAACTGCAGATTGGTATCTGTACAAGCTGTCGATCTGAGGTTAACCGGAACCCTGGTTAAAGTCGGGGACGTTGCAGCTGCTCGTAATCGTTCAGATCTTCACAGGCGGAAACCAGCGTGGCGTGAAAGCGGCGAGAGCAGAGTGTTTCACAGGCAGGCTGCAGCAGAGTGCAACGGCTGGGAATGCAGCTGCCCCAGCTAACTGTTCCGGGCTGGATCCCGGCGTGCCGATCTCAGGGCGCTCTCGGCGACAGGCCGGAAGCAGGAAGGAGAGCTGAAGAGGCGAGTGTTGTGTTGAGCTATGCTGAGGTGAGGGTGACTTGTTTAGCCGCGGCACCGTACCAAAGGAAGCGTGCGCAAGCGCCGCCTTTTGTTCCTCTGGATCGAGCCGCCGCCGCAGAGAATAGCACGGCCCTGAGGTGCTCGCTTTGCGCTGTATCCGCGCCCCTCGTGTTTTGCGGTTCTGCTTTCGTAAACCTCGCCACCACTGAGTCTTCAAAGCAGCAACGTCTGGTTCCGGTGCTGACAGTTACGCAATACACGCTCGGATTAGCTGAACTGAGACTAGTTGACGACGAGAGTTGGGAGCGAATATTTCCTGTGTAGTTGAGCAGGACACCGCTTATGGCGTGCGGCGCAACTGTCAACTGACTAATTATTAAATCATTCGTAATGTGGCCAGGAGAGATCTGCTAGTATTAAAGATCGCCGTTAAAGTGGGGAGGACTTTTTTGAGCGTGAACCAGAAATGTGGCCAGGAGAGATCTGCTAGTATTAAAGATCGCCGTTAAAGTGGGGAGGACTTTTTTGAGCGTAAACCAGAGGACCACATCTTTGCATCGTAGTAAAAATTGGCCTGTGGAGTAACCTGGAAAGAAGAGAATCAAAGCTTTGTGAGGTGGTGCTATAGAAGGATGTTGAAAATTAGGTGAACTGGCACTGATAAGGAACGAGGTGGTTGTCCGTAGAATCGGAGAAAGTATTGGAATATATACAACAATCAAATGAGGACTTTGAGTGCAATTGCTACTCGCAAATGACGAGGTTGGCACAGGAGAGGAATTTGTTGCGGGCTGCATCGTGCCATTCGGATGACCGGTGACCCGTGCTAGCGGCATTGAGTCCGCCTCTCAAGCGATCTGAGTTTCGTCGTCTCCTGTAACATACGTCTGTGTTGTTTTATTTTGATAATGAACGAGCAGGTTTCGAACATTAGATTTATACAGCAAGTGGAAAAACGTCCTGTTTTATTTTTTCTGGATGTAAATTGTTTCGTTTTCGCACTATTCCTCATTGTAATTCAATCGAAAAAAAAATCCTGAATGTGCTGGGTAATATTTGATTGTTTATCTGTTCACTTCTTGGATGTTTTGAGAAGAGTACAAGGCTTGCTACCTTTGGAGGAAGGCCTATATTATCTTGTTAAGAAATGAGAGGACCAGTTGCCTGTCATGTGGCCTGGCTTGACCACAGGTAGTCAGTCGCAGAGACTCGGAGAAGGAAAGAGGATCCCCAGGACACTGCGGTACGCGGAAATGGTTGCGATAAGCCCCTGCCCCTCGTCTTGCCGCCGGCCGCGGTGGTCTAGCGGTTCTGGCGCTGCAGTCCGGAACCGCGGGACTGCTACGGTCGCAGGTTCGAATCCTGCCTCGGGCATGGGTGTGTGGTGTCCTTAGGTTAGTTAGGTTTAAGTAGTTCTAAGTTCTAGGGGACTTATGACCAAAGATGTTGAGTCCCATAGTGCTCAGAGCCATTTGAACCTCGTCTTGCCGGATACTGAAGCTTTCTCCTTTGAAGGCAGCTGCCTCTAAGCAACTGCTAATCCCCAGAGTATAACCATGTATGATAAATTCACTATCCCGCTAACCAGATCAAACAACGGGGCGACACGACGCCGCACGGCCAACGTGGGAAAATTCCTTGTCTCTTCCCTCCAAATCTTTTCATCAAGTTAACTGAGTCTTGCCAGCAGCCGTGTTTCGGTGCGAAGAGCTCGACCAGGGAGTAGAATATGGCTAGCAGCCGCTACTAATCTCTTGCATGTTAAGATACAATCAGTAATCCAAGAATGAGGATTACTGCAGGGCTGAATTCAAGTAAATCAATCGAAATTCTCGCCGGTCACTGTGGCAATGGCTGGGTACCCTCTCCTCCCACGTGTAGGTTTCCAAAAAGTCGGGAGTTAAATATGGTGGAAAATAATTTTGGGCACTTTTCGCAGGGAAGCCGACTGGGGCAGTCCAGTCCAGAGGACGTCTGTGGCAGCCTTTTTCTGTTGCCATCTCGGTAGTCTCTGTGCGGTGCTGACTTGGCGCAATCTGGCGCACGTTTGCTGAGTTTCAATAAGTGTCGCATACCGCCTTAGCCCTGTCCACTTTCTGAGCGGCTGACAATTTTCGGGATTTGCTACGCAACTTTAATTGCCTGACTGAATGCATGATTTCATGGATCTTGGACTCTCTTTCTTTGCATTTTCGAGATACACAGATTAGGAGAGCTTGTAGCGTTTCGCAAGCTGTCTTCTCCGTAGATGGGGCACTTCCCGCAATATTAGCGGGACATTGCGTGCTTTGTGTATCAATGTTTTAGACGACTTCGTGCTTGTTTCGTCGGAGCAATTCCTCAGTCAGCATTAAGAGACTTCATGTTCATATTTTTGGTAATTTACCTATTCTCTGTCAATTTAATATGGTGTACTTGGAGATTTTAAATAAATAAATGACTTACTACATTCAGACTTCATTTGAATCTCAGTATCAAACTACTGTTTTACAACTGATTCTGGTTAGACGACACTATAATTTTAAATATTACCCTAACATTCATAATAGTTTTCCTCTTAGTGACGGTGTTCCATTGCAAAGCAGGAGCCTGTTGTTTAAATATAAAATGTGAGAATAATTTGATCTGGAGTTATGGTTTACACTGCGCTGACAAAAGTCATGGGATGCACATACATAGATGATGGCAGTATCGCGTGCTGGCTCTGAGCACTATGGGACTTAACTTCTAAGGTCATCAGTCCCCTAGAACTTAGAACCACTAGCCTAACTAACCTAAGGACATCACACACATCCATGCCCGAGGCAGGATTCGAACCTGCGACCGTAGCGGTGGCGCGGTTCCAGACTGTAGCGCCTTTAACCGCTTGGCCACCACGGCCGGCCAGTATCGCGTGCACAAGGAATAAAAGCATAGTACATTTGCGGAGCTGTTATTTGTACTCAGGTGATCCATATGAAAATGTTTCCGACGTGATTCTTGCTGTACGACGGGAATTAACAGACTCTGAACACAGAATGGTAGTTGGAACTGGGTGCATGGGACATTCCATTTCGGAACTCGTTACTGAATCCAGCGCTCCGAGATCCATAGTGTCAAGAATGTGCCGAGAGTACCAAATTTCAGGCATTACCTCTAGGACAATGCAGTGGCTGACGGCCTTCATTTAACAACCAAGAGCAGAGGCTGTCGCGTGGAGTTGTCAGTGCTAACAGACAAGCAACACTGCGTGAAATATGCGCAGAAATCAATGTGTGAGGCGCGACGAACGTATCTGTTAGGACACTGGCGAAATCTGGCCCTCTCCGATTCTGCGCAGAACCACCTCACTCCTTATCAGTCTACCTAATTTTGAACATTCTTCTGTAGCATCACATTTCAAATACTTCGATTCTCTTCTGTTCCGGTTTTCCCACAGTCCGTTTATCACTAGCATACAATGATGTGTTCCAAGAGTATATTCTCAGAAAGTTCTTCCTCAAATTAAGGCCTATGTTCGATACTAGTAGACTTCTCTTGCCCAGGAATGCCCTTTTTGCCAGTGTTAGTTTGCTTTTGATATCCTCCTTGCTTCGTCCGTTGCCTAGATAGCAGAATTTCTTAACTTCGTCTACTTCGTGACCTTCAATTCTGATGTTAAGTTTATTGTTGTTCTCATTTCTGCTACTTCTCATTACTTTCGTCTTTCTTCGATTTACCTTCTGTACTTATTATCCTGTCCATTCCATTCAGTAGATCATGTAATTCTTCTTCACTTTCACTCAGGACAGCAATGTCATCAGCGACTCTTATCAGCCGGCCGCGGTGGTCTAGCGGTTCTGGCGCTGCAGTCCGGAACCGCGGGACTGCTACGGTCGCGGGTTCGAATCCTGCCTCGGGCATGGGTGTGTGTGATGTCCTTAGGTTAGTTAGGTTTATGTAGTTCTAAGTTCTAGGGGACTTATGACCTAAGATGTTGAGTCCCATAGTGCTCAGAGCCATTTGAACATTTTTGACTCTTATCACTGATATCGTTCCACCTTGAATTTTCATTCCACCCCTGAAACTTTTTTTATTGGATCCTAGACGACTGGAAAACCGTCACCTGTTCAGATGAGTCCCCATTTCATTTGGTAATAGCTGATGGTAGACTTCGAATGTGGCATAGATTCCACGAATCCATGGACCCAAGTTTTCAGTAAGACGCTGTACAAGATGGTGGTAGTTCCATAATGGAGCGGGTTTACATGGAATGGACTGTGTCCTCTGGTCCAACTGAAGCTATTGTTGGCTGGAAATGGTTATGTTCGGCTACTTGGAGACGATCTGCAGCCATTCAACGGTGGAATTTTTATGGATGACAATGCTCCATGTTTCTGGGCCACAACTGTTCACTTTTAGTTTGAAGAACATTCTGGACCATCCGAGCGAATGATTTGGCCATCTGACATGAATCCAATCGAACATTTATCAGATCAGTTCGTTCACAAAATCCTGCACCGGGAATACTTTCGCAATTACGGACGGCTATAGACGCAGCATGTCTCACTGTTTCTGGTCAGGAGTTCCAGCGACTTGTTGAGTCCATGCGACGGCGAGTTGCTGCACAACGCCGGGTAAAAGAGGTCTACATCTACATCTACATCCATACTCCGCAAGCCACCTGACGGTGTGTGGCGGAGGGAACCTTGAGTACCTCTATCGGTTCTCCCTTCTGTTCCAGTCTCGTATTGTTCGTGGAAAGAAGGATTGTCGGTATGCCTCTGTGTGGGCCCTAATCTCTCTGATTTTATCCTCGTGGTCTCTTCGCGAGATATACGTAGGAGGGAGCAAATACTGCTTGACTCCTCGGTGAAGGTATGTTCTCGAAACTTCAACAAAAGCCCGTACCGAGCTACTCAGCGTCTCTCCTGCTGTCTTCCACTGGAGTTTATCTATCATCTCCGCAACGCTTTCCCGATTACTAAATGATACTGTAATGAAGCGTGCTGCTCTCCGTTGGATCTTCTCTATCTCTTCTATCAATCCTATCTGGTACGGATCCCACATTGCTGAGCATTATTCAAGCAGTGGGCGAACAAGCGTACTGTAACCTACTTCCTTTGTTTTCAGATTACATTTCCTTAGGATTCTTCCAATGAATCTCAGTCTGGCATCTGCTTTACGGACGATCAACTTTATATGGTCATTCCGTTTTAAATCACTCCTAATGCCGACTCCCAGATAATTTATGGAATTAACTACTTCCAGTTGCTGACCTGCTATATTGTAGCTAAATGATAAGGGCTCTTTCTTTCTATGTATTTGCAGCACATTACACTTGTCTACATTGAGATTCAATTGCCATTCCCTGCACCATGCGTCAATTCGCTGCAGATCCTCCTGAATTTCAGTACAATTTTCCATTGTTACAACCTCTCGATATACCACAGCATCATCCGCAAAAAGGCTCAGTGAACTTCCGATGTCATCCACCAGGTCATTTATGTATACTGTGAATAGCAACGGTCCTACGCCACTCCCCTGCGGCACACCTGAAATCACTCTTACTTCGGAAGACTTCTCTCCATGACATGACATTAGATGGTATCCCATGACCTCTGTCAGTATACGATTTACGAGCATTGCACTGAGCTCGTCTTAGATGTGCTAGGGGAAAGTGCTAGGGGAAGGTGCCAGGGGAACCAATAAAGAGATAACAAAATGCTAATATTTCACATTATCAAGGCCAGAGGCGGTATAAGCATATTGCCTTCTGCGGGTAAGTGATGGCCTGTCCGCGATGTGTATGCCCATCGCGCCAAAGACTATTAAAGTCGTGAGCGTAGGACGGCTCTGTTGGTATGCTGGATCGTGACGGCCGCAGCTGAGAGCTGCGATGCCATTGAGGCGCGGCTGTTGACCGCGCCACCGCGCACGACTTGTTCTATATATAGCGGTCGCAGGCAGCGTGCGGCAGTCTCTCCTCAAGTGGGACGAGAAGGGCCGAGCTTTCTCCGCGAATCGGCGCTCATTAGGAGCGCTGCCAGCTACGGGCTGACATTCCGTTCCCTCTGTGTCTATCTCACGCTGCTCCTGGATAACCCAACCCACCTCACTCAGGCCTGCCACCACGTCCCCAACGTACTACACTTTGCAGGCCACTCCACGGGCAGCGTGCGGTCCGCACGTTCTCGGCAGCAATGAATTACTACCACTTACTACAGGTGTACTGTTGAACGACGAAGTGCCATTCTGCACGAATTATTTAAGAGAGGACTTCAAAAAGTGAATTACACATTACCGTGGCAGGCTAAGTAATTTTTATTTGAACACTGCACTGCACTTCAAGATGACAAAGTGAAGTTCTTCATACTGGCTTGGACTGCGTGGAGGTTTGTTATGCATCATCTCATGCACAAACACTTAAATAAGTTGCCACCCGAACACTCCTTTCAAATACAATAAATATTGCTTACTGAATATTCCGTCGCCGTTGAGTATTATTAATCAGGCTCCAGCTAGTCTTTGCCGTAAATCCGTGCGCCTTCTTCCTCCAAATTGGCTCAGACTTCGCCTCCTTATAGGCTACAGACAAAGCTGCTGAAAATTTCGAGTTATCATTCACTCCACCACACCAATAAGAAGTGAGACTCAAATCCCCTTGTATATTATCTTCAAAATTACAACTCGGTACATGATAAATGACGACAAATACCAGCTCGTATACTGCCTCTCTGTACTACGTACGTAACAGATCTGATATTCAAGTTTATAATGAACAATTACAATATATTATTATCTTATCTTTGATTTGTCGCGTTCTTAGGTTTCATGGAGCTCTCCCTTCCCACCGGCCGCATCATGGAATTCCTATCTCCACCTCAGCAGGTAGGGTCGTCTGACTGCTACCAATTCCTTAGACTCACCGGTATCAGCACCTCCCAACAGTGCGGTCCTCCACTCACGAACATCTTTTCTCTGACGTATGTGTTTAAGGACGTGATACCTCTCATTCAAGTAATGGGATGAATGACTAGAGAGGATACCTGACACTATTTTTCAGCAGTCATCAAGTCTTTGTGACCCTTCTTTAGGATTAGAATTCAAAGTATAAGTCTGTCTTTGATAAAAAGAAAAATGGTTCAAATGGCTCTGAGCACTATGGGACTTAACATCTGAGGTCATCAGTCCCCTAGAACTTAGAACTACTTAAACCTTACTAATCTAAGGGCATCACACACATCCATGCCCTAGGCAGGATTCGAACCTGCGACCGAAGCGGTCGCGCGGTTCCAGAATGAAGCGCCTAGAACCGCTCGGTCACACAGGCCGGCCTGTCTTTGATAAGATTTGCTGATGACATTGCTGTCCTCTGTGAAAGTGAAGAAGTAGTACGGCATCTTTTGAATGGAACGAACGATCTAATGCTTACAGAATATCGATTGAGAACACATTGAAGAAAGACGACGGTATGAGAAGAGGCAGCAATGAGAGCAGCGAGAAAGTTAACAGCAAAACTGGTGATCACGAGGCAGCAAAATAACGCATGATGAACGGAGCAAGGAGGATATAAAAAAGACTAGTACAGGTAAAAAGGGAAATCCTACCGAAGAGACGTCTGTTAGTATCAAACGTAGACCTTAATTTGAGAAAGAAATTTCTGAGAATGTACTTTCGGAGCACAGCACATGGACTGTGGAAATACCGGAACAGAAGGGAATCGCATTTGAGATGTGGTGCTACAGAAAAATGTTGAAAGTTAGGTGGACTGATAAGGTAGCGAATGAGGAGGTTCCGCGCAGAATCGGAGAGGAAACAAACATTTGGAACACACTGACAAGAATGTAGTACATGTGTTAAAACATTAGGGAATAACTTCCATGGTACATGAGAGAGCTATAGAGCGAAAAAACTGTAGAGGAAGACAGACTGGAATAAATCTAGCAAATAATTGAGGACTTTGGTTGCAAGTGTCACTCCGAGATAAAAACGTTGGCACGAGAGTAATTCTTGGCGGGCCGCATCAAACCAGTCGGAAGGTATATGACTTCTGTAGAAATGCATCTCTTGCTCAGGGAGCCATTCAAGAATCTCTGTCTGAAGGTCTCATCGTCGGACTGTTTGCGATTTCTGCTGGATTGCCTGGGCATTGTCGTCTGTGGTCTATGTCGACGGCCTTCTTTCCCGACCAGCATCGGCCACGTCTGTGAAGCCTTCGTCAAATTGTTGGCGCTCTTTCTCTACGGCTGGACGCGACATTACATTTGGTCCACATACCGTCATAATTTCACTGTGAATCGAGTACAATTTAGACGTTTTTCCCACAAGAATTTTACTGTCCCGTGTGTACTACAGCTTTGGAGTACGTTTCCAATTGCCGCGCCATTTCGCTCGTACCCTATCCGAACTGCAGCAGAACTGCGTCTGCGGGAAACCCGGAACATGTACTCACTTCTGACGATGCGACACTCTTGTAGCACAATGGTATTGGCGTGATACGACGTGTATCTTACTTTCCGAAGTCCTTACGCACAAACGAATGGAAAAACTGATACAAACTAACCTAGAAGTAGAACAGATCAGGTTCCGGAGGCAATAACGAGCCTACGACTTATTACACGCATCTTACTCATCTGAACATTGACTCGTGCATTTTTCCCGAGAGGTTACGCAATAGTTCCAATGATTTTGACTTTCGGCTATGCGCAAGAAAAAAGTCTGCACTAAGTGCTCGTCCAAGGCCACTGAGTTGGTACATTTTAATAAAATTATAGTCACAGCTTTCTTAGCTATGACAACGTTCTCCGTTTGAACTGATACAAATGTATTTATTGACAGTCGCGATTTCGACTTCAGTGCCACTGAAGCTACAGCTGTAACAATGTTACTTGCCCCATGGCCACTTCTATTTAAAGAATACATTGTCCTAAAAATTATATAATAAAAATTATCTAAAAATTTATACCACTTCCTACCTCAAACTGCATCAATGCATGATTGCTCGTTTTAAGAATACATTGTCCTAGTATAAACTATGATTACATACTGTAGGAATTTAAAAAAGTTTGCTTTTCTACATTTTTGGAACATACCGTATTTTTAAAGCTGAATTGTTCTTCAAGCACTTTAAGTTGTTAGAACTGTCACATGAAAATGGCTCGAGCTCGCGATTGTGTATAAACGCTTTTATAGCAGCCCGACTGGAAAAAGTTTTCATTCCGAAAACACTGCAGGACTATGGACGTAAGTAAACAGAAAATTTCTAGTCGTGGCGTCAGGACATAGTTCACGATTAAAAACGGGCATGCTTCAATACACTACTAGTGATGTTGTGTGCAGTCTGTTCCTTTTTGTCAGAGCACATATATATAAACAAAAACATTTGACATAATAGACGATGTCTTATTTTCTTATAAAGGAAACAAAAAAATCGTCTTTTTCTTAAGGTCCGAAGCTTGACCGGTCGAATCAATGCAGTGCCTTAAAATGATGTGTGTTTCGAAAGCGTATTCAGTGTATTTTTTTTTCCTGTGGCTGACTGACAAATGATTGTGTATGGAAAGCCTTGTACAGGACATTAATGCCTAAACTTAGTCTTGCTCCTTTTTGGGAGTGGATACTGCGATTCCATATTAACAGCGACGACAAAAAACTCTGTTCTTAGTTAAGACGCGGAAGCAATTCTCAATTCAGCAAGCGAAGCTTCTCACCCTTGCTGGCAGGCGCCCGGACTTGGAAAAAGCCGTGATTTAGCGTTAGTTAAAGTTTCAGCTGCTTACTCGTAGCTCAGAGAGTACATTAGCGTGAAAGCTTCAGGCAGTGGGAGGAAGCTTGAGAGATGAGAAACTCGTGAGGCACTCTGGCCCGCGCGTGCTCCCACGACCAGAGCCGAAGGCTCCAGGGCGCATCCCGCCCAACCAAAGCCTTCTGGGTAAGTTGAGCCTACAGGCCTCTGCGCTGCTGCTAGTCTAGAGGGCATTGGCGTAGACTGGTCGCTGGTTGCCTAAGATCATGCTCTTCGGCTGTGCGTTGTGCCACATCCCTCCTGGTATATATTTCTGATTCATAATTATATATATATATATATATATATATATATATATATATATATATATAGTGGCGTCGGATATCGGGAGAAATGGTTAACAGAAAGAACAGGCTTCGTACGAAACCTGTCCGTGTTGCCTAACAACTGAAAAAAACTTTATCTTTTCTTTACGAATACTAACATTCTTCAGTTTTCAGTGAAAGAAGTTGCTTTGAAAGGATAACGGCTCATATCATTAACTTCATTTATTGAGTTCGTAGCCGGCCGATGTGGCCGAGCGGTTCTACGCGCTTCAGTCTGGAACCGCGCGACCGCTACGGTCGCAGGTTCGAATCCTGCCTCGGGCATGGGTGTGTGTGATGTCCTTAGGTTAGTTAGGTTTAAGTAGTTCTAAGTTCTAGGCGACTGATGACCTTAGATGTTAACTTCCATAGTGCTCAGAGCCATTTGAACGATATTGAGTTCGTAAGTAATACTTCCTAAGACCACTTAGACCCAACCATGCTCACATCATCAGCAGTTACATTTACTTCCATTTTCACAATGAACTTCGCCATTGCTGCACTATTTTTCGAAGTTAAATAATTACGCAATAGCAGTTCACGGCAGCCTTCATAATTGTTTAAACAATAACACAACCTGCCAACGGGTGCTACTGACTAAGGATGATAATATTGTTCTGTCTACTAATTTCAGGAGTACTAAAGCGCATTCAACGCTAATAAACTGATCATTTCTGCCCTACTATGCGATGGCAAACTTCCAGACTCATATTTTATCACCTTCAAACTGCTCACATGTTGTTGGTGCGAATCCAGTGCATACGGCCTATCCACGCGAAGCTTGTGAATGAAAGCGGCTAAAACAGGCCATAGGGAAATCTTTGCGGAAGCGCACGGGTTTGATAATTGGAGGCTTATTTAATCTTCTTTCTGAATTTTTTGTTAATGCTTTATTATTACAGTTAATTGACACCATGAAAGCAACAAACACTTCTCACTAACATAAATGTTAGAATTTTTCCATTTTTCCTCACAGGTTGGTTAAGAATGCTCGTTACCTTCATAAATATGGGTTAGAGTAGCTGTGATACAGGCTGTAATAGCTCATATAATTAATGTAATCATTTCACATGTAATCAATCCACAAGCAGGGAAGAAAACTTTCTGTGCTCGACATTGGTTTATCACTTTTATTATTAAGCTCATGAATCATTATAAGGATAGTCAAACCCTACTTGACCGTCGAGTTAGACTTAATGAGTAGTGTTGAATTCAGCCTTGTATACTATCAGAATCGACTGCGAAAACCCCAGCTACGTTATTTCTATCCAAAGAAACGTG
This sequence comes from Schistocerca cancellata, assembly GCF_023864275.1. Lineage (NCBI taxonomy): Eukaryota > Metazoa > Arthropoda > Insecta > Orthoptera > Acrididae > Schistocerca > Schistocerca cancellata. Next base: position 143,999,536 of record NC_064633.1, read on the forward strand.
ACCACATGATCCTACACAGGTTTCTACGTCCTGGTAGTTATGAAGAAGGGACAAGAGCTAAAACGGCGAATTTATGGGTCACACAAAAGTAAAAATAGACTCGTCATCATATAATTTAACCTGTTTAAGTCCGTTCATTAGTACAAGGCGTTCTTCAGCTAGCTATCAGTCCTACAAACACCTCCCTTCCGCTGGGAAGTACTACTCACCTAGCTAAGACACAAGTCAGAAATTTATTATCTTCCAGGCAGCATTGCCCAAATTCCAAAGGTTTAGTGTTGCAAGTTACGAGATACTCGATGGGTTTCAGCTCTGTGCAATGAGAGAACAATTAGTCTCACAGCCGGCCGCGGTAGCCGAGCGGTTCTAGGCACTTCAGTTCGGAACCACGCGGCTGCTACGGTCGCAGGTTCGAATCCTGCCTCGGGCATGGATGTGTGTGATATCCTTAGGTTAGTTAGGTTTAAGTATTTCTAAGGGGCTGATGACCTCAGATGTTAAGTCCCATAATGCTCAGAGCCATTTAAACCAACTGAATTAGTCTTTCAGAGGGAGAGAAAGTGATTGAGGTGGAAATGCTCAGTTGAGACAGGTTTGGACGCTGTAGAGTGTAGAGGGAGAAGCAACGTTTCGCAGAACTGGAAAACTGCAGCCATCGCATTCGTCCGCGTGTAGCCGGGACACGTAACGGTAGGTTTTCGGCGGCACAGTAGTAGTGCGGGAGGTATCGGTTCGGCTGCGCAGCAGGTGCGGTGCGGCGGCGTGAGTTCCCGCAGGAACGCCGTGACTTCCTGCCGGGATCAACGACCAGACGGCGGCTCACCGCTCCACGGGGCCGGCCGCTAATGGTCGCTAAGCGGCAGCCAAGGCACCTCCCTATTGCCCGTCGACTGAACACCTGTCTGTGCTCGAATACCACATTCATTGCAGAGTGGTAGGATCGCTAATTGCAAAAAAAAAAAAAAAAAAAAAAAAAAAAAAAAAAAAAAAAAAAAAAAAAAAAAAAACTGTGGCGAGTTAGCCATCTTGTAAGTAGGCTATTTATGTTTTCTTTATGTAAGTAGGCTGTTTAGATTTTTATATTGGTAACGCCGCCGCCACGTAGCGGTCTCTGTATGAAAATGAAATCACTGGCTGTGCTGTGTGCAGTCTGTGGCTAGTTTGCATTGTTGTCTGCCATTGTAGTGTTAGGCAGCGGGGAACAGCGCGTAGCGTTGCACAGTTGGAGTTGAGCCGCCAGCAGTGGTGGATGTGGGGAGAGAGATGGCGGAGTTTTGAAAAATGTCATGAACTGCTGTATATATTATGAATCTTGAGGTAAATACATTGTTTGTTCTCTATTAGAATCTTTCATTTGCTAAGACTATCAGTAGTTAGTGCCTTCCGTAGTTTGTATCTTTTATTTAGCTGGCAGTAGTGGCACTCGCTGTATTGCAGTAGTTCGAGCAACGAAGATTTTTGTGAGGTAAGTGATTTCTGAAAGGTATAGTTTAATGTTACTCAGGGCCATTCTTTTGCAGGGATTTTGATAGTCAGATTGCGTTGCGCTAAAATTATTGTGTGTCAGGTTAAGCACAGTCTTGTATAAATTGTTCTAAGGGGTCGTTTCATATGTCGACCCTTAGCCGAGGATACCTCACTGGAATCTTCTGATTTTTTCTTGTAGTTTGTGTAATTAGTGTAGATTTTATTTATTGCTATTGCGTAATTATAGAGAGAATTTCCTTGGTAGTTGTGGTTTTTCATTGTTGCACAGTAAAACAGTTGTGGCATGCATGTAGATTTGCACCAAGTATTTCGCAGTTGCGCTTGCAATTAACTAGATATTATTTTCAGTGCTATGTTAAGGTATTCCCCTATTTTTGCTCTTCAAATTGTGCTTTTCTGTGTTATCGTGTGAAATATTGTGACAATAATGGCGTGTGAAAAACGTAATACTAGGCTCCAAAGTAAACTGAGAAATTACAGTGAAGACGAAAGTAGTGTGTTCGCGCCACCATGTAATGAATTAACTAATGTTCAACATAGTAATTTGGTAACTGTGCATAGGGAAATGGAGCTGGCGGCAAACAATCGCGTAGGCAGTGAAACAATTAGTGAACAGGGAAGCATTATCGATCGATCGCTCGGCAACAGCTCGCCTCAGGAATCCGAAATGACAGGACACAATTTTACAAATACTGTAGATTCAGGTTTTGCGTCCTCACCGTTTTCTCAAATAAGTCAAGACACATTTTCTGCTTGTCAAAATGTGAATGTTGCCGGTGAAAATGCACTGCTGTCTGACAATCTTCTCGGTAGATATTCTTTCTGGCAGTATGAGGAGAGGCATCCTATAGGTAATGCAACACATTTTTTTTCTGAAAGCAGGGTGGTTTCATTCAGGATTCCAATACACCATATTATTCCCCCCTATTTTGGCTACAAAACCCTTTTTTTCAACATAATCTCCTTACGTCACCTTACTGGGGGCCGAACCGCACAATGACCCTGGGTTCGGTGTGGGGCGGCGGAGGGTCGAAGTGGACTGCGGTAGTCATAGTGGGGTTGTGGACCACTGCGGCTGTGGCGGGGACGGAGCCTCTACGTCGTTTCTAGGTCCTCGGTTAACATCCAACATACAACCTCCATATTACAGTATTTTGACCTGTCCTGTCCAGATCACTTCATCCAGTCCGTTTTTCTCTTTCTACTGGGTGTAAATTACAATACTCAGGCGTCGCTGTTTCTCCGCAATTGCGGGGAGGTTTTCCCGTCTCCCTGTTCTGTATAGGCGGACGGGTAAGGATCACTTCCAGTAAAAAGCGCACCATTCCCTTAGACGGATTATCCAAGCGCGGTCGTATTGTCTGACACACGGGGGGGGGGGGGGGGGGGGGAATAACACACCCGCCTTTCGGTTTTCCTATCGTTCCAGTCGCGATACCGTTCGTATGATCATCTGATTTTGTTACTGGTCCAACTCCGGCCTTTGACAGCAGATGAATGGCAGCGTGATTGGAACGATAGGACCACCGGTGGGCGTATGTGTAACTTTCTCCCAAGTGTCAAAGACACGCTGTTGACGAAAGTGTTTCCACGAACAGCTGCGTTTATTTTGCCATCAATCAATACTAATGGTCGAATCCCAAGTAATACAGACAGCTGTCCAAGGCAGTCACAAAACCAACGCCGACTCGCACTCTCGTCGCTGAACACACACACACACACACACACACACACACACACACACACACACACGTAAATAAGTACCGTTCGCCAGGAATCCGTAAGATCAACAAACGGCAATCTGGGTGTCACGTCATGTAAGCGTGACTCATCAGTCCATACAAGCACCATTGCGCCACTCTAAGCGACGTCGTGCATTCGTTCCTGTGTTCAGTGGCTTCTTGGAAGCAGACGGCTCTTCCAGAAACATAGTACACAACAGTGCCGTTTGCGACGCAGTACACAGGCGGTAGAGATTTGCACAGACAGGTGCTCGGTGTATGCAAAGCAGCTTCCCGCGGCGACTTGCAAATCAGTTGCAAATTTATTCGCCGTGTGGAAGCTGACGAGGACTTTCTCCTCGTGCGGCGTATTGGCAGTAGCGCACACGCTTCAGGCGAGACAAGATCTCTAGGGGGAGTCGCTGCTAGACAACCACCGTCTGGTACCTGCTTCCATGCAGGATTCAAATGTACTGCCAAGTGCGAGGAGTTCGGCTTGAAATATACCTTACCGGGCGTTTACGCTAATACATAGTTGCAAGCTACTGTTCACGACTCCGTTAACTACGACGGGATGCTCATAATTCCTTGGCTTTGTTAAGAAAAAATGCTGTTATGGATTTGAAAAAAAAAATAAAAGATTTACTCAACGTATTCGCCTTGAGCTCAACATATTTGTGGCATCTTTGTTCCAGGTTCTTGAACCCATCTAGAGAAAGGGATTTCGATTGCGCAGCAAATCACTCATCCGCAATGTTCAGAAATCGTCTTCCCCTGAGTTGTTGCTTGAAGTTCCGGAACAGAGAGGGCCAGGGGCGGATCCAGGATCTCGGTCAGGGGGGCGCAAATTTTTTGGTAACTGCCGTCCAAAAAATTAATTCCAAATAAAAGCATTAATATATATACGCGCGCGCGCGCACACACACACACACACACACACACACACACACACACACGCGCGCGCGCGCGCGCGCGCGCGCGCGCGCGCGCGTATATAGAGTATTAATGCTTTTATTTGGAATTAATTTTTTGGAAGGCAGTTACCAAAAAATTTGCGCCCCCCTGACCGAGATCCTGGATCCGCCCCTGGCCCTCTCTGTTCCGGAACTTCAAGCAACAACTCAGGGGAAGACGATTTCTGAACATTGCGGATGAGTGATTTGCTGCGCAATCGAAATCCCTTTCTCTAGATGGGTTCAAGAACCTGGAACACAGATGCCACAAATATGTTGAGCTCAAGGCGAATACGTTGAGTAAATCTTTTTTTTTTTTTTTTTTTCAAATCCATAACAGCATTTTTACTTAACAAAGCCAAGGAATTATTAGCACACACGCACACACACACACATATATATATATTCTGATTTTAGTTTAATTGTGTATCGCTTTGTGTTAAGTGCGTTTAATGAAATAACTTACTGCATTACCTAAAAAATACTCTTCAAATACGACATGTGCACTTGAAAATCTCCGTGTTTGTCTCCTAATGTAAAATAATCTTTAAAAATGCTAATGTTCGTTTCCATTCTTAAATCTCCGAAATTTGTTCACCAATTGCTTTCATATGACAGAATGTTGCCATCGAATTCGCGCATGTGTTTATACGCAGCAATGACGGTACGACTGCGAAAAGTTATAATAGGGTATTTGACTCAGTTCAGGAAATCATCTTATATTGTTAATTACGTCCGTGTCTGTCTGAATCTGCTGGCCGTAACATTTATATTTTTACTGTATGAGAGAATGGATTGTGAATCAATTCACAGACGTTATTACAGTTGGATAATTAATGTTTGTTCACATTCCGCATCAAAGTGAGAAGAAAGCTTCTCTGCCTCGTGATGACTGGGTGTTGTGTCCCGTCCTTAGGTTAATTAGGTTTAAGTGGTTCTAAGTTCTAGGGGACTGATGACCATAGATAATAAGTCCCATAGTGCTTACAGCCATTTGAACCATTTGAGAAGAAAGCCAAAATGGGGGAGAAGTGTTCATCCAGATCGAAAACGTGCAATTGCAGAATAAAAGGGACTGTCGTAAGGTTCTCACTATTTGCAACAAATGAGAATATTTTCAAGTATTCTTTCGGTGTTCATCGCATAATTATCAACACTATCTCTTTGCAAATTGCCACTAGAAACAAAATCTTAAATACGCACTGCAGGGAAAGTGCTAAAAAAGGGACACAGATCGCTCATGCCTCAGCGAATATTATCATTTTATTCGTAAGTATAGTTCTTTCTTCTGTAGTTTATTCACTAAATGGAAGAGGCTTCAAGGTCTCTTTTTGAATTGTTACATCAAACTGCGTGCCATTGTTTACATCTTCGACTTCAAGTAAAACATACTAGATAGGCCGACGTAATCAGCCCCTAAAGAAGTCGGAAAAAAATATCGGTCACGCACCGGGGGGGGGGGGAGGGGCTGCGGCAATTGCCCCCCCCCCCCCCCCCTGGATCCGCCCCTGGAGAGGGCCAAGTCAGGTGAATATGGTGAAGATCTGCCAGCTTATGCTGCGTGGTGCCCGCCATGTGATGAGGGGTGCTGTCTTGCAGAAACAAGATTCCTTTTCTCAGCTTTCCTTGATATTTGGATACCTGTTGTTGCTCCAGTTTGTCGAGAGGTTCAAAATATTATCTTGCCGTGATTTAAAGTAGTCAGTAAGTAGGATTCCATCTTCATCCTAAAAGACAGATGCGAGTAACATGTCTGCTGATCTTTGTGTTTTATACCTCTCTGGACGTGGGTGCCGGTCGGTGTGGCCGAGCGGTTCTAGGCGCTTCATTCTGGAACCGCACGACCGCTACGGTCGCAGTTTCGAATCCTACTTCGGGCATGGATATGTGTGATGTCCTTAGGTTAGTTAGGTTTAAGTAGTTCTAAGTTCTAAGAGACTGATGACCTAGGATGTTAAGTTCCATAGTGCTCAGAGCCATTTGAACCATTTTTTCCTTCACACTGAACAACTGAACACTCGATATCTGCCGTTGTTCACACTTCGTTATATACCAGAAAAAGACCCATAAATAACAATAAACACATACAACACTATAAACTCTGGTGGTAGTTCATGTCCTCAGAGTGCTTCACTTCTTTTGTTAAGGCTTGTACATAGGTGACCTAGTGGATAGTGCCGGAAGTTGCAAGGGGCTTTTCGTGGATCATGTTGTTGTACGTTTATACAGAGAAGACGCAACGCTAGAAAATTGTACCGAAATTCAGGAAGACCCGTAGAAGATCGACGCTTGGTAGAGGAATTGAAAGTTGACCGACAACATAAACAAATGTAGCTTTTTGTGCGTAAAGAGGCAGAAAGTCCTACTGTTGCAAGATGATGCGATTGAAGGACTATCGCTGGAAGTAATCACATCCATAAAACGTGTAGTTACTTCACTACAGAGTACGTTGGCAGCTGGGGATAGCCATCTACGGCAATAACATTTTCTGCGGTAGAGGTAGGTTAATGTACTTTCTCGAAAATTTAAACGTCGGTTTTAGACGTATCTAACAATATTTTGAGAATATTTTTTGTATGTAAAAGTGTTGTAGTTAGGCTAGACTTAATGAGCAACTCTTCTGAGAGCCTGATCAAGAATAGTTACTTATCAAATTTAGGACAACTAAAATGATATCTTAACAATGTTTTTGTCTTCTTCTTATTGTTATTAGTAGTGCATGATGTCTCTCCATTGCAGAAGAACCAATATTCACCAAAGTGCAAATAGCTCTGAAGATTGTCAAGGTATCATTTACAGTGGCATCCAAGAGGTCACTACGACTGTGAAGCTCCCTTATCACTCTTGATTGTCGAAATCGATTATGCTCCACATACATTCCCTAAGAATTGATAGTTTTGGGTTTGATTTTTGGTACAATGTCCGGTTCTGTGTACAAAGTATGGATATAATTACGTAATACTCTCCATTACTTATTCTTACTCTCACTTACGTGTCTAAACATTCTCCATGATATTTTGCGTTCAAATGTTCTTAATTTGCTCCTTGCCTTTTTTTCTAAATGTTCGCGTTTAACGTCCACTGGCTGAGACTGGTACAATTAACATTTTTGTTTCTGAATTTTAGGTTTCCTTTAAAGTACTCTCACCTAGCTTTTCAAAACTGTCAAACCACCTTTGCAACATCTGATAACCTTATCAATTCGTGATTCGATTTTGGTTTTCATAGAGTTGTGAAAAGTTAACTGAGTGACAACGACACTAATTCCATTCAGTGTTTTTTCTATTATTCTATTATTCTATCCTGGCAAGTTACGTTAATTGTTGTATTTGTATTCACCTGCATTTTATGCATATCCCCGATTTGATTTTGTGATCTTTTGTGTATAAGAATAACGTTGACGTAATAGGTATTTCCTTTTTTCATCTTCTTTTCTTTCATCAGTTTGAATAAAACTTCTGGGCTTGAGGACAAGGAACTTTGAACACAACGCAACTTCGCAATGACCCAATCATTGGACTGAAGATGATTTTCGGGAAACAGAGAATGGAGACAATGGGGATACTAGGGAAGTGCAGACAGGTGTTGTTACTGCCTCTTCCCCCGCCCTTTCTCACTCCTTGCAACGCCTGTGCAGGTGGGGTGGGGGACCAGCGAGCAACGGCGGCTCTGTCCAATCAGAACGCGTCCTTCCGGCGGTAAACAACAATGCAACGGCGGCGCCGCCATTGTCCTCGAGCTCCGTCCAAGGAGGCGACGTACAATGGGCCTGCTATCTGCGCACGACGCCGCGCCAGGCTGGCCGTCTAATGCCCCAATATGTCACCGCCAGGTCTTGTTAAGGTGGCTACACTGCCTCCGGGCGCTGGCCCATCGGCTGCCTCCATTTCCTCCCCCGTGCTCATACACAGTAGAGATGGGCAAACTGAAACACGTAACTTTTTCGAAACAAATGAAACAGTACAATGTAATGTTTCGATACGATGTTTCGAAACAGTGAAACAGTTTGTGTTTTGTAATCTAATAAACCTACACATTTTATCATCTTGAATGTCTACTGTATAAGTATGTCCATATAAACACAAATGAGGTGTGAGAGAGCTATTCATATCGCAGAAAGTATGAAACTATCACTTAGGCGTCTTGGCAGTTTCGTATTTCCTGCAGCAAATGCACTGCTTTCGTGTCGTGTGACTTTCATACTTTTCAATTGGCTGAGGACAGCCATAGCTGAAGACGGAAGAACCACCACGAACGGAACTGGAGATGGGAGCAAACTGCAAATGGTTCAAATGGCTCTGAGCCATGGCTCTGGGACTTAACATCTACGGTCATCAGTCCCCTAGAACTTAGAACTACTTAAACCTAACTAACCTAAGGACAGCACACAACACCCAGCCATCACGAGGCAGAGAAAATCCCTGACCCCGCCGGGAATCGAACCCGGGCGTGGGAAGCGAGAACGCTACCGCACGACCACGAGATGCGGGCAGCAAACTGCAGAAACAACGGATATGCTACTGGGATTCCCACATTCCGTTAGTATGGGTAATATACCCATCTTGCTAATTTCCATGCACACAAAGGGAATCATTGTGGATAACAGGCAGTGACTATAGACTCACAAATAACGCCAAATAATTCGAATAAATAACAAAATATAACAGAAAAATTTTTTACCTTGCAAGGTGTTTTGAACCGTTACTATTAATTCACCATGCTTCCCAGCCCTTCCCGTTCACCATTACACTATCAGTGATATGTCAAACAGATTGATTGCAATTGTACCTACATCAAATTTATGTATATGTCTAATAACTGTCACGCTACGCTTTTTTTAATTCAAAATGTTGTAAGCTTACTTGCGTTTCTTAATATGAGTGCTGTACATGAACAGAGTAGCGTACGTTATAAAAAAAGTGTAATTTAACTGAATGATTTTCACATATTTATTATTTTGAATGTGAATACTATGCGTTGTTTTATTGTTTGGTTAGTGTTTATAAAGCAGATGTTACGCCATTTCGGAATAGGATAGTCAGCTAGAAACGAAGCTTTATTTTCGGATATGTTAACCTTCACGCTAATGCTTGGCAAAAAGGTTGCGACACTCTTGAAAGTGTTTTATGAAGTGGTATGTTGTGTTTCAGTACCTGTGCCGAGCCCGAATCTCGTCCGACACAGAGCGGAATGAAACACCACTGTTTCGATACAATTAGTCCGTTCTGAGCACAGGTGGACTGAAACAGCCTTATTTTGAAACAACGATACAGTTTCTGTGTCTGCCTCAAGATCGAATCTGGTCCGGTTATCCGAGACAGAGGCTGAATGAAACACCTCTCTTTCGAAACAGTGAACCACAGCCGTTCCGAAACACTGAAACAGTTCCACGTATCGATACACTGTATCTAAACACAGAAACAGCGGCCAAGTCTAATACACAGTCTCTTTTCTACATTTTCCCTTACACTAGACTTTACTACGTCCTCAAGCACATATCACAAATTTTGTCTAGACATACAATGGTGATACTGTAGCTGACTATTCGAGTACAAGGCTGCGCAAGAATGAAATCAATTTTCACAAACATTTGGGACAGTTGTCGTCACTAGTCATTTTTGATAAAGTTCTGCATACCTACGTACGGACACATTCGAAACCTTTGCGTATAGCTGTCACTGACACAGATAACTTCTGTGCCGGAATGGCCACGATATTTTTGGTGCACATCCTATATAAATTAGTCTACAAAAGTGGATCCCACCCATTCTGAGACAATCTCCCTCAGTGTTACGAGATACTAGCTAGTACCGCCACTCCTCCCACCACCTTCAACAACAGCACCTATTTAAACTTTAGAATGAAAACTAATTTTCTTTAAACATTTATTTTCAAAATTACTAAAGATAAATGACATAGTTGTTGTAGGTGTTTTACAGAATTGCGGACTAGTGAGTCAGTGAGGAGGCATTAACTATCCACATTGAGGGTCGACACCTATTGATAAACACGCCTCCTATGAACCGCTTTTTTTCTTAAAAACACTTCTTTACGAAGTTAAGATGTATGTCCTACATTTATCTTTTCTAAATCAGTTATTGCTGGACTGCTTACCTCTGCACTGACAGAAATTGGAAGGCTTCAGACTGTCATTGTTTTGTGTCTCACAATTACCAGTAATAATAATAATAATAATAATAATAATAATAATAATAATCATAATGTGTAGGCTCTACAGAAATGTAGTAGCCATTACATGGTTAATGTTGTATTGTGCTGAATCTTCCTGGCACATTAAAACTGTGTGCCGGGCAGATTCTCGAACTCGGGACCTTTGCCTATCGCCGGCAAGTGCTCTACCAAATGAGCTACCCAAGCACGATTCACGCCCCATCCTCACAGCTTTACTTCTGCCAGTACCTCGTCTCCTACCTTCCAAACTTTACAGAAGCTCTCCTGCGAACCTTGCAAAACTGGCACTCCTGAAAGAAAGGATATTGCGGAGACATGGCTTAGCCACAGCGTGGGGGATGTTTCCAGAATTTTGTATTGTGCTGTCAGCTACTTCATTTATGTGTTGCGAAATGAATGACGAAGCAATTTCTGGTCCATTGCGTGAACTTAGACTATTTGAAGAACATGTTGTTCACATATTTTCACAAGCTGTAACGACCACATATTTCAAAACAAATATAATGATTGACAACTTACGTAATCAGTCTTATGAAACAATCTTTTGAAATGAACCTTTGACAACAGTTTAGCTTCGTGGCAGAAACAAAACTGGACACTCCCCTTACCATGCCTTCACAAGGCTAAAGTGACAATTAATAAGGAAGAAAGAGAAAATGAAAAGCCTTTGAGGATAGCAATGATATTAACTTTGACTACAATTTGATTCGTGATTTTTATATGTATTGTGTGGCCGAAGGAGCGATATCAAATAGGTAGTAATGACGCCACAGTATAGAGGTATTATCCATAGTTTTTGCTGGTTGCAGTTTCAGTTAGCTCAGAAGTTACTAAGTTTCACCAAGATTGCGTTTTCCGTCCTTGATCATCACCCCTGATCTACTGTGATTGTGAATACAAGATTATTTTAACGCCTGTAATAGGAGAAAAATTGGAGGCTGTGTGCTAAGTTTTTACAGCCCTTCGCCTGAGCACACCAGTGAGGGACCAGAGAAGCTGTTCTCGGCGGTAGAACAACTCAATGTAACCGCATTTAAAAGTAATTAAAAACAGAGTAAAAGAAAAATGACGGAGGTGTAATACCCTCACTGACGCTCTCATGTTGTCTACCCTCAACCGTAGAGGTCCCATGAAGAGTCCATTTGGACGCGACTGAGGGTTCACGCTTAAAGATTTCTTTCCGTTAAGAACGACGTAATTAATTCTGTTTGTAATGAAGTCTTCAGCCTGCTACAAAGATAATCCGATATTCCGTAATATCCTAATTCGTGCACTAGTGCAGTAGGTGACAGTAGAGAAATGTATCCAACACCTTCTGGAAGCTAAGGAATACAGTACCCATCTGGGTGTCGTAATTTGTGGTTTACTGTATCTCTGTGGCGAGTCGAGATTCACGCGATAACTTCTTCAGAAAACCATGTAGGCACATGCAGAGAAAAATCTAGCTCTATAGAACAACGTGATCGGGTTGTTCAATCCAGAGTGCTCTGCCCAGGACAGCCTAGTTCCGAGTCTCGGTCAACCAGAGTTTTAACGTATTAAGAATGATGTATTGTGCCAAGAATTTCTTTATATTTGTTTCCACACTCTCCAGGCGCTGAAAACTATGATCGCCACATCATAATTAGCTTAATTACAACAGTTTAGGAATCAGCAGCATTGTTAGCATGTAAAATGGAATGGAAACCGAGCTTAAGACAAGGATAGTGACGGCAGACACAGCATATTTTGGCTTATGGGGCGTGCTGTGCAGCAGAGCGCTTTCGAAAGGTTTTAAAATCAGACTCTACCACAGTGTAGTTCAACAGGTACCTCTAATGGGTCTCAAACACTTGCATTCAAAAAAGGCAGATGAACAAAAACTGCATCGAGAGAAAGATATAAAGGAAAGTATGCGTATGTAGCCCTACAAGAGAGACCCTGTCACAGGAATGAAGGAACAGGCAGATCTGTGTGCACAAGCTGATAATGGCCGAAGGGATTGATGTGTTAGGATACGTAATTAGGGTGGTAGAGGAAAGACTACTGCGAACAGCATTCTCAGGATACGTGTAGGGCAGAAAGGGCCGAGTAAATTTGTGTCTCTGAGTACGTAAGTGATCAAGAGCTGTATACCTATCCAGTAATAATGTTCTTGTTTCCAGGCACTTTTGATGCACATTTCATTGTATTTTTACATTGAGAGCTTCATTATCAATGTATTTGTGGGTCTTAATCAAATAGACGTATTTACATTGAGTCTGTAGTTGACTCTTATTTAAGAGGAGTTGTGCTACCCCCTTCCGTCTTTAATCTATCATCACGCCTGAACTACTGTGACTGTGAAAACAAGGTAGAATCATGCCTGCAGTAGAAGATTAATTCGAGTTTTATGAGCAGTCTTGGCGGGAAGTAGGGTAATAGCTGCACGTTTCCAAGCCACACAGATGGAAACGCGTTTCCAACTTTTCACATGTACTTCTCCCTCGTCACGAACCTTGTTTACTCTGACTGCAGTTGGCAGACTTGCGTCGTGTGCCCCTGAGCTCCTGGCTGGTGGTGCCCTGTTAGACTGCCTGCTGGTGGCCCTATTAGACCGCCTTAATTGGGGGCGGGACGAGACGCTAGACTTCTCGGCTCTGCTAGGCGCGCCTTTCATTACGGCGGCCTCCCTAACGGAACAATCGGCTCACTGCGCCATCCGGTAATTAATGGGCAGCATTCATAATTACGCTGCCTGGAATTACTGCCTCAGTTGTACAGCCGTGCTAAAAGTATTCCATTAACATATCTAAGTATGTAGATGAGTACGTTTTGTTGTTGAAACACAACAGGAGAGCTCAACGCGAAGGCGCTGCGTTAGTGCTCCGTTCAAAAGGTGTTCAATTAATGGAGCTGCCCAGTTTAAAAATGTCATTTTCTATCGTTCTACCATCACGCTGAAAATACTGCTATTTAATCTGATTGCATGGTTTGTGTCCTTGGAGTTTTTTGCGGTTGCAAGCTTCAGTTATATCTTCTCGGTTTCCAAACCGCGTCGCTTCGTTTAAGACAATCGAACTTTTGGTGGCTCGACTGCCTGATTCGAAGTTAAGCGGCTTGTAAAACGGGAAGATTTTATTGATTACGTCTCGACTGATTAAAAGTGTTTTTGTGACCTGGAGTTCAAACCGGACACACGCCTTTAGCGGGCAATGTTCGTCCTGGCATTTAAAAAGAATTGTATCAAAATACATATCAGACTAGCATAAACAAAACATTTTTAGAAACACCAACTACAAAGATCGTGACACGTCGAGACGCCGATGAAATCGAAAATTTAAAACATAATCAAGACTTACAGTCTCGTAAAACTTAAAGTATTACACAATGTTTGTGCAAATCTCATACGCTGAGAAAGGGAAGTTACATTATATGTATGAAATGATGTAGGGGAGCATATATCGTGGCAGATAATGCAAGCACACTATTTAACGTTCCCAGGTCACGGAATTCTTTTATACGTTTCCTGTCTTTTCACTGGAGTCTGCTGTATATCATCTGCGTGTATTTTGCATAGCTGAAGGACAAAGATTTTTCCTCTTACATTACGTCAAACTCAAACATTGGTTTCTTGGATAGACTGTTGTCATGCATGCAATCTTTTTTGATGTATGACATTCTTTAATTTTTAGAATCCTCCCTGGACTTCTTAAGAATCTGAAACCCAATTGCTGACAAAAATTTTCCAGGCAACTAATATCTTCTCATGAAACCGAGGTCTTCTCAAAAACATTTTTTTTGTAGAAGAAAATCTTCTGGAATCCTGTTCGTCTTCTCTAAAGTTACATTATTGTAAAATGAAATATCTGATTAATTAAATACTTCTGGTAAGGCAACATGCAACCGCTTCTCTTTTCAGTTCGGTTCGTGGTGTTTTGTCCAACTACTAATTAGTTGTGTCACGTAATGTTCAAATATGTATTTATATTTGTTATACAATGTTGCTGTTGTAATTGCCGATGCCAATGTTTTAAGAATTCCTGAAAGCCTCTTATATCGAGTTCTCTTTACTAAACAATGTACTTTTAATCAAGTTTGACAGTTTCCAGGCCTGTTGCAATCTAGAGCTGTTTTCTGTTTGTTGTAGTACGCTTCTGTTTGTCACATCTAATTTGCGGCTTAGTTCAAAACAGTAGGCGTTCACATATTCCAGCTATATTCCTTCATTGTGTAAAAACACGCAGGGGCTGTCCTACGATTTAAAATCACGCATAAGAACTTCGTTGTCGTAATATATTGTCATAGCATATTCATTTACGATCTGGATGATGAAATTCGTGTATATTGCAGTGCAGTGTTTTTTGCGGGTTTGATATTCCTGTGCCACCGTGACGTACCCGTATTTGTCATTAAAACTGACAGGAAGAGATCCCCAGCAGTGGGATCGACTTTAGAAACCATGTATGCAGAGATGTAGGTTAAGGCCCCAGGTGTAACACGCTGCAGCCATTCGTCTTGTGGGCCCTCGTTTGTGACTAATAAATTAAACTCAACTACGTCCGAACAGGCCTTTAAGGCCAAACGGTACCGACCCACCGCCGTCTTACCCTTAGCCACAGGCATCACTGGGTGCGGATATGGAGGGGAGCCGCTACTTCCCCATCAAGTAGCTCCTCAATTGGCCTAACAAGGGCTGAGTGCACCCCGTTTGCCAACAGCTCTCGGCAGACCGGTTTGGGGCTAACGGACGAAAAAATATTCGAAAATTAATAACAAATGAATGTTACACACACTGGTCGCGTAGCGCAGAGGTTAAGGCATAGTAGTCACGTTCAGACCGTTGTGGGTTCTGATCTTGTCTGGTACTCTGAATTTTTTTAATTTTCAAATCATTATCGTAATGATTATCCAATAAATTACATTAAATTTAATTTTTATTTATATTCCATTGCCACGTCTATTCATCATCGTATTAACTCTTTCATTTGCTATTATTTCTCTTTCTATCATTCTTTTTCAACTTCGAATATTTGTTCAAGTGATTTTAATTGCTTTATGTGTTAACTTCAATTTAATTTCCTCAATTTTATCATCCTATATTTTTGTCCTGTTACTGCAGTCATTATTTTTATAACTAATTTTGATTGAATTTCATTTCACTTATAATCCCTTCTTTCGTTTCAATCTTCATTTGCGTTATTTTGTTCACAGTGCAATAAGAATTTAATTATGTTTTAAATGTTTGTATGACGATTACGACTCAAGAAACGCTAACAGTGGGTAGAACATTCCTTGCTTATTACTGTAGAGCATCATTCAAAATTCCGAACTTATTTTGTCGATTACCCGCAAAAGAGTGCCCACAAAGGTGAATGGTTAGAGAATGTGATACCTGGGACCTTAACTTACATAACCGTACAGTTGT
The DNA here is from genome assembly GCF_023864275.1 of Schistocerca cancellata. NCBI lineage: Eukaryota > Metazoa > Arthropoda > Insecta > Orthoptera > Acrididae > Schistocerca > Schistocerca cancellata. The sequence goes on from NC_064633.1 coordinate 144,015,276, forward strand.
TTCAAAAAATTCATCCCACCATTTGGGATTTCGGGAGTTCGGCTCCATGTCCAGCCGTGTTAGGGCCCCGTTGTTGCCATCAGAGGCGGCAGTTACGTGTAATAAATTTTATCTTTTCTACAATTCAAAATCACCTACAGATTTAATCATCTATTCTTCCTAATGTACTGTACACGCACAATATGAGATATTACGTTATTTACTATACCTTATGTGTTGCAATGTTAATGGCCATTTAAGTAGGATGCTGCTGCGTAACTTCTACATATGATTTTCTTCGCAGGACTAAGGACACCAAGATATTTCAGGTGACTGACAGTCCAGTTGGAAATCTGCCCAGCAGAGAGCGTTCCAGCTCATTCACGGCGTCCGTAAGAGCACTGGGTAACGGCATTGCAGGTTATGAACCCAGGACCGTTACGCGCCGGCTGCGGCTGCCGTCGTCGCCCACGCTGCAGGAAGTGAAAGTTGCTTGCGGGCGTGTGTGTGTGTGTGTGTGTGTGTGTGAGAGAGAGAGAGAGAGAGAGAGAGAGAGAGAGACGGAGTTTAAAGTGTGCGTTTGTTTATTTCTCTTTGAGAGATTTCTCTAAATCAGTTTCAGATCATGTTGGTATGGTTCGAACAGCAATTACAATGCAGATTCCTTCTACCATTCTATGTCACGTGGGATGGCGTTTCGTGGCTAACAGTCTCCATTCTGTCACTGATTATTTCGAGATCGGTGAAACATCAAACGTTTCCAACGTAATCTAAAAAAAAAATTAAAAAAAATTGTTCAAATGGCTCTGTCCACTATGGGACTTAACTTCTGAGATCATCAGTCCCCTAGAACTTAGAACTACTTAAACCTAACTGACCTAAGGACATCACACACATCAATGCCCGAGGCAGGATTCGAACCTGCGACCGTAGCGGACGCGCGTTTCCAGACTGTAGCGCCTAGAACCGCTAGCCACTCCGGCCGGCTCACACATACATCACTGATGGGTAAGTAAATGATTTAGGGTTGGAATTCTCTGTGACAGGTAGAGCGGCAACTAGCAAGCATTAGTCTTGTTTGCGTTAAGTGTTGTTAACAGGACTGGTAACGCATGTAAGAGGCGGCTGGTCGGATCTTGCAGTATCTAGATTTGTGAGGCATTCTGGTGTGACAGTAGCCCGACGTTGGACAGGGTGAGAACGTCAGGATAGGCAAACTCGCCGTTGAGGTCCAGCAGACACGTTTGACCACCAGAAGGGAGTGTCGCTTTATTGTGAACCAAGAACACATCGTAACACTTCCACATCGGCCCTTGCCATCCGAGAACAAGTAATGCACTCCTTCCAACATCCTATGTCATCCCGCTCCATTGTTCGGATATTAGCAGCATACAGTCTGGGGAATTTCCGTCTCACGCGTAGACCGCTATTAACACCATAACGCAAAACGGCGGTATTTGGAGTGGTGCCGTGAGCGGGAACATGGAATGCTGATGAATGGCGTCGTACTGCGTACAGCGGTGAATCGCGGTTCTCCACTACCCTGGATAAACATCGTCGGCAAGTCTGCCAGCAACGTGTTCTCTACCACCCTGGATAACCATCGTCAACAAGTACGCCATCAACGTGGGGAGAGATCCCATTATTCCAGTGTTTTGCAGATGTACAATGGTGTTACTCTTTGCGACATGGTGTGGGGAGCCATTGGGTACGACTTCAGGTCACAACAGGTAGTGACTGACGGAACTTTAATGGCACAACCGTAGGTTAGGGCCATGTTGGTCTTCGTGTGTTGTCACTCATCCGACAGTATTGAGGTGCCAATTTTCAACAGGACAGTGCATGTCCATATATGGCACGCAACTGTATGAACTGTTTTCTTGATGTCTAAGTACTTGCATGGTCAGCAAGATCCCCTGATCTATCCCCAACGGAATGGGTGTGGGAGTTGCTCGTACGCCAGTTCCAGAGCCAGTATCTATAGTGCTCATAGCCGTTTTCTCCTCTCCGAGAAGACTCTCCGGCGCTGGCATGAAGGACGCGGAGGACAGCGCTCGGGGACCAGTCGTCAGTGGGGATCGTCTCCTCAGTTCTACAGCTCAGCTCCCTGGAAAAGCGGCTGTCGATGTCATAGTTAGTTAGGTCTGCGAGAACTAGCGCAGCTACAAAGAGAGCTTACGTTAAGTTGACAAAAGACTTCATTCAGGAAATGCTTGTTATATTCTATATGACTCCTTCTCAAAAGGTAAGTAAATGTATTTGAATATTCAGTTATAGTACTGTCAACTGATATTCTGAAGAGTGCCCAGCTATCTTGGTCTATCTGCTGCTTCCTAGTTTACGAATTACTTTTGTGACCACTCAAGAGAAAACAATGGACATCCATACCTCCCCAACTCCTACAATCATTGTGTGAGGAGCACTGGGTGACACCAGGACTGTTTTCGTAATTGTCAGAGGCGCCCTGAATTTTCTCTAGTATGTGGATGGAACGGTAAACCCTGTTATACGCTTCGCGACCAGGGCACCAAATGACACATTCCAGTAGGATAAAGCAAGAACTTACACTGCAGTTTACACCACAGTCGCCTTGAGGAATGTACTGGTCCTTGACTAGCCTGCCCATTCCCATGCTGTATCACTAAGATGCCATGGGATGACGTATATTCTTATACAAGCCTCCAGTCAGCAGTTTCCTTAAACTGACGTAGTCTAAGTATCAAGGATGGCAAGAGATTTCTCAAGATGACTTTTGGAGGCTGTTTGCTTCCATGCCACAGCCAATACAAAAACGTTTTGTACCCATGGGCTCATACTGATGAGATGGACATTACGGATGGAATTACTGGGCGATGAACATCACCCCAAAGTTTGATAAACATCAGACTGATGCTCAGTGGCATAAAACGTTTCACTCTCTTCTATGTGTTACATAAAAATTCAGCTTTCAGATAATACATTCAAGCTGTTGAGATCCGTTCTTTTAAAGTCCATTCTTCATGCGCCGCTTGATCACGAAGACAACAGATCATCGCCGGCCGGTGTGGCCGTGCGGTTTCGACGCTTCAGTCTGGAACCGCGTGACCGCTACGGTCGCAGGTTCGAATACTGCCTCGGGCATGGATGTGTGTGATGTCCTTAGGTTAGTTAGGTTTAATTAGTTCTATGTTCTAGGCGACTGATGACCTCAGAAGTTAAGTCGCATAGTGCTCAGAACCATTTGAACCATTTGAACAGATCATCGTCTGAGTTCGCGCTTCATATTTACTCAAAAACAGAAAAAATACATTTACATTACTAAGCCACTATCCCGAAATCTGGTACCCAATTCCATTTACAGGTTTCCTACCTAACTGCTTCCAGGGGGCAACAAAAAATTGGTTTTCAATATTTCACTTAATTATTGACCGAATATATAAATTTAAAGTTCTGTCAAAAGCTTCTCATTAAGAGGTATAATCTTACGTTAAAATTTAACACAATAATACAAATAATACGGTTAGAAACTATGTGTGTATCTTCAGGAAGCGTAACTGACGACGCTCAAATACCCGGACTTTGTTCATTTAGTATTTGAAGAGCACCCATAGGCTCATACTGATAAGATGGACATTACGGATGGAATTACTGGGCGATGAACATCACCCCAAAGTTTGATAAACATCAGACTGATGCTCAGTGGCATAAAACGTTTCACTCTCTTCTATGTGTTACATAAAAATTCAGCTTTCAGATAATACATTCAAGCTGTTGAGATCCGTTCTTTTAAAGTCCATTCTTCATGCGGCGCTTGATCACGAAGATAACAACATTGCACACAATTTCAACCCTTTACGAAATCTTTTGTCGTTGACGTGACCCTCAAAAAGATGAGAGGATAAACATAAACCGCTTACTACATTTTCGCTGTTGGTGCGGTAAATCTTCAACGTCAGGCATCACCTTTTTATTTTTTACTTCTGTACTAAATCTATTCGCAATACCCTTTGCAGACAGTACCTTTGTATCTAAATATATCACTGAATGTACATGCCAAATTATATCATTGTACGACACATAGTTCAGGAGATGACGTCATAAACATTGAGATGCATGAAGAACTTGCTTTTACTTAAAATGGAGCACAAATTGCCCAGACGGTTTCATCCAGTGTTTTATAATGAGAGCACTTAGCTACTTCCAACAAACTTCAAGCACAATTTAAAACATTTTCTAATTTTTCTCAAAAAATGGTTCAAATGGCTCTAAGCACTATGAGACTTAACATCTGAGGTCATCAGTCCCCCAGACTTAGAACTACTTAAACCTAAGTAACCTAAGGACATCACACACATCCATGCCCGAAGTAGGATTCGAACCTGCGACCGTAGCAGCAGCGCGCTTCCAGACTGAAGCGCCTAGAACCGCTCGGCCACAAGGGCCGGCTAATTTTTCTCAAGCTTGCATCTTTAACGTCAAATATTTAACACAAACTAATTTTTATAAAGTAATCGGACATTTCAAGCTGTTTTATACACAGGAGTTCGGTTAAGAATCAGGGGGTTACAGATTGTTTCCGTTACGAAAGTATGACATCCGACAAAAAATATGTTTGTCAGCCAAGATACTTAAGCTGGTATTCGACGCACAGAAGAGACTGCAGTACGGAAGCCGGGCCTGTGCAGCTGTAGCAAAGCTAGGCGCGCCACGTGTACGTAGCAGCCGGCTCCCAGCCTGATGGCCCGTGTTCGAACCTCGCGGCCAGGGTTCGGCGACCGGTGCTGTAGCCTCCGCCTAGTGGGGCACGCGGCAAGCTTTCTCCTCCCAGCCACGCCCCGCCTGGCAACCTGAGGGTGGCAGTGGTGGCACTGAACTCTAATCTGTTGAAAGACACTTTAGCTCTGACACTTCGGCACGATCACGTTAAGGTGCGGAGCAGAGTTGCCACATACCCCATGTAGCGAGCAATTGAAATGACGGTATAAACACGTTCGGCTAGCGTTCGGTTAAATTGGAAGTCAGTCAGTATTGGATTTATGTATTTCTTCGTTTTCGTATTAAAAGTTGCGTGTTATGAGAGTATGCCGTTTCAAGGCAACAGTGCACTGAAGATTTATCACAAACACACTCTTGGTACGATATGGTGCAACTAATGTCAGTTAACGGCACATCAACGGTAAAAATCTGTAGGAGGTTCTAATATGAACGATGCTAGGAGTTGAATGTGTTCACCGTGCTCTTGTGGTTAGAGACGTGCGTTATTGGGATCGAAGACAGTAGGTTCGTATCCTGCCACGCGCTATTTTTTTTCTTCGTGTTTGCACAGATTCTGGGACTGCCTTATTCGTATAAAAGAAGATATGTTTTGCAATATTCTAAGTGATTTACAAGAAGTGCGTGCGCTCTCAGAAATAAGTTTCTTCGCTTTTATGACTTCAGTCTGTTTAAAAAGAAATGCTTGTCACAAATATTTGGCTGTTTTCTCATGTAAGTCGCAATTTCCACGGATGTGGTTAGGGAGGAACCTAAAAGCACAGCTTAAATTCATGCGAGTGAAACGGGCGGCAATGGCGTTCATAGTTTTGCTTCTGACACACATTTACCTGCAATCGAATCTTTCACGACGCTTTCGTAAATTCAGCGGTCAAGACAAATATCGCACTACAGAACGAGCAAGGGAGATCACATGAACGATTTCCACTTCCAGCCGAATAAGCATAATCTTAAGATTCGTTTAGTTCGATCAGCTTCTCGTAAACCACTCAGTGTGTAAAGATGGAACTGGAGCTTTGGACGAGTGGCATTATGTTTTCATTTTAGTTTTATTTATTTTAAAGATGTTTTACAAAATGTTTATGAAAATATATGTCACGATAACGTTATAAAATTTTCAGTAAGTTGTGAATTTCTTTTACTGAAATTAGGTGTACAAACTATGCTAACCAATCTTTAAAATAAATTATTTTTCTTCCTATTCCAAACCTTATCTCGGTCAGAGGCCTTTAACGCGTGCTACTTTTCAATGAAATATTACATGGTCGTCCGTGTGGTTTCAATAAGGCAAATAGCAGTAGGTTCATAACTAACCTGCTGTTGGATTCTCTGAGTAGCCGTGCATGTGCGGTGCGTTTTGGATAAAATGTTTCTTTCTCTAACTGGAAAATAGTAAATGAACGGGATATTTATTTAGATAAATAAATTAAGAAACTTTACTACATCGAAGAATCGTTCGATGTACAAAACAGCTTCAAACGTTCGATTATTTTATACACGACTTAAAGTGAAAAATATTTGATGTTAACATGTAAGGGAGAGGAAGTTTAGAAAAGATTTGAAATTATGCTTAGAGTTTGTTGGAAGTCGGTAACTGCTCTAATTCTGAAACACTGGATGAATATAGGATGGGTAATTTGAGCCCCATTGCAATCAAAAATTAGGTTTGATGTATCTAAATGTTTATGACGTCATATCTCCTAAACTATATCTCATATCATGACATAATTTTGCTTGTTATATATTTAGATACTCTCTGCGAAGTGTGTTGCGAAAAGGTTTAGCAGTAAAGAAGTAATAAATTAAAATGTCACGCCAGATGCCAAAGTTTTACCGCACGAACAGCGAAAGCGTAGTGAGCGATAAACTTTCTTCCTTTCATCACTCTGAGGGTGATGTCAGCAAGAAAAAGTTTGGTCAAAGTTTGAAATTACGTGTAAAGTTTGTTGGAAGACGCTTAGTATTCCACTCTCAAATACTGTTTGAAGAAATTCCATATATTTGTGATCCGTCAGTTACGCTGCGCCACGACGAACACAGTTTCGAACTGTAATTCTTGTCGTACTGTATCAAACTTCTAATATAATATTATACCTGGCAACGAGAAGTATATGACAGCATTTAAAATTAGGTCAATAATTACACGAAACGTTGAAAATCAAAACTTTGTTGCCTCTGGCAGCCGTTAGATGTTCAGCTGGTATCGGAATAATCGCTTAATATATAGATTTTCCAGAGTGTTACAGGAACATTAAAAAATAAAAAAATTAAAAAAAAACCATTATTTTCTTCTAGCTTGTAGCGGAAGTATTTACTCTGTTACGAATCAGTTTAAATTATACTTCTATGCGACGTGCTGTACGTATCTGGATGTGTTCGGATGTATGTTCTGGTGGCGAAATGTTCAATGAAACGAGTGCCCATTTTCCTGAATGTACAATGCAACGTAGACGAGATGTAAAGCTGCTGGTGTCACGCAGCGAAAAACGCCCTCAACGCGCTGTTTAAAGCACTGTTTGGTTAGATTGTAGAATGTATCCTTAGACTGACAGGTCGAAATGTACTATCACATCCAAATGAGGTGCGGTCTTTCGCGAATATTGACACAGAATAAAGAACCCACAGATGTCTTCAAACAGCGTACTTGGGAAGCTTGTCTCTCCGTGACACACGAAACTTTAAATATCGTACAACGGTCGATCAGAAGACCCACTGAGTTGTGTGTCCAGGAAAATTGCTACTCATTTGAACACCTCACTGAAATTAACAAAAAAATGGTTCAAATGGCTCTGAGCACTATGCGACTTAACTTCTGAGGTCATCAGTCGCCTATAACTTAGAACTACTTAAACCTAACTGACCTAAGGACATCACACACATCCATGCCCAAGGCAGGATTCGAACCTGCGACCGTAGCGGTCGCTCGGCTCCAGACTGTAGCGCCTAGAACCGCACGGCCACTCCGGCCGGCTGAAATTAACATTCTGACATCCATCTGAACATGGGCAGTTATGTACAGCAAACTGCATTCATCCATAAAACTTTGCACGTTTCTAGCCATCAAACTAAAATTGATAGAAATTTTATTTAAACTGATTAATACGCAGTTAGTTTAAATAAATCAGCTACATGATAAAATCTCGGGTTGACTGCCGAGTCAATGTGTTGTTCTCCAGCTACGTTTCAGCAGTTTCTTACTTGCTATCTTCAGGCAAAGTGATGGCAACACATTGACTCGGCTGTCAACTCAAGAACATTTTACTATCGAGATTCGCCGAGAAAGCCTGCATTCTCAATCATGTTACAAAAAAATGTTATGTTTAAATAATAGTAACTCGTTGCTGTAACTCTCTGGAAAATAACTGAATAAATTATTTTTGTGTTTCCACAGAATTTAGCATTTCTTATGTTTATCTAACGAAGTAAATATTCCTTTCACTTGTTATTTAGGAAATTACAGAGAAGAACGCGCTATCGGGAACAACCTGACCACAAATAGCTGGCGGCCACAAATGTCCATGGAGAAACGTCAGACTGGCCAAAAATGTGAATAACGAAGTGCGACTGCATTTGAAAAGAACTACTTCCTGTCGGACGAGTTATAATTTGCTTAATGTCAGGTCGTCCTCTACGCGATAATAATCGTAAACATAACGACGTATCTTATTCACAGAAAATGATACTATGTTGTAATCTACTTATCCAAACAGTTTCTTTTTCAGAATTCAAACCTTCGATTATTTTCCCAACTTTCTCTTCATTCTCCAACATTCCCTTGCTAATCTTCGCAAGTTTTCTTGTTTGCATTCAAAGCTGTAGCAGTTCTTTGGATCGGCTGGTTGAGAGTAGTGGACTTTTAGAAAAGTTTTCAACTTGGAAACAGGCATGTAGCGCCCAAACTATTGCTCTCGACTGCCCTCGTACGGAAATCGCCCGGCTAGGAGAACGACGACTGACTTTTCCACTCATAACTTTGAAGTGAACTTGCTTCTGGCACACTTCCGCAACCGTAAGAAATAAAAACTAACTATATCACAGGGTGCAACGAACGATCACAGAGCAGCAAACTGCCGGGAACTGAAGCACAGTGCAGGCGGTAGGAGTTGCAGTTGTGAGGGTGAAGTTTTTGCAACCCGCTGGTGTTTACTACGACTACAGGTCTCGTGATGTCGGCTAAATGCCTGCCAAGCCTTCTTCGTGAACTACATCCCATTACATCCCTCATTGCTGTCAGTCCTAAAGTATTTTTGAAAAGGATGTAGTGTGTGATTGTCAATCTGCCAATACACAGATGGGCAGCCATAGCTCGCTACCGCTCTGAAGCCGCGAGACCAATGTCTTACGGAATGTGCCTGGAAGCAGTACTATTTCTTGGCAACTGAAACAATTGCATGTTACATGCAGGACTACAAATACCAAGATAAAGGGTTAGATCACTCGTCTGTCCTAGTATTGTTTCTTGACACACACGCTATTTGCCTCTGGCAATGATTTGTTAATGTGAAAAAAAAAACAAGCTGTCTCGTGGTTAGGACTTCACTT